>NC_139218.1:31262626-31735126 GCF_055691185.1 Crinia signifera
CCCCCCCCCCCCCCCCCGCAACCGCCGGAGCCACCCGTATCCCCTCCCTAGCATGCAAGGGATGTGTACGTGAATTGCGATTGTGGTTGCCGAATATGTCGACCTTTGGCCATGTTGACCTTTTTTCATGTAGACATTTTGCTTGTGTTGTCCCTTTGACCATATCGACCTAATACATTTCAACCTTTTTCATGTGAAAAATGACGACCTAGATACTCTTGACCGAATGACCCATACACAACATAAAGTGCAAAAATCTGGAGAAGATGAAGTCTTGGTCTTTATTTTGTAGCAGGTTAACAGCATATCCGCATAGGCAAGCATGGTAACAGCATTGCAGCGTACAGATGTCACAGCATAGTTTAAACTCGAGTGGTCCCTTCCGTAGCCCACACCCCCGGCCTATCACCTGGGCAGCTATTTCAGCATCAGGAACTGTGACCTCCTGCTCTGGAAACACTTATATCAGAAAGCTGTAGGTGCTGCTAATCAGCCCAACCCTGATCACATCATTTAGGAAACCAGGACTGGATTTAATTTTCCTGCTGCTGCTCTAAAACCTGGCCTGGATTATCGTCCTGTGGAAAAATGCTGTATCTGCCACAGTGCTTAATAAATTATGAACAATTACAATAAAATGATCAAATGTTCAATAAACAATTCATTTTGTTTTGGGGGTTTATAATAAAAGATCATTCATTTTAATAATAAGTAAACAAAAAGAATTACACTATTGATCTAATATCACTTATTAGTCCTAATTCAGAATGGATCGCTAATAAAGGAATGTGCAATCTGTTTGATTATTGTACAACTGCGCGTGCGCAGCATTTGCATTGCGCATGTATGACCGCAATTAGAATTCACAGTTTGATTGACAAAAAAACAGTGTTTAGTGGCTGAAACGCAGCGTTTTCTGGGTGTGTTTGTGAAAACGATGGAGTGCCCAGGCATTTTTTGGGTGGGTCTGTGACCTCAGTGATGACCACTTCCAGTCTGGTTGTTGAGCAGATTAGTGGAAACCCTAGACGGGTGCCAGACGGCTCCCCGACAGTCGAGATTCCGACAGTCATTACACCGATGTCGGAATCCCGACTGCTCCCTCATGGGGGTCCACGACCCCCATAGAGGGAGAATAAAATAGGTGGCGATCGCAGCGAGCCCGCAAGGGGCTTCATTGCGCTCCCCACGCTGTGCAGTCGGGATTCCGACGTCTGACTAATGACATCGGAATCCCGACTGTCGGGTAATTATACCACACCCCCCTAGACTGGGGGAGAAAACGGATTGATGGTTCAGTTTTTGTGAATGGATCTGCACTTGTATTGCTATTTGTGAAGCATTCACAATTTTGTAAGGGGTGTTTTTTCTTTCTGGCAAATGTTTGATCAGAGGCAACAGTTTTTCTCCAACTAGCGAACCATGCTGAATTAGGCACATCATCGCGAATCTTGGAAGATTCACTCATCTCGAAGACAGGTATTTTGCACATAAATACTGTACCCACAATCACCCAAATATATTAATTCTGTCTCAATTGTCTTAAAGTGATTCTCCAATCACTTTTTTCTACTGTATGGAGTCCCCCATATAAGAAAAATCATCACTAAAACTACTAACCCACTGCAGTATTCACATATTAAATTATTGTACTTGGGCCATCATTCTGGTCAGCGAAGTCACTCATACATTCGCGCAGGGAGTTCGATGTTGAAGTTCTGCGCATGGGCATATTCTCTTATGTGCATAGGCTTCTATGCGGTGCCTTCGGAGACTTGCATAGTCTCCAAGGCGCTCGGAAAGGGGGGGGGGGGGGCATGTAGAAGGTGGGCAGGGGGCATTTCCTGGGTGTACCCACGAAAACGCTGGGTGTGCCCGGGAAAAGGCCTGGGTGTCCCAATGTAAATGTGGGCGGGCACCTACCTTCTGGGGGTGGGCAGCTGACATCACCGGAAGTCAGCTGCCTGCCCAGTTCTCAGAGCAGGAAGCCGCAGATCTAAGTTGCAACTTAGAAAAATCATTTGTTGGTCGGCGATCATCAAATGATTTTGGGACCGCGCGCAGGCCTGCGAATAGATGTTTATGCAAAACATCCATATGCAGTGCGGCGCAGACATTCACCATGCAGTGAGGGTGGGCTGCGATACAAGGCTCGCACGTTAGCAAACTACTACTTTGCAAGCCAACCAGAATGACCTCTGTGGTATGAAATGTGAGTAGTTAGTTGGAATGAGTTATTAAAGATTTTATAAAATCGATAAGATATATTGCTTCATCTCCTGGTTAGGAACAGGCTTTTTAATAAATAGTAAATTAATGATATCGCAGCCATTTTTTTCCATGCACAATATTGGAAGTGATATATATAATGTTAAAGATTGGTGAAGCGAGCAAGGCCGCCAGCTTCCTATCCAATAAATGCTTGCAGACTTTTACGCTGATTTATATAAGATCTCTGCCCACGGGTTTAGGTGGTCGTAATGTATGCAACGTTATTTGCTCAGTTTTATTTGATTAGTCACCAGTAATTTGTAGGAGTCGGGAATTGTAATATGCTGCTAGATAAAATATACAGATATTAATTTTACTATGCATAAAATGTAATTTATTAAACTTAATGCAAAAGCGCTGAGCACTGGCAAATAGTAATTGCGGGCATTGCAATATATCTGATAAGGGCCCTGATTCAGGTTAGCTCAGTAAGCTACGAACATCGCAGCGTAAAGAGCGCTTGAGACTCCGCCCAACACCTGGCGAATCCCCGCGCCCCGCTCTATGTCTCCCAGCAGTACACAGTTTCAAGATGACTCCTGCACATGCACAGTAGAGATCTTGTTGGCCATCTTGTAGGGCATGATGCCTTCCTGGTGAACAGGCTGTATGTTTAAGGCCAGGCCATGCCATTGTATTAATAATACAAGTGCTGTGAATCACAGTGGGAAGTTATTGTCATCTGTTAAAATATATATATATATATATATATATATATATATATATATATATATATATATATATATATATATATATATGTGTGTTTTTTTTTAGGAAAACATCAAAACCATGAAAAATCTTTGGTGTGTTCAGGGCCAGGCAGTTGCACACTGAGTAGGTGCACTGCCCCAATGTTGTTATTAGTGAAGTGTGTTGATATGGCTCATGATCAGTCAATAGAAAAGCAGGAGAAGCAACCAAGTGCTAGTGCTGTGGCTGTTAATCTGTGTACACACTGTGCAATATCGCTGGCTATATGATCGCTGAGCGACCATATTGCCAGCAATTTGTTTGTGCTGCAGCGATAAATCACCTCAGAGAGTTGAGTAGCCTTTTATGTAAATAGCTAATTTTTAAACTTTATTAACCCCTTCATGACAGAGCCAGTTTGTGCCTTCATGACAGAGCCCTTTTTTTCAAATCTGACATGTCTCACTTAAGTGGGGATAACTTTTTTTTGCTTTTACTTATCCCAGTGATTTTGAGATTGTTTTCTCGTGACACATTGTACTTCAAGTTAGTGGTAAATTTTGGTCGATACAGTCTGTGTTTTTTTGTGAAAAATACCAAAATATCGTGAAAAAATGGAAAATTTAGCAATATGCAAAATGTCACATTTTCTGCTTGTGAGACAAATAATCATACCACTCAAAATAGTTAATAACTAACAAAGACCATATGTCTACTTTATGTTGTAATCATTATTTCAACCTCCTTTTCATTTTTTTGGACACTAGGAGGCTTCAAATATGACTAGCAAATTCTCAAATTTTCAAGAAAATTTCAAACACTGATTTTTTTAGGGACCAGTTCAGTTCTGATGTGACTTTGAGGGACTTGTATGTGAGACACCCCCATAAATGATGCCATTTCAAAAACTGCACCCCTCACAGTATTCAAAACAGCATTTTGGAAGTTTGTTAACCCTTTAGGTGTTTCACAGGAATTAAAACAAAGTGTAGGTGAAATTTCAAAATTTCTTTTTTTTTGCAGAGTTTCAATTTTAATACATTTTTCTAACGAATACAGTAGATTTTACTAGAGAAATGTGACTAAAAATTGATTCCCCCAATTCTTTTGTTTTCAAAAATATCCTATATGTGGCCCTAGTGTGCACTTTGACCAAACCACAGGCTTCATAATAGAAGGAGCACCTACTTGATTTTGGAGCCTCCTTTTTATGAGATTTTTTTTTAGGCACCATGTAGGTTTCTAGGCACCATAAGTGCTAAAAGTTAGGAACCTCCCCCACAAGTCACCCCATTTTGCAATCTACACCCCTCAGGGAATTCATCTAGGGGTATAGTGTACATTTCAAACCCCCAGGGGTTTCACCAATTTTGGTACAACTGGGATGTGAAAATGGAAAATTACATTTTTTTACACAAACATGCAGTTCTGGCTCAAAATTTTTCATTTTCACAAGGAATGAAGGAGACAAAGCACCCCAAAATCTGTGCCCCAATTTCTCCCGAGTACGGCAATGCCTCACATGTGACCAAAAAATACCAGTTGGGTGCATGGCAGGACTCAGAAGGGAAGGAGTGATTTTTGGATTTTGCAGCACAGATTTTGGTGGAATGAATGGTGGGTGCTATGTTGCACCAATACAGTGGAACCCCCCCACAAGTCACCCCATTTTGCAAAGTACACCCTTCAGGGAATTCATCTAGGGGTATAGTGTACATTTCAAACCCCCAGGGGTTTCACCAATTTTGATACAACTGGGCAGTGAAAATGAAAAATTACATTTTTTTACACAAAAATGCAGTTCTGGCTCAAAATTTTTCATTTTCACAAGGAATGAAGGAGACAAAGCACCCCAAAATCTGTGCCCCAATTTCTCCCGAGTACGGCAATGCCTCACATGTGACCAAAAAATACCAGTTGGGTGCATGGCAGGACTCAGAAGGGAAGGAGTGATTTTTGGATTTGGCAGCACAGATTTTGGTGGAATGAATGGTGGGTGCCATGTTGCATTAGCAAGACTCCCAAAGCACCAATACAGTGGAACCCCCCCACAAGTCACCCCATTTTGCAAAGTACACCCCTCAGGGAATTCATCTAGGGGTATAGTGTACATTTCAAACCCCCAGGGGTTTCACCAATTTTGATACAACTGGGCAGTGAAAATGAAAAATTACATTTTTTTACACAAACATGCACTTCTGGCTCAAGATTTTTCATTTTCACAAGGAATGAAGGAGACAAAGCACCCCAAAGTCTGTGCCCCAATTTCTCCCGAGTACGGCAATGCCTCACATGTGACCAAAAAATACCAGTTGGGCGCATGGCAGGACTCAGAAGGGAAGGAGTGATTTTTGGATTTTGCAGCACAGATTTTGGTGGAATGAATGGTGGGTGCTATGTTGCATTAGCAAGACTCCCAAAGCACCAATACAGTGGAACCCCCCCACAAGTCACCCCATTTTGCAAAGTACACCCCTCAGGGAATTCATCTAGGGGTATAGTGTACATTTTAAACCCCCAGGGGTTTCACCAATTTTGGTACAACTGGGCTGTGAAAATGAAAAATTACATTTTTTTACACAAAAATGTACTTCTGGCTCAAAATTTTTCATTTTCACAAGGAATGAAGGAGACAAAGCACCCCAAAATCTGTGCCCCCATTTCTCCAGAGTACGGCAATGCCTCACATGTGACCAAAAAATACCAGTTGGGTGCATGGCAGGACTCAGAAGGGAAGGAGTGATTTTTGGATTTTGCAGCACAGATTTTGGTGGAATGAATGGTGGGTGCTATGTTGCACCAATACAGTGGAACCCCCCCACAAGTCACCCCATTTTGCAAAGTACACCCCTCAGGGAATTCATCTAGGGGTATAGTGTACATTTCAAACCCCCAGGGGTTTCACCAATTTTGATACAACTGGGCAGTGAAAATGAAAAATTACATTTTTTTACACAAAAATGCAGTTCTGGTTCAAAATTTGTCATTTTCACAAGGAATGAAGGAGACAAAGCACCCCAAAATCTGTGCCCCAATTTCTCCCGAGTACGGCAATGCCTCACATGTGACCAAAAAATACCAGTTGGGCGCATGGCAGGACTCAGAAGGGAAGGAGTGATTTTTGGATTTGGCAGCACAGATTTTGGTGGAATGAATGGTGGGTGCCATGTTGCATTAGCAAGACTCCCAAAGCACCAATACAGTGGAACCCCCCCACAAGTCACCCCATTTTGCAAAGTACACCCCTCAGGGAATTCATCTAGGGGTATAGTGTACATTTCAAACCCCCAGGGGTTTCACCAATTTTGATACAACTGGGCAGTGAAAATGAAAAATTACATTTTTTTACACAAAAATGCAGTTCTGGCTCAAAATTTTTCATTTTCACAAGGAATGAAGGAGACAAAGCACCCCAAAATCTGTGCCCCCATTTCTCCAGAGTACGGCAATGCCTCACATGTGACCAAAAAATACCAGTTGGGTGCATGGCAGGACTCAGAAGGGAAGGAGTGATTTTTGGATTTTGGAGCACAGATTTTGGTGGAATGAATGGTGGGTGCTATGTTGCATTACCAATACAGTGGAACCCCCCCACAAGTGACCCCATTTTGCAAACTACACCCCTCAGGGAATTCATCTAGGGGTATAGTGTACATTTCAAACCCCCAGGGGTTTCACCAATTTTGGTACAACTGGGCTGTGAAAATGAAAAATTACATTTTTTTACACAAAAATGTACTTCTGGCTCAAAATTTTTCATTTTCACAAGGAATGAAGGAGACAAAGCACCCCAAAATCTATGCCCCCATTTCTCCAGAGTACGGCAATGCCTCACATGTGACCAAAAAATACCAGTTGGGTGCATGGCAGGACTCAGAAGGGAAGGAGTGATTTTTGGATTTTGGAGCACAGATTTTGGTGGAATGAATGGTGGGTGCTATGTTGCATTACCAATACAGTGGAACCCCCCCACAAGTGACCCCATTTTGCAAACTACACCCCTCAGGTAATTCATCTAGGGGTATAGTGTACATTTCAAACCCCCAGGGGTTTCACCAATTTTGATACAACTGGGCAGTGAAAATGAAAAATTACATTTTTTTACACAAAAAATGCAGTTCTGGCTCAAAATTTGTCATTTTCACAAGGAATGAAGGAGACAAAGCACCCCAAAATCTGTGCCCCCATTTCTCCAGAGTACGGCAATGCCTCACATGTGACCAAAACATACCAGTTGGGTGCATGGCAGGACTCAGAAGGGAAGGAGTGATTTTTGGATTTTGCAGCTCAGATTCTGGTTGAATGAATGGTGGGTGCTATGTGGCATTAGCAAGACCCCCGAAGCACGGCGAAATGATGAACCAAATAATCCATAGATGTGTGGTATATTTTGAAACACTCCTTTATACATAGGCCGGGTTTGTCGGGGCAAGTTTCACAGTGGAAAATAGTTTCCTTTCTTATTCCCTTTTTATAGCAAACTTTGCACCTTTTTTGTGTCCTGCCCTTTCTTGCAGTGGAGGGGATTTCGTTGGGAAAATGCTGCCCTGGTACAATACGGGGGCCAGTACTAGAAGTACTGGGGCCCTCTGCCTGCTGGTTCCCAAATATTAGGCCCTTTATGACTTCCTCTTGAAAGTGCATAAATGTCCCCCTCTGGCCGGTAGAACGGAATAGCACGTAAGCGTTATACAGTGCCATCTGGATGATATACACGGCCAGCTTCTTGTACCAGATATTTGTTTACCGCAGGGCACTGTACGGCTTCAGTACCTGATCTGAAAGATCCACTCCGCCCATGTACTTATTGTAATCTAGGATACAATTTGGTTTTGAGGTGTGGGTACTGGTACCTCGTACAGGGATGGAGGTGGTACTGTCTCCATGAATTGTTGTCAGTATAAGGACATCCCTCTTGTCCTTATATTTGACCAACAACATATTTTCGGTGCATATTCCCCTGCTTTCACCCCTTCTCATTACTTGGGCAATGTGCGTTTTTGGGAGGCCTCTTTGGTTCTTGCGCACAGTACCGCAAGCTGCTGTACCTCTTGAACCAAGGGCCTTAAACAGGGGGATGCTAGTGTAAAAGTTATCCACATAGAGGTGATAACCCTTATCCAGGAAGGGGTGCATTAAATCCCAGACAATTTTTCCACTAACACCTACGAGGGAGGGGGGGCATTCTGGCGGTTCAATTCTTGAATCCTTCCCTTCATATACCCTAAACTTGTGGGTGTACCCTGTGGTGCTTTCACACAGCTTATACATTTTTATGCCATACCTTGCCCTCTTACTGGGAAGGTACTGGCAGAATTTAACCCTTCCTTTAAAATGTATAAGGGACTCGTCGATACTAATACATTTATCAGGGATGTATAGCTCTGCAAATTTGGCACTGAAATGATCAATGACCGGCCTGACTTTGAATAGCCTGTCAAAGGTGGGATCATCTCTGGGTGGGCACTGTGCATTATCGGTGTAATGTATAAATTTATGGATTGCCTCAAAACGAGCCCGAGTCATGGCCATACGGTAAAATGGGGTGCTGTACAGAACATCTGTACTCCAATATTGCCTAATTTGTGGCTTTTTTACTATGCCCATATGAAACACCAGACCCCAAAACGTCATCATCTCTACTGCATCTACAGGGGTCCACCTAGCAAATGATGACGTGGGGTTTTGAGCAATAAACTGCTGGGCATATAAATTAGTTTGGTCCACCATTAAATTTATAAAATCATCAGAGAAAAATAATTTGAAAAAGTCAATTTCTCTGAGACCTGTGGAATCAAATTGGATTCCTGGCATGGCCAAAAACTCAGGAACCTGGGGCTCAAAATTGTCTGGTGGTGGGGTCCATACGAGATCAATTATTGGGGGGGGGGGTCTCAGCTGCTCTACGGGGGCGTCTTTGAGGGGGTCCCTCATCACCAGAGGAGGAAGAGGAGCTTAAGACGAATCCTTCAAATTCCCCGCTTGCCTCACTGGCTGTGTCAGAATCAGAGGCAAGCATGGCATATGCCTCCTCCACTGAATACATTCTTCTGGATGACTGGGATGACATTTGGGATGACATTTGGGATGACATTTGGGATGCCATTTTTATTTTTGTGTTACTGGTAGTGAAATGTTTCAACACGTGTATAGTGTAGGGGGGGGTACAAACTTTATTTCAACCCGGGGGGTATGTAGTGTGTATGTAGTGCAGAAAAAAAAAATACTTTATACAAAAAAAAAAAAGGGGGTTAAAAAAAAAAAAATTGAAGGGGTTAAAAAAACAAAAAAAAGGTCCTGCGCCAAAAATTGAGCACAGATGTTGGTCAGTAACGTCCGTCACTGAACAGCGCTCAAAGGCAACAGGAATTTGATCAAAAAAAAAAAAATCGATCAACCCTGTGCCGAAAAAGCTGATCAGTGATGTACGTCACTGATCAGCGCACAGTGGCCACAGGACACCCACAAAATCACAGTGTGTGTAAAAAAAAAATTAAAAAAAGACCACACAGCACCCACAAAAAAAAAAAAAAGGTGATCAGTGATGCGACACTGATTACCAGTGAGGGGCAGCAGGTGCACAACCTTTGGTGCAACTGACAGTGCAACTGGCAGCAACTGACAGGTATATATATAAAAAAAAAACCTCTGCGCCCCCAAAAAGTTGCTGATCACCTCAGATATAGTGATCAGCACAAAAGGCGGGGGTAGCAGACACAAAATATACACTCTCTATCACTCTCTGTCACTATCTCTCTCTATCTCTCACTATCTATCACTATCTATCACTATCTATCACTATCTATCACTCTAGGACACTGCAGCAGCAGCACTGACAGTTATATGTATAAAAAAAAACCTGCACCCCCAAAAAGGGGGGGTAGCAGACACAAAATATACACTCTCTATCACTCTCTGTCACTATCTCTCTCTATCTCTCACTATCTATCACTATCTATCACTCTATGACACTGCAGCAGCAGCACTGACCCTGCACCCCCAAAAAGGGGGGGTAGCAGACACAAATCTCTCTATCTCTCACTATCTATCACTATCTATCACTATCTATCACTATCTATCACTATCTATCACTCTATGACACTGCAGCAGCAGCACTGACAGTTATATATAAAAAACCCCTGCACCCCCAAAAAGGGGGGGTAGCAGACACAAAATATAGCTCTCTCTGTCACTATCTCTCTATCTCTCTCTCTATCTCTCTCTATCTCTCTCTCTATCTCTCTATCTCTCTATCACACTGCAGCAGCAGCAGGAAGTCTCAGGAAGTCAGATCCAGGAAGCGTCCAGCACGCTACAAGCAGTGATCAAGTGATCAGGTAAGGTATTTGCAAGGATCAGGTAAGTATTAGCAAGGATCAGGTCAGTATCACGGCAGATAGGCACGGTGACCGCTATGCACGCAATTCCAGACCGGAATGGCGTCTGCAGCGCAGTCACCGTTAGTTTAAATGTCGCGCCTTGGCTGTGATTGGTCCGTGGGTCCCACGGACCAATCACAGCCTTGGGGGCAGGTGGGGTGAGGGTGGGGTGAGGTGTCATCGTCACCGATGACCCCCTCATGCCCCCTGACGCCCGGCGGTGATTGACACCTGTGTTACCGAGCGTCTGATTCGCCAGTAACACAGGAAACCGCTGTGAATGGCTGTTCACACTGAACAGCCAATCACAGCGATCGCCGACGGGGGGGCGGCATCGCAGCCCCCCCTGGGCATGCAGGGACATGTCTGCTGTCAGGGACAGCAGACATCGTCCCTCTGTCACTGCGTCTCTAGACGCAGTGACAGTTTAAAGTCATGACGTATATATACGTCATGTGTCGGGAAGTACTTCCCGGCCATGACGTATATATACGTCAAATGTCGTGAAGGGGTTAAATAAATAAAAAAAAAATGACAACTTCTGAGTTGTTTTTGGAAAGGTAACTGTTAAACCTCCCATAGAATCGTATAAAGGAATAAATATATTTAGCAGCTGTGTCTATAAAGCATTTGATATTTGCACATAAATAACAAGTTGTGTTTGTAGCATAATGTATTCTGCTTTCACTGGTGCCATGCGGCAATATTACTGCCTATAACTGTGGCTCTAATACATGGGATTTTATTTTTATAACAGAAAACAACATAATGACCACCTAGCACGGACTGGGTGAAGTAATCAGCATTTAAGAGGCAATACAATACCCATAAGGGGGCAATTTGCATGCAAATCCACTTCTGTAATCTATTATATTAAGTGCTCTTGTGATCTTTTATATGCAGAGGGAACAACACAAAGCGCTCAGGACAGCATATTGTCTCACCAACCTGCCATTAGGTCTAAATATAGACAGATCGAGCAGTTCCCACACGCTTTGTAAGGCCACACTGTAAATCATCTTAAATTTCAGATTTGTAAATCAATCACTAGGCACAGAGAAGAGGTGCTAGGGATAAAACGGAACTGAGGCATTTTTATATTAGGCCCTCGGAAGCCAAGTGTTCCCATGACCTTAATCACGAGTATGCCCTTCTTTCTTTTATTTAAGCATATACTGTAGCGCCTTTTCTGTTTTATTTAGCTTTGCTATATCGTTAGATAAGTGGACTACAGTAACTGCATACCTCTCAACTGTCCCTTTTTTTGGGACCATCCCATTTTTTGGGAGTGTGCCACATGTCCTGCAGTGGTGGTGAGGTAGTCAGTTGGGAGTATGGAGCCAGAGGGACTGGTGACATGGCCAGCAGCTCATAGAACGCAGGCCATGTCCCCAATAGTGACAGGAAATGGTGGCGTGGCATGTGGCTGCAGCGATCCTGTGAGGCCATGCCCATTTTCCAGAGGCCACACCCCTTTTCAGCATCCCACATTTATTTAATTGAAAAGTTAAGAGGTATATAACTGTAGGTGTACGAGTGTTGCCGCTGCCTAAGATGCAGGGTTGAGAGGGCATCAGCATTGCTGCCCCAATTACACATGTTTTTGGATGTGCATGGTGCCTGGAATGGCTTCCTGCAGCCTGGAGAACCTCCAGCTTGGAGAACCTCTAGAGAGCAGAGAGACTCCCTGGTCACAGACCCAGAACTCCAGGCACTGGTGCTGGTTATCGCAAGAGCTTCCCTTTGTGTTACTAGTCGCATATGTACAGTAAGTACATATGTGATTAGCCTCGGTGTGAACAGTGGAGGGATCTTTTTTGATGTGACCAGTCTTCTGATTCCTTTTTATTAATAAAGGTGACTTCTGAAGTCCAGTCAACCAGTAAGAGAGAAGACAATGGATATGTGGTCTGATTTCGACATGTAAGCTAATGATACCACAAATGTGATCATGGATGCAGCGAAACAATGGGATATACCAACCAACCTCTTGTGGAACAACTCATCACAATGATACTTATTGCATATGCAGTTACTGTACATATGCAATTAGTAACGCAAAGGGCATCTCTCTTTATAAGCGCCGCCCTTTGTGATGGCCACCAGTCTCCCAACTGTGACCCAGGAATCACTCTGAGTATATCCAGAATGACGCGAAGGCCACAAAGGATGCTGTAAAGGATCCAATCGGATCCCTCTACATCACCGGTGTGGAGAGATGCCCATAAGCTAATATTGAGTTACCCTCCACATCTGCTTTGGTGTCTTGGTAAAAGTACATATGGGAAATGAAGTAAAACCCTGAAAATTGAGTTTTTTATTATAGTATTTTGCCAATAGTACAGCAATAGACGGACAGCATATTAAAGTTAACACCTACTTTACTTATCTGAGCACTGTGCCGATCCACTGGATGAACCGTGCACACTGCAACATCACTGAAACAATTAAAAACATTGGTGGCTTGCATATGACCCTAGGTATGCAACTAAAAAAATTGGGTGGAGCAACATTTGCAACATAAACGTGAAAAAGCCGCCCGCCCACCAGCCGAGTGAATCCCCGCATTTGCATGCGAGGGGATGTGTACGCTTACACATCCTCTCACATGCAGCCGCTCAAGTATTTTTCAACCTTCTTACCTTGCAGCACACTAAATAACATTTTAAAATTGCCAAGGCACACCATGAGATCCCCACAGGGAAAATAACATTGGCCCCCCACAGGAAAAAACAAACAAACTCATTGGCCCCCACATGAAAAAACAATCACACTGGTCCTCACAGGTAACAAAAATAAAATACATTGGCCCTCACATGAACACAAGCAAGAGTGAATAACAGTTGAACTGGTGGTGGTTGTATACTGGTGTGGACATGTCTAGATTTGGGGGCACACTTGAGAGTATCTCAAGGCACACTGGTGTGCCAAGGCACAGTGGTTGAAGAATGCTGGTCTAGACTGATTGTTATTTCCGACACAGATAGCCAAATTCGGGGAGTGCGCTGACGTCATGTGATGTCAACCGCTCGTCCCGAGCAGACATCCACATGCCTGCATTCGCAGGGAAACATTCAGAAGTTTTATGGGGACGACGATAAAACACCGGCCATTCCCCTCCTCCACCCCCCTGCACGCCCCCTTCCCTCCCAGGGGCAAACGCAGGATTTTCAGAAGGGGGTTTCCAGAGGGGTGGAGCAAAGCACGGAGATGGAAACTTAGGTGACCCAGTATATGCCGGGTCAGTTAAAGTAATATATATATATATATATCTATCTATCTCCACCAGCGGTAGGCATGGGGTAAGCATTGATGTCCCGTGGGTGGTAGGGGGTATACTATCACCCGCTCAGTATGTAGGGCCTGGATCAGTCATTTCCATTAATTACCCCTTTACTGCACAGATGGTGGGAGAAGAGGGCATTGGGCTGAATGAAGGGGCCCTGATATTAAACATCCTCTACCACCCTGGAAGTTTTGTATGCAGAGGAGGGGTGTATAGTCGAGTGGGCTTATTATCCATAATTTTCTGGTGAGAGGACAGCTTGCTTGACTGCAGATATCTCCAGTTCCCGGAAATAGATTTCTTAGATTTTAATGGAATTAAAAACTAGAGAATCCCACCTACCAAATGGTATTGAGGACTAGGGTATCAGAGTTCAGGAGGCAGAGCAATCAGCCAACGAGTATATAAAACTACATACCAGGTGTCTGGAGCTGGAGCAGTAACCAGCTGCTGGAAGGCTGATATCTTTGGTTCTGGGAACAGTAGAGACAATAAGTCAGACAGAACCTGAAATATCTGACTGGGAAGAGCAATTAACAGGCTTGGATGGGGACCACTGCTTTGAAGTCAGATATCTCCGGTTCCCAAGGGCCGATTTTTAAAATTCTTGTACCTATGGAAAGAGGGGACCTTCAGCTTTCAGCCTAGGGCCCTAAGACTCCTGGGGGGGGGTTTCTGGGTACTAAGAACCCCCCCCCTACTTGAGCTACTGCCTCCCTTTAAAAAGTGAACGACTCGGAGAGTGTGATATTTGCCGAAAGGCATTCACGCAGGGGGTCTGCAAAAGCGCATATTCGCCCATGCGCAGACCCGCACCACCGGCCAGGGGAGTGAATTCGGACACATGATTCGGAATAAAATAATTTCGGTGCATAACAGTCAATGTCAGTGAGAATATGGTGATGTACAATGTGAAAGCAGCCTGTGAGCGGACCGTTGAGTAACAAGACCAAACTATAAGGAATGATTAATTCATCACACTTTAATTGTGCCACACTAATGATAGTACAGACGTAAAACATTTTCTATCCATTTTCGTGTTTTTATTATATAGTTTTTACAATAATTATTTGACACAACTATATTTCAAACTACAATGTTCGAAATCCATCTTACAAAATAAACTTCGTACAATTATAAATCACAAATTGATTCATATTCACACCCGAATGTGATGAATTCTACGAATGGCAAATCCGACTGCTCATCTCTTCTCATTAATCCCGGCATGTGTTGGATGAGTTTCCATCTTTCAAATCATTAATGTTTTTGATTCCATTGAAGTCTGATTACTACAGTACAGTAGATCACTTAGATGACACGCACTCTGCTCAGTCAGTGTAATGTGTTCTTGTAATGGACGTTATCCCTGTATATTTCTGCCTTTCATTTGCTGATTAATTACCTGGGATTCTCATCCGTCCATTGATTTTTAGCATATTACTGAATTCCATTTGTTTATCTGTCTCATTTATCAATTCCTGAGCACCTCTCTAGTTTCTTTCCTTTGGCCATGGAGTTTTAGTCATCTTCAACAAAGTTGCCGGTAGTTCGCTTTCCACACATTTGGGGCATATTTATCACATTCTGTATCTCAGATGCGAATAGGATGTGAAAATTTGCCCCAGTCCTCAATGTGATATTTAATTACATTGCAGGGATGGATCAATTATCATAAGCGGGGACAGTGTTTTGCAAGAGAGTACACTTACCCTGAGATTGTGTCTTTACTGCACTGGGGGTCACAATAGGAGCACAGTGATCCAATAACCAGCTGCTTACAGATCATGATCACCGCCATGTTTGCCTGATCACCAGTGTTCAGGCACACATGGCTATATGAACGAAAATACAATCCTTGGCACTGGTAAGGGCAGCTATAACCAACCAGGAGTTACCTTCCTGGTGTTAAAACAGGCAATTATACACAAATATGAAAGGTTTAAGCGCCCAACAGTTAAGGCCCATACACACACTACGATGTCTTCTTAATGATGATGAACGACCCCATTATAAATCACCTCCTGAACAACCCAGAACGACTTCGTTCAGGGTCGTTTAGGAGCTGAATCTTTTAACATCGTCTACTGTTTATTCTGTGAATGACGGACGACTACCAACGATGCGCGTACCCGTGGGTCGTTAAAGACCATAGCCATCGTCAATGCATGCAGGTCAATTTGGCTATGGTCGTTAACATTCTTTGTTTTTTTAATAGAAAAGGTCCTGCATCGTTTGTGGTCGTTTGTCAGCCGTCGTGCACCAGTGATCACCTGCAATGCTGAGGTCGTTCATTTTCACTTCAAGGGTGAAAATGAAAGATGGTAGTTAACGATGGGTCGTTACTGACACATCTTTGTGTATGTATGGGCCTTTAGGAACACAAGCAATACGAATAATTACACTCTTACTTTTAGATGTAAATGACTTCAGGAAGTCCCCAATTTCTCATACATTTTTCTCCATATCGAGCATACATATGGAATACAAAAATTAAACAAACAATGTGTAGTCCAATTTTGACATTATTAAAAGTCTTAAACGGGGTCCCAGGAGGTAAACACTAGGTATCTTTTCTTTCCTTTTCCTCTTCCTTTAAGTGACTGTTAGGGTAGTTTTTAACGGTTCCCCACGTGTCACCCAAGATCAAATATGTGTACATGTATGCTTACATGTGAACAGATACGACAAAACACATCAAGGTTTCTTTTAAAACTTTGTCACGCTTACTTGTATGTTTACCTTCAAGTGTGTGTGACTCCTCATATCATGGTTTCTTTAGGAAAAGTCTTCCTGGACATCATGGTTTGTCAAGACAGTGGTATTTTTATTGATAAAATCATAATCCAAATAAAAGTCCAAGAGTTGTGGTACACAGACCTGCGATATAACTGAGACACTTCAACTGGGAGAGGATGGAATGATAGGCCCGGGAAGCTCACCAGTCTAAGTAGTCACAGTGTCTATACAGGATCTGGGTATAAAGTGACAACACCGCACACATGGCTGATCACAAGGAGCAGAGCCCAGATAAAGCTATCTTAAGATAGCATTATTATGACAAGGCTCCTTCCGGTATATATGTTTAAAAAAAAATTATAGTAAATTTGGGCAGATCGCATTGCATAGGAAATGCAATATGGAATGTGAATTTAATGGTTTGAAGAATGTTGTTAATTCTCCTTTAGCACTGTACATTCCTGGGATACTAAAAACAAAATGTTATTAAAAATAATATCGATAAGTATGACTGTTGGCCTTTTGCAGAGTTTTCTATACATTTATCTGTGCAGAATAAGCAATAAGCAATTATGCACTATATATGCTGACCAAATAAATGTGCATGTATATGTCCGCATTTGAATTCATTCTGCCATATATTACATTAACAAGTCCTGACAGCTGGAAACCTGGAAGGTGTAGGGGGTTGGGTGGGTGTAGACTCTGCCTGTTAAGAGCAAGTTCACTTTGAAACTATAATATACAGTATGCATTTGGATGGTTTTGGTTACACATGAAACCGGAACTCACTAGCATGGGAACTGTTAAAAGTATGGGAATGAGCACAGTGTACACCCCTTTACCTAATTACCATAATAACAGTCCGTAAATTGAGACACTCCAATGTGTGTACACCACACTGTACTAGGAATGTCTAGAATACCTCCCCCAACTCTACCCTGTCTCAGAAATCCCAGTGCATTTGAGTCGCGGAGTTGACGAATTACATTTTATAAACGACCTTCAAAACATTTTCAAAATAAACATATTTTTAGCTAAATGTTCCCGTTTAATCGGTTGGATGTGGGAAATACAATCAGACACTCGAGAGCACAGAGAGTTGTAACATGACAACAGAACGCACACAATTGTGGTTCCCCGACTTATTAAGAATTGCTGTCAGCCTAAATGGAATAGTTTATTGTCAAATGCGTTTGAATAATGTGAACGGATCTGTTCTTGTTTTCATGTATGATGACTATGAATAAATTACTTTATGATTTAGAAATCGTCTGACAGGGCTGAGTATATTCTAGGAATTTCTGGCTCCCCAGTGAGCGCTCGGCAGGGATCGGACGTGGCAATTATAGCGCCATTAAATATATGTTACTTTTAGGGATATGATGTATTGCGTCCTGCTTTTTCCTCCAGCCCTGTGTGGAGCTGACATGGTTTGCTGTATACAGTCCATTCTGGCCGAGCACACCTCAGCTCATAATACTGATCAACATGAGACAAGTCATTATCTGGGGTCTCACATGGCTGAGATTGTCTTATTTATGTATAACCATCATTGGAGGGAAGATTAGAGGTAAATAGTGTTTTCAAATTATGAATTCCCCAACTGCCAATAAAGTAAATCTGGTTCCAATTAAAACCGTTTTCCTAAGTAAAGCTTATTATCCTTGCTAGAGCACAGGTGACTTAATTAGTAGTCAATTATTTTGCTCAACTGGATTGTTAGGGTGCATTGAGGACCAAGTTTGGGAACCACTGGCCTAGCCTCTCTCTACCATCCCAGAGGATATATACGGTATCCCCACGGTCAGTATACCGTCGGTCAAAATTCCAACCCCAGCCTCCCAATATAGAGAGTCCCACCAACGTCTCCATCAGGGATCTAACCCTCTGCCCCTACCCCCCTAACCCATAGCCCTTCCTCTACCGCAGCCTTACCCTAACCCTCCCCACTAGTCAGTGGCATAAGTTCGTCCCTTTTGCCCGGAGGCAAGATAAATATTGGTGCCCCCCCCCCCCCCCCAACACACACACACCATCTTATACAAATATATGTATGCATGTGTGTATGTTATGGATATTATGTTTAGAATAAAGAGAGTGTGACATCTATGGTCCTGCTAAGAGGAGGAGTCAGCCACAGAAGCAATATCAACAGCTTTCAATTAACTGATTCAAACTCGCAGGGGAGGAGAGGTGCCCCCTTGGGAGCAGGAGCCCGGCGGCCGATGACTCCATTGCCTCCCAAAGTTCTGCCTCTGCCACTAGTGCCTAACCATAACCTCTGCACCCCACTGCCTAAACCTAACCCTGCAGCCTAACCACCCCTCACCACAGCCTAACCCTAACCCTTCCCCCAGCAGCTGATCCCTAAGTCCCCCCACTAGTGCCTAAACCTAACCCCCCCTTCCATGGCCTGACCATAACCTGCCTTGGTATACTTAAATTCAGGATGACTGATCTCGGTATTCCAGCATCGGCATCCTTATTCCGTCAAAGCTCTGGCGCCAATGTTTGGACTGAAGTCGGGATGCTGGACACCGGCATCCTGACCAATAAGATACTGAACGCATCCCCATCCCAACCACAAAGCCATTTGTTCATCTCACAACCATAATATGGTCACATATCTCCGTAAGCTTCTACTGATTCATCATGATGCCATGTTGCCAACTATTGGTGTCATGTGCTACACGTCCGCTACATACTTTTATTTATATTGTGTTGTAAACTATATGAATTAGCTGAACAACCAGAGGTGGATTTTCAACTAGGCAACCTAGGAGTCTGCCTAGGGCTCAGCAAGCCCCAAAGGGTCCCATAAAGATATCCGGTCCTACAAAACTTTCCGAGAGGGGCATTTCAGGACATCATGACATCACATGGACCTGCCCAAAGTCCCGAAGTCCCTTTGCTGTTCTTTGATAGGATAAAAAATCTGTGTGCAGTAAAGGGGGCAGTCAGATTACTTTAAATGTGACACAGGTATTAGCCCTACTTCCGAAAGACCAAGATCATGATTCCGATTTGTACACAATGCCGATGTTCTTGCAGCTGAGCATATATTGGTAGACTGTACACGCGCCAAGGTCCTCTATTGATGCCGCTTGCAATCAGCAGCAAACATTTAGTGCTATGGATTGTTTAAGGGAGGAGGGCCCCAAACTGGTATCATACCTAGGATGAACTGTTAAACGATTGAACACAGAAGTTTAACTTGCTTCTCCCATGAAAATCTTATCCTTGCCTATATTGCAGCATGTGTATTTTATTTTTGACTTGTATTTTGATGTAAAGTGATTCCAAGACTTTTGCATTTTAAATTAAAAGCATGTGCACATGTTTTGGGATGTGGAATATCTTTTCCGTTTACTTGTGCGCCGCAAGAAACACATTCTTGTCAATGGAGTGTCTGCTCTTTTTGCTCAGCGATTTCTGTGAATCTGAGCATGCGCGAATGCCCGAGTGAACCATGCATGGCCCTTTAAACTGCGGTCGCATTGCGAAAAACGCGACTGCAGTCCAAGGACTGGGTTGTGTTGATGGGGCATCAACTCAGCGTTGCAGTTTCAGTGAAGGAGCTTTAGGAGGTGCACTGTCTGGACAGCATAGGCATGCTGCCGTGGTACGTTCTAGTTTAGCAAATCCTCACAAGACTACAAGGCTTATTTACTAAAATGGGTGATCCATTGAAGATAGGATGTTCTAGAAGGTGCTAAATCATAAGAAGTAGATTCTTATTGGCTGCTCTGGGAAACATCTCATCTTCAATAGAACACCCATCTTAATAAATAAACCCCTACAACTCAAGCTGAATCTACTGCTTGCAAAACATAATCTTGTTTGGCACGCAGTGCCATTAGTCCATGATTAATCTTAGCTGGTAAATTCTCTAAATGATTTTGAGCATTGTTAGAACAATGGACGTATTCTAAGTATCAGGAATTTGGTTACGGTAATCGGTAATGTGCGTCTCCTCACCAAAAAAGTCAGAAGAAGCCAATAGACACTCCTAATATGACATTTAATAGTAGACACATACAGTAAGTCCGATACCAAATAAATGTAAGAGTTCCCTTCCCTTCAATCAATACACTCTGCATAACAATACATCCGTGCATTGCATATAATGGTATCTAAACAATGACTCTACTGTTGAAAACACAGTGATGCTAATAGCCAATTAGGCTATTTAGGCACTAATTGACTTCAATTAACTGTGTTATGGCCCAGAAAGACCACGGATCCTGATCAATATTTGATGCGCCTCTGCCTGTGCTAATGAGTCTCATTAGATCAAAGGCTCTATTTACCAAGGATCTAATACATTTCTGTGGAATGCTATGGGAATATCTAACAAGTTTTGCCACACCCCCCCTTATATATAGTGGGGTGTATCGTGCTCTACTTCGGGGTAGGGTTGGTAGGGCAATGTTGGTAGAATGTGGATGGGGGTTACCCGAGTGGATCAGGTAGGGTGGTGTAGCAGGTCCTGGGTCTTGTCCTTGACCCTGGTTAAGCGTATAACCACCCCCCTTATACTGTTGGTGGAAGTACGCAATAAATGTGCATGCATAGGAAGACTTGAGGGGCCCAGTTAATCAGAAAGAAAGAAATTCGATGATTCTACACTTTTTTCCTCCTGATTTGTAAATTTCCAAGCAACATTCTGCGAATCCTGAATGTGCCCATTTACTAGAAATGATCTGCAACTTGGCTGATCGTTACCATACATGGACAACCGGATTCACCGATTCTGTACATTTTTTTGGTCAGAATACATGATTGGTGTACCTCATACTATACATCATATTCAAAATGCAGATGTTCCCCAATTGATTGCTAATGCATGGGGGCTTTTAGATGCAACTGAAGTGGCAGATTTGACCTATTAACTTGGGATTGCAGCCCAACCCCCCTCCTGTAAAATCCACCACCTCAGTGAGCCAGTCCCTGACTGCACTGGCTACACTGTGACCGAGACTGACTTCCTATTGGTAGTTCTACTTGTCAGTCATGGACACTAGTAGCAGGCTCTCTGGGACTGCGAGACCAGACTGTGATTAGCGTATAGTGTGCTACCTGTGGAATGCCGTTCCCTGCCTTCCTGCATATATGTGCTCCCGCTTTTGCACATTCCCTGGTCCCCAGGCCTGTCAGACCGGGCTGTTGATTGGTCGTGGTACGCTTCTCCTTCTCTAACTGTTGGCGGGACAGGCAGTGGTAGCTCCTCTTCTACAAAGACATAGGAGCCTCCGCTAATAAGGAATCACATTTAGTATAAAATAAATTCCATTATAATTACTTACAACCACCAATTAAATATGCAAAGAAAGGTCTCACGACCCATGAAGCCAAGGTGAGTTTCAGAAAACAACTCTGGGGTTAATGGATCAAGCAGTGAAACGAGTACAGTAGACCAGTGGAGACTTTTGAGGTAGCATTTATCAAGTATATTCTATAAAATTATAGATTGAATCTGATTGGCTGCTAACTTCTCCATTTGTCCAGCTGGCCAATCTTTACACTGCTTGATATCAAGTCCTAAATTATTATTATTTTTTTAAATTTCACATTCCGTTATTCTAGGTGGCATACACTATGTACTAAAAGCATTGCTAGACCTGTATGGCGTGTCCAGAAACTAACCATGTATCAAAGTGTGACTATTCTTCAGTGTTCTGCCTTCGTAATTGATAGCCGGTGTTGATAAAGCTGCAGGCTATTTGAAGGCTGTTCTTTTTTTTTTTGTACCTGCCTCCTCCTGTTTTTAATCTAACTTCTTTACTTCTAGCAACACATTTTGGTTTTCCATTTATGTAAATTTTCATCGGCAGCCACCATTAACTTCCTTCTGAGGTGATTAGTCACAGCTGTGCTCAATCCTATATTAATGTAGTGTTACACATTAAATTTCATGGGGTAATGTACAACCGAACTTCAAGAAGCCATGCTATCAGCTTGAGTCATTTATTTTACAACGTACCCCCCGCTTCCGCAGAGCATGATAAGTCTCCCCGTTTCATACACCATAGCCTCTGGTGAGTTGGCTGTCACTAATGAGCTGAGTCATAAAGTTCATTATAGCTTTAGCAAAAAAAAGTACAGAAAATACATTTAATGTGCTGGCGAAGCATTAGCGATGGATCTGAAGAGGCCAGATGAAATAAAAATGTAGTAATTGGACACGGGGCTAAATTACAGTGCAGAATCCATTTTCCGAGATCAATGTGTAATATACAGTACGGAACAGGCGCCAACGGTAGGGACATTTTTTCCACTTAAAAGCTACTGTAAAACTGCCATGACTAAGGCTCTTGGCTAGGAAGCTTTTGTCATATAACACGCAGAAGATGCTTCCCAGATAGTAATACTTGGCGAGAGATGTGCACTCTCATTTGCAAAAATGCTGAAGCTCATGACTGGTTGTTATTGCTATATTAACAATAATTGGCATGGAAATAAGTGCCGGGGAGAGGTTTTATTCCTGGACCAGATTTGCATTTGTGCTCTGTCATTTTGCTTCGCGTTCAGATTTAGGTACGACCGTAAGTACTGCAGCTTCTGTTTAACAAGTCCACAGAAACCAACTGTATTCTGTTACTACATGATATCTCTTATATATTTGGCTACATGTGTCAATCATCCTGAGATTGTGTGTATAACGCTGGACAGGGTCACACATGAAACTCCACCCCCACCCAGCCTTATACACACACACTACACATATTACACACACACATGTAGCCTAATATATAAGAGATAATACACACATATTGGCCCCTGCCTGCCTGCACTACACCCCCCGCAATACCACACACCTATAATACTCACAGACACATGTAGCTCAGCCAGCGTCGATGGGGGCGGAAGGGAGTGCAGTGAATAAATTAAGTCTACGCAGCTGCAGATCTGTGGTGCTGACATAGCAGCCTCTGGCAGCCAGGGGGAGCAGCTCTGCCTCCTATCAGGCTGACCTCGAGTCACAGACAGAGTCACATGGTCACAGCCTGAGAGGAGAGAAGCATGATGCAGCTGTGACTCGGCAGAGCTGCCTCCTCCTTTATAGTAAAGCTCTGGGCTGGCTGTAGTGCCTCTCAGGCATTTCCAATCTGCCGCTGGCCGGGTGAAGCAAGACTGCCCTGTGAGTGTCAGGGGCCACAGGTATGTCACATGTGGGAGGGGGCTGCCAGCAAGTCTGGGGAAGGAGGGGGAGAGGAGGAGGTTGTCTATAATAACTTAGGGGGGGGGGTGCACAAGGCAGCAGCAACCCGCTCCCCCCCCCCGGTCTGCACACCCCACCGTCCTGCACACCCACCCCTGGCACACACACACACACCACCACCCCCCCCTGCCTGCACACAGCAGCAGCAGCAACCCGCTCCCCCCCCCGGCCTGCACACCCCACTGTCCTGCACGCCCACCCCTGGCACACACACACACCCCCGCCTGCATACAGCAGCAAGGTAACCGGGCAGACACACAGGTGTACTCATTACTCACTGACACACTTCCCAGGTCACCAGGCAAACACACAGGTGTACTCATTACTCACTGACACACTTCCCAGGTCACAGTGCAGACACACACAGGTGTACTCATTACTCACTGACACACTTCCCAGGTCACCGCGCAGACCCACAGGTGTACTCATTACACACTGACACACTTCCCAGGTCACAGCGCAGACACACAGGTGTACTCATTACTCACTGACACACTTCCCAGGTCACTACGCAGACGCACAGGTGTACTCTTAACTCACTGACACACTTCCCAGGTCACCACGCAGACACACAGGTGTACTCTTAACTCACTGACACACTTCCCAGGACACAGCGCAGACACACAGGTGTACTAATTACTCACTGACACACTTCCCAGGTCACAGCGCAGACACACAGGTGTAATTACTCACGGACATCTCCCAGGTTACAGTGCAGACACAGGTGTACTCATTACTCACTAACATACTTTCCAGGTCACAGCGCAGACACACAGGTGTACTCATTACTCACTGACACACTTCCCAGATCACCTCGCAGACACACAGGTGTACTCATTACTCACTGACACACTTCCCTCATCACTGCGCAGACACACAGGTGTACGCATTACTCACTGACACACTTCCCTCATCACTGCGCAGACACACAGGTGTACTCATTACTCACTGACACTTCCCAGGTCACCACACAGACACACAGGTGTACTCATTACTCACTGACACACTTCCCACGTCACCGCGCAGACACACAGGTGTACTCATTACTCACTGACACACTTCCCACGTCACCGCACAGACACACAGGTGTACTCATTACTCACTGTCACTTCCCAGGTCACCGCACAGACACACAGGTGTACTCATTACTCACTGTCACTTCCCAGGTCACCGCGCAGACACACAGGTGTACTCATTATTCACTGACACACTTCCCACGTCACCGCACAGACACACAGGTGTACTCATTACTCACTGACACACTTCCCAGGTCACCGCGCAGACACACAGGTGTACTTATTACTCACTGACACACTTATCAGGTCAACACGCAGACACACAGGTGTACTCATTACTCACTGACACACTTCCCACGTCACCGCGCAGACACACAGGTGTACTCATTACTCACTGACACTTCCCACGTCACCGCACAGACACACAGGTGTACTCATTACTCACTGTCACTTCCCAGGTCACCGCGCAGACACACAGGTGTACTCATTACTCACTGACACACTTCCCAGGTCACAGAGCAGACACACAGGTGTACTCATTACTCACTGACACACTTCCCAGGTCACCGCGCAGACACACAGGTGTACTCATTACTCACTTACATACTTCCCACGTCACCACGCAGACACACAGGTGTACTCATTACTCACTGACACACTTCCCACGTCACCACGCAGACACACAGGTGTACTCATTACTCACTGACACACTTCCCAGGTCAACACGCATACACACCACCAAAATCCCTAACCCAACACACCCCTTCCCGCCAACACCATCCGCCCCACCCAAAATTAAACACATTCATCCACAAATAACAAACATAATTCACATTTAAATATATTTATAATTTTAATGGGGCGTAGCCTCTTACGACGGTGTGAAGAGCGCCCGTAGGGCACGATGAAACACCTAGTTATATCATACACTGTTACAGGGGTGCTTTACCGAGTTTGTAATATCCTATACATTTTGTTGCATTGCTGAATCCTTCTGGTCGGCTGCTCTATCTGTCTGACATATAGGTCTACTATATTGTCTAGGCCAGTGATTTTAAACCTTTTTACCTTGTGACACACCATGAGATCCCCACAGGGAAAAACACATTGGCCCCACAGGAAAAAACAAACAAACTTATTGGCCCCCATATAAAAAACAATCACATTGGTCCCCACAGGTAACTAAAATAAAATACATTGGCCCTTTACATGAAAAGAAGAGACCAGTAAATAACAGGAAAGGCAAATGGGGGTTTTAGAGATCAAATAATGCGCTTCAGAGCAGCGTGACCTGTACGGTAGGTGTGTCACCAAACACACCACACATGAACCAACGCAAAAAGTACCGACAGTTTTTCATGCGCTCCTTTTGTATCCCACTTTCAAATGTATCACTGGGGGTTACTCATGTGACATAAAAGAAGAGAAACAACAATATAGGCCCTTATTCTGATCGGTGCGGATATTCCCGCATTCTTACGGAGCGGTCCGCACGCTACGGTGTTTTGCCGCATGCGGCCATCGTCCGTAGAAACGCCCACGTGTCCTCCGCATTCGGACGGACTCACTCTTTAAGAACAGGGCGTGTTTACGGACGACATACAAACCATGCGTGTGCGGGAGAAACACTCCGATTCGGCACGGTATTACAGAGTATTACAGAGTATGCTCGGAAATACCGCATCCGACCGGGAGCCAAGCGGTGCTACCGCCCGTAAGCGGAGTATTTACGCCAAACAACCCACTATTAAGTATCTTCTGCAAGACATCACATGACCCACTTATTCAATGACCTATCCTCATAAAAAACTGCTTATTTGGAATTGGAATCAATTAGATGCCAATATATCCTTACAAGCATGCCTAACACATGCATTGCACACATTAACCCTTACAGCAATTGAAGTGCAATGGTTTCAATTAAAGCACTGACAAGCGGCCTATTAGTGAGTAATGAGTAAAGGAGTAGATTCTATTGGGTTCAGGTGTTAATGCTTGTAGTCATTAGGCGTACGTTCGCCTACCGCATGAACGAGTGGTGTCCGCAAAGCAATAGTACACTTGTGGACACCGCACATTTCTTCCCCTTTTGATCGCGTGCATTCGGAGTGGTATCCGAATGTACGCCCCCCAACATAAGTGTACTCCCCCGTGTCCGCCCATGTTTCCGCCCCGTTTTTCCCACTTTGAAACTACGCCCATGTGACATTCCGCATGACGCCCATAATACGCCCATATTTCCCGACTGATTGCGGGGAACAGTTTTGTACGGGATTTGGCCGAACTGGTACGGAGTCAAGGCGTGGCACATGCGCGTTGCGTTCTCCACGCATGCGCAGACTTTGAAAAGACGCGATCCGTAAGAATGCGGTAAAGTCCGCGTCAATCAGAATAAGGGCCATAGTGTAATACCATCAAACAATGAAAGATTATATATGTAACACTTTGAGGTGGGAATCGTACCCTATCTAATTGTCCACAAAAGAGTAGACAACATTCGCTTGTGGTTTAAAATCTGGAAAATAGGTCCTCATATGAGTTCTCCTGGCTTATCCACGATCATCCAGCATGTGGAAACATTAAGCAAGATATCTCCAAATAGTAAAATACCGTTTTTAATGCAAATTTTAAAACAATACACTGTACATAAAAAGTGGGTATGAGCGATGGCCTCTCACCAGAAATGAATGTCTACTAGTACAAAGCAGACACATACAGCATGAATGGTGAAAACCTCAGGCGTCCCTGGATGCTGATAGATGTTGAAATCCTGGTGGTCTGTCCAAAGCTTATCAGTCCCCTCCGCCAACGCGTTTCAGACTTGCTGTCCTTTATCAAGCCTCAGTGAATACCAGTATCCCCAGTAGACTGTTCCTGCTGTGTGAAGCCACTAAATATTACTTGCATTAGTGAATCCTTATACCCTGTGTCAAATACTGTATAGGGAAAGGCAAATATACAATGATCGATAAAGCTGTAAACACGTTTGTAAATAATAAGCCAGAAAGAAAAAAAAAATGACAGCCAATCACGTCTCTTGCAGCCACTCATATGCCACTTTGTTAAATCCTCCTTATAATGTCAATAGTTCCAGCAATCGCCAATACAAGTACTGTACTTAACTACTTTACTGGAATGTGAGACTCTTATATGTCCGAGGAGCAGGCACAACTCGTACATCCCAGCCTTTCCTCTAGGTAAATAGGGAGTGGTGGGGTTCCTGTCACAAATCATGTTTAATAATATATTCAATGCTGATAAGGCTGGAACATTTGGGCACTATGTATCTGTTTATTCTCTAGAACTTAGCATTAGTTATTTTTTGTTTTAGGTGTATCCCTTCTGAGCAGCCCTTTCCTTTCATACTGGTTAGCTCTGAGAAATGAGGAGTGAAGAATTCCCCCTTGATTTGATGATGGGGGGGATCTGAAGAACCTAGTTGCCCATTGTGCCCTATAGCGCTGGAGGTGGGGTAGAAATGGGTATATTCTCACTTGAGACCCAAGTGAGCATTAGCTTAGCACTCCATTGGAGAAGTTGCCCTCAACCAATCAGCTTGGAAGTAACGTCTATCAGGAGCATTTTATAACATTGTACGTAACAGCCGATTGGTTGCCATGGCACACTTCTTCACTGGGCCACTTCTCCGCTCATTTGGAACACGCGTCTTGGGTACAAAATATATAATTTCTTCTTTCCGATTGCAAAGTATATACTGTGAGATCAATACAGGGTAAGGGATCAATTGGGTTCATTTTGGGGCAAGTGATTATTAGGAGGGTGCAACTAATGACAACACAAAGGTTTTATTTTTGAGAAAATAATCTAATGGTGTATGACGTATGATAGTGCAAGACAACAAAAAAACAGTTTGCGAAAGATAATCAAATATATCGAATTGTCCATACGACGATAATACTTTGGCATCATTATATAAATATAATAATAATATCACTGCCTGTAATGATCAGGCAAAATAATAAGACTGCAGTACTAAATATAAAGGTAAAATCCAATAAAGCTGCTTGTTCCAAATGGTTATTTATACTGTTGCCATTAATTTCTGTATTAATGTAATTAAAGACATCTACTTAGCTGTTCTTGACATCTGAAGCTGAACCACAGTGACATCACTCATTCCTGGATTATTCTGATCTAATCATAAGAACTGCAGTCAGCAAGATGGCTGTAATCACAATTATATGATTACACTCCATAAAAACCTCTCTGTATTATATATATATATATATATATTTTGTGGACATTATCAATTAATGTTACTACTAGGATGTTAAAAGTAAAAATCTTAATTAACCTTTTGTTTATCGTCAAAAGAACGAAGAAGCTGAGGTGAAGCTGTTCATTACGCACGAGAAATTGATTAAAACGCCACACCATCTATTGGCAAACACAATAACCCACTGCGAATAGGTACAACACGGCAAAAGTCTCCTTTTCATTTGGGAACACCTTTTTTTAAGCCCTGTGAAGTGATATAATGGAAGGTGATAACGCATCAGCAAATCAGCTCCTAACTGTCAGGTTACATGCTATGTTTAAATGATAGCAGTTAGGAGCTGACTGGCTGCTACATTATTACCTTTCACTCTATCACTTCACCAGACTTAATACATCTCCCCCAAAGTTCCCGATCCAGAATGATACACATTGATCTATGCATAAAGTTACAATAATCCAAGGAATACTTTCCCAGAAAAGAGTGCAATGTCCTCAAGAGATAAACTGACGCGTTTCATTTATTTGTAAGTTTTCATCAGAGTGCAACAGTCATCCGTCAAATTATTTCCCCTCCTAAGTCAGTTGAGAGTGAACTGATTAGTGAAAATGTTGTAAATGAATGTATTTTATTTATATTGATATGCATCGATGGTGAACATATCATAATTGTTCCTGCACATAATGATACAGGGCGGGATGCTCTAAATGAAAAAAATGGCAAAAACCCCATTATAAGGGTTTTTACCATAATTTGATAATCAGAAAAAAACTGCACACCGGGTTTTCACAGCGAAAAAGCTGTGATACCCCATAGAAGCCTGTGGACTTCTTAACGCGACCCATGCCACCCCGCATCGATCCTCCTCTCTACAGAGCCCACCCACTGCATCGGCAGCCGGGTAGGTGGAGGGGGGAGCCGCTAGAGACCCACTCACCATCCACCGGCTGCCTCGCAACAGGCAGCTCATAGCAAGAACTGCGGTTAGAGAATCCCACCCATAGGGACACAAGTGAGGGAGAATCGTCGGGGGTCGGTGCAGGGCAGTGTGGGTCGCGTTAAGAAGCCCATAGGCAAAAGCTGGCGATACACCCCACAATGAAAACATGGGAAGCGGATTTTCCTGCATATCAAAATGCGACAATTTCAGGGACTACTCATTTGTTTCTCAAATGCAAATGCCAAATTCCAATCACAGCTAGTACGGGAAGCAGCTCAATGTGGTTAACAGTGATTGGCCCTTGTGTGAGTCATTGTCACTGCCCCTCCACCCCCCTCCCACCCAAAGAATCAGGCACATACTGTTGAGTGGAGGGCACCTTTTATTGTTTGAGACTCACCTTTTTTCCATCGTGGACTGTCATCTCCCAGTTCAGAGGCGTCTCTACAATTCTTGGTGTTTTTTATTTTATTTTTTATTGCATGTTTTTGGGGATTTTTTTATAGCTGTTGATGTACTACTGTCTGTCTTTTTTATCTGGAATAAATATCATTTTTTTATGGATGGAGTCTTGACATGGAATTCCTGAGATACTTGAATTAAGGAGGAATACAAAGATACCTTTTGAGGTATACAGGGCTTCTTTCTGAGGTGAGCTTATTCATAAGGGGGATTTGTGTTCAAGTTATCTTATAACCCATTGAGGACGTTCTTCATATAAAAGAAACCTTTATGTGAATATAGGGCCTATTGTCAAGGTCAGTAAGTGCTCTAGTGTTTGACTATCTGCATTGTTGGTGTAAGTGAGGAAATTTGGATCCCGCTGCATTATCCATCCGTGGCATAAAAAAAAACCCTATGTGCACATACGGCCTAAAATAGAGGTCAGTACACTGCCAGGCATTATTGTACCATTGAAAAAGTGTGAGTTGACTGACCCGTTTAGTAAAGAAACCCCTATGTGGATAAAGGGCACCATCACCAGGTCAGTGTGGGGAGTGCCGGATGAATAAACCGAATATCCATGCAGAGAAAGGGTTGATGACTGAATTGAAGGAACCTATAAGGATATCCACAGTAGTTAGGACAGTGCTTGTTGTGTATTTAAATTATCTTGCTGACACACTGTTGTGTTGCAACTAAATACAATTGTTCAACAGATGAAATACCTCATCATCGCCCATTCCTCATCCCTAAAACCATTGGAAACAGCAGCAGCATACACTTAGGTCTTGTGAGATTAGCTCATTGCAATCTCCAATTACTGAAAGAGAAGCAGGAAGTCTGATATGTTTAAGGCATGGCCAGATAATCAACCATTGATAGTTTGCCATCAATGGTAGATGGTCAAGGTGATAGAGATCTGATGGTTCCCTGCCATTGACTGCAGTCTGGGAGACGATTGTTTTTTATCTTCTCCGTCAATGTCAGCAGCCGTCATGGGATACATAAGCACAGAGTAATCTAACTCATGGATAACTAGGGTTAGTTTCCTTTCTTGATGGTCTTTTGACATAATAAGCCCTCCCGATGGTGCCTTCTACCAGCCATGGTGCCCAGAGTATGAACTCCACCTTCTCCATCCACACTATGCCTTTAGCTCCATAAAAAAATACAAGATACAAAGCAATGCAATGGGGTCCGTACCCACCCATTCAGGAGAACCAATTAAAAAATATACTAACATGATCCTGCTGCGGTCCTGTGCCATCTCTACTGATGATATGCACTGTGTGGCTGCTAGCTAGTAGGCAGGCAGAAAATGCTGCTTCGACACTCTGATTGTGTTACCACTAGGGAACACAAAATCCGGGATTGGCTCCCTTAATAAAAAAATGCCCAGCCGCCCCGCATATTTACTTACATGGGCGGGTGCGGGCGGGAGCTTGGCAGGGCAGAATAGATCAAGGTGGGTTGCCGTTGCGGCCATGACCTGGGTGGGTGGGTGTGAGGCCGGAAGCCAGGCAGTGTGAAAGGGGGCAGACAGTGCGGCTGTGCGGCCTGTGCAGCATGGCCTCTCACTACATCATGCTGCACAGAGCCGCACAGCTGTGAACAGCAGAAGCCGGGCAGCTGCTCACTTGCTCCCAGCATTAGACTACTGAGATTGGAAACTCCAAACCCGGGATTGAAATTCCGGCAATTTTGGGGCCAAATCCCGGGATCCCTGTCGATCCCGTTCCCGGGTTTGGCCACCCTAGTTATCACCACCCGCCCCTCCTGCCCCTGCTCAGATGCCCCTAGAACTGTGGGGCACTACGTTATGCTGGCCCTGGCTAAGATCAGTACTACATAATAATGTACATCATTTCATTGGAAACACCTTTTTATCTCAGATATTATCATGCTTATCCTTTTTAATATTGAATCTCAGAAACTCTGTCTCTTCATATCTGGCAGAAAGTCCAAAGAATTATTAACATGTCTGTAACGTAATAAATTGAATTCCCGGAAGGAAATGTAATATTCTAATTGATTTGTGGGATGTTATAAGGCTGCCATTGTTTTCAGATGAAATTTTCCAGTTTATTTCTCTCAAGACCGCACAGCGGTTTGGTGTACATCCAGAAGCCAAATCATTTATATTTGATAATACGCAAGAGATCTCTTCTCAGTTTATTGGTTAAAGTAATTCTGACAGTAAAGACATTTTATGCAAGGACGGACAATGGCCCTTAACACGTAGGTGCAGAAAACTCACTTTTACATTTTCATCGCTGTGAATCTTAAAACAGAATGTTTCAATAAATAAAGCAATGAAAGATGAACCATATTCAAAAAAAAAAAAACTTTTATTGTTCACTTTGTAAAACATAATCAAATACATTTTGGGAAACTGAAATTTTATTCAACTTCTACAGTACAAACACATAGTATGATCTTGGTATAGATTGTTTTTCTACATAGTCCCCATACTTGTATAGGCATTTGTTTCAAAGGTACACCAAGGCATCTATCCTGGCATAGAAGTGTAAAGCGCCTGAAGCCAAGACATCATTTGCAAATTGCCTTCCACCCAGGTGCTTCTTCAGTGGTTTTCTGTTAAAATGCATGTTATTTGCAAAATGGATGCACAAGCATCTTCTGCCAATTAAAATGATATGCAACATGCACGTATACAGTGTCTGTATTTGCATATGAAATGCTGCGCTACAGTGTTTTCTCCCACACTTGTTAGGGCATTTGGTTCATGCAAAAGTTCTTGAAGTGAATTCGCAATACTGTAAACCAAGCGGCACTGTAAGTCAAGAGATTAGTGGCTGTTTTTTTCTGCCATCTGGAGATGGCATTATCCTATTAGGCCCTGCTCCAAAAAAATTAATTCACATAACAGAGGTTGGTAAATCGGGCAACTTTGCAGTCCCTGTATTACTATTTCAGCTGCTGTCGAAAATGAAATCCCCCATAGAATATTCAGAGGAACTTTAATCCTTTGAGTGCCAACATCTCAGTGAAAGATATGCACATTTGTTATATAAATTCAAATTAAAAAATGTGTGTAAAAAAATATTATATTTCCTATATAAACTGCATAAACTAGTCCTGAGGCTGGTTCTCTGACCCCCTGCATGCTTACATCCTGCTATCTAGCCACCACCCACTTGCTTGCACCTCATGTAATCTGTCTGTCTCCCCTCTCTACTAGATGGTAAGCTCCTCAGAGCAGGACCCTCTTCCCTCCTGTTGTCAAGTTCTCTTCTCTTCCCATTTCACTCACAGCTCTCCCATACTCAAACACTCAGTCACCCTTCATCCACGTACTCATCTCCATCATTGGCCACAAACCTCTAGTAGTACGTTGATTGATATTGTACTGTGGCGCTCTACCTGTACTCTATTTTTGTTATTTATTCAATGTAATACTAAGCTTTGTCTCCCTGTAGTGTTCCTTTTTACGGTGCTGCAAAACACTTGTGGCGCCTTATAAATAAACTAATAATAATAATATAAGGTAACATTACAGTTCATTATGATGAATAAAAATGTTTGGTTGCCAATTTGCACACCTATTTTGAAAAATTTACTTGGCACTCAAAGGGTTAATGTTAATACTTAATATTGTTTGATTTGTAGACCCATTATACGTTAGATAAAGTGACAAAACAAACAGTAAAAAAAAGGAACTGAATAAAGTAGAAAATAAACATGACTTTCCAGCATTAGAACCATGTTTCTCATATTGAGATATAGTAGAATATCTGAAATAAAATGGAGTATAAAACAAGATTTCCCAATTTAAGTCCTCAAGGCACCCTAACAATTCAAGCTTTTAGGATATACATGCACAGATGGTATAATCAAACTGACTGAGGTGCTCATTAAGATAACATAATGTTGAATTTCAGAAAAACCAGAAGTGCTCGCTTTTTTAAGGGTACACTTTAAGTGCAATATCTATAAATCTAAAATATAAATTGTAATATCTACTACTTAAAATAATTAATCTACACGTGTTCTAAACAGTAGCATTTGAGAATAAAAAAATAAGTTCAAGAAAGTTTGTTGCTAAATATTTTATATTATATACAGATAAAGCCGGCCTTATCCTTGCAGTGGATGGTGTTTCGACCGCCATCCACGCCGGTGGCCAGCTCCCACCAGGGGGCGCGCGCACAAGAGATCGCCCGACCCCCCCCCCCCCCGAACTCGGCAGCGTCTACCCAAAGTGGAGACGGGCAGGGAGATGCTGCCCAGTCGCCGCAATACTGGGACGCGCGTCTCGCTGGTGCTCCATCTGTAGTTAAAGAAGGTGTAAAAGTGAAACCAACACTTATACCCCTTTCACACCAGGCTAAATTCCCGGGTTGTTCCCGACCCGCGATTAGCGCTGGTGTGAAAAGTTCCCAGGCCAAAATCCTTTGAAAATTTGCCGGGGTCCTGGCCAGTGTAAAAGGGGTAGGGGTACTCCTAGGGTTGCCGGTCCTTGGTGCTTGCAGTCGGCCGGGGATCCACATAGGTGGCGGGCGCAGATGACAAGGCAGGCTGCTGATGAAGAAGAAAACGCAGCTCTCTGGCTCCCTCACTGCAGCCAGAGAGCTGCGCCCGCTGTCTGACATGTCATCTGCACCTGCCATCTGACCTGTTATCTGCGACCGCCGCCTGGCCTGTCATCTGCGCTTATTGCCTGTGTTGATCCCCGACTGCACCGAGGATTGGCAACCCTGTCTACTGCCTGCACCACCATCCCACCTCCTGCCCAACTCCTCCCCACCTCCTTCCCACACTAGAAAATGAAGGGACCTCTCTGGTGTTAAAGGGGCCAACCTGGGAATGCCCCGACATGATCCCTGTGCCTTATTCCCAGGTGAGTCCCTGCATTTTCTGGTGTGAAAGGGGTATTAATATATATGATAGCTCCACAGCTGCATATAGTAGGTAATCCATTTCCTGTTCCAGCGAGACCAAATAAATGGGGGGGGGGGGGGGTGTATTATATAAAAGGAGGGTTTCTTAGTTTTATAATAGTTTGACATGAAAAGGGATCACGCTGTCCCCTGCCTCCCCCACAGAGTAGCAGCACCAACAGGGCACATTATCTCCTGCTCCTTTGACGCAGCAGCCCCAGCAGCAAGATTTATTACCTAGACTGACTTAACCCTGACTCTCCCATAACACATAAGGACCTAGCTCTAGCAATTAGGGTAGCAATAGGCCCCCTGCTAAAGGAACAAACATCTGACATAAACAGACAGCTAGCACAGCTGCAGACCGGAGCCCCCCCCCCCCCCCAAAAAAAAAAGGAGGAGCTAAAATTTAGCAATTCTGCGGAGTATGTGGGATTTGTGGATGGAGCCCTTTATTCTATTTGCCAAGATTCAAGGATGGTCAATCTATTGAAATCATACTCTTACATTTTGGCCATCATGCTCAATCCTAGGTTTAAAGCCTACATTGTATCTCTCTTTCTGGCAGACACAAGTCTGCAGAGGAGCAAAGACCTGCTGGTGACAATACTGTCAACTCAAGCGGAACGTGAAATGGCATAAGCTCCTCCTTCCTTTTCTCCTGCAACTGGAGCTGCGATGACAAACTGGCGGTGATGCAGGGCAGTGTGGAGAAAGTTTGGACATCTGGTCCTGACTGAAGGTGCTGCCTACAATTTATGACATATCTGCTGTCACTGCATATGGTGCTGTCATCAGTGAAAGAATGGTGGAGGTTTACATTGGTGACAGCATCAAGTAGGCATGTCAGACAGTCCGTATCTATACTGACAGGAAAAAGAGGCAATTTGGAGAAACTGGCTCTATTTTACCTGAGTTTTCCCCCTCCAGTGTGTACGCTGAAAGAGTTTTTAGTGCAGCCAGGAACCTTGTTGTGATCGGCGTAGGAGGTTGCTTCCACAATATGTGAAGATGATGTTCATCAAAACGAATGATAAATTCCTCCAGGATGAACAACAATTGCTTCTAGAAAGTAGAGCAGGACAGCTGTGACAAGTGAAGAGAGATTATTGTGAATTGTGTTCAAGTTGATATGTAAATTGCAGTATAAAAATCAAACCATCTAACATTTGTGGGGTACATACAAAAGCAGCCAGTATGCTTTTATTTACTCCCGTTGCAAAATAATTTGTTCCAGACACAAAGGGCCTTATTCTAGTTCACTCTTTCTGACAAAATCCTTCTTAGATGGACAAAACCATGTGCACTGCAGGTGGGGCAGATGTAAGAATTAGATTTGGGTGGGGTTTTACTTCAAAGTGAGATCCATATTGCAGTGTAAAAATAAAGCAGCCAGTATTTACCGTGCACAGAAACAAATTAACTCACCCAAATCTAATTCTCTCTGCACATTTTACAGCTGCCCCCCCCCCCCCCCCTGCAGTGCACATGGTTTTGTCCATCTAAGAAGAATTTTGTCAGAAAGAGTGAACTAGAATAAGGCCCAAAGTTACTGTACTTGTGTTTTTGTGCTTTACTTACAAATATGAAAGAGGCCCTTTTACACAACGCAAAATAAAATACAGGTGCTGATAGCAAAGTGCTGCTTTGAGGCACTTGTCCAGCACTGTATTAAAGTTAAAAGCGACATTGATTTGAAATAGTCTGTCTCAGCCATTAGTCTGGCATTTTACCAATGAACATAATCTCAATTCATCACTGGTGAATTTTTATGGCATTAGTGTTAATAATTATGGGGGTTATTCTAGTCCATTCTTTCTGACAAAATCCTTCTTAGATGGACAAAACCATGGCCCTTATTCTGATCGGTGCGGCCGGAGCCGCATATGCGGCTCCGACCGCACCAGACGAATCCCCGCCTTCCATACGGATCGCCACGGCCGTCCGTACGCGGCCATGTGGCGATCCGCATGATTGTGGACGGGGATACGCCTCCTCCATGGTGGGAGCAGCCCCTGCATTCGATGGTCGCCGAACATCGAATGCAGGGCCGCACGCTCCACCAGGTCCCGCAACACAAGACCACACGGACACTTGTCCGTGTGAAATCTTGTATGGGGGCGGGCAGCTGACATCCGGCGATGTCAGATGCCCGCCCTGTACCCACGCGTCATAGCCTCATTAGCATGCGTACGCCCCGCGTTTGCATGGGAACGCCCATGAAACGCGGGGCGTATGCATATGCAAATGAGGCTTCGTAGCCCCTCACGCCCCTATCCACCCCCTTTGCGGCGGACAAAATACGTGTACGGCGATTTCGGCTGCACATGCGCAGAGTGGCCTCTGCACATGCGCAGACCGAAAACATCGGCGGAACGGCCGCAAGCGGCCGTTACCGCTTCAACCAGAATAAGGGCCCATGTGCACTGCGGGTGGGGCAGATGTAACTTGTGCAGAGAGAATTAGATTTGGGTGGGGTTTTTCTTCAAAGTGAGATCTATATTGAAGTGTAAAATCATGCAGTCAGTATTTTCCCTGCACAGAAACAAAATAACTCACCCAAATCTAATTCTCTCTGCACATGTTACATCTGCCCCCCTGCAGTGCACATGGTTTTGTCCATCTAAGAAGGATTTTGTCAGAAAGAATGAACTAGAATAAACCCCAGGCGTATAGTAGTAAAGGGGAGGATAATTAAACTTAATGCTCTTCCAAAGGGTATGAAAAAAAAATAACCACTACTTATTTCTAAAGGAGGTGGATTAAGGTTTGGGCTAAAACAAATATCATGAAAATGTTGATTATTTACTGAATAACACTTGGGTTATGGGCCCCATACATCAGCAATCACAATTAATGGATTTCCAGATCCAGGGATTTCTTGGCCAGATCAATGGATTCTACAATCTATTTGACTTGCCCACACATTACAGATTTATTTCAGTGATCGGTAGATTTTTCCATCTAAAGATTGCATCTTCATACAGTATCTGGAAATTGCCCTATCGATTGTCATTTCAGCTGTTCATAATGTAAATAGATGAAGAAGACGAATTGGGAATGCCCACACATATAAAAAAGATCCGCAGATAATACCAGATTATTAAACATGTTTAAAAATCTGATTAAGCAATCGATTGGCGATCCCTATTAATTTTTGATTGGGATCGCCAAAAGGGGGAGACCACACATCTAAAATTAATTGTGGCAATCATCCCCAGATCTCAGGATTGTAACAATTAATTGCTGATGTATGGGGCCCATTACAACCTGAAATTGTCAAGCACTTCTAAATTCTACTTTATAATATATTTATCAAAATTGGAGAGTGATAAAATTGTGAGAGACAAAGTCCCAACAAGGGATGCTGATCCTGGGGCACTTTTCCAATCCCGGGAATTGGGATTTAAAAATGCTCAATCCTGAGATTACTGGGATTGGCATCCCTAAAAGGCCTGTCTAAAAAGTATTGTTTAACTATAAACAATGGAGTCCGGAATTTGGGCCGACATGCATTAGAGCAATATGGACAAAATGTCGACACAAGTAAAAGTCTGACCTGGCAATGGTCAACTCTTGATTGGGAACGGTAAAGTGGTAGGAAGCATGACAAGCGAAGGGGTACATTAAATGAAGGTACGCATGCTCAAATGTACAAATTGACACCCAAAAAGTAAAAAAAACTCATGTCAACCTTTTTATGTAATGACCATTTCTGCACCAGTATTTTATATGTCCATTTTTTTTGCCATGCCATGTGCCTGTCGACCTATTGGTGTCCACTTAAATACTGTTAACCCTATAATCCGCACCTACTGTATAAACAACTTCCCAAATACATAGATGTTGTACAATGTTTTGCTGTAATGTTGTAATTTTGTTGTTTTTACATTTATATAAAATACGAACAAAAGGGGGCAATTCAGACCTGCTCGATGGGCACGGCGATAGAAAAACCTGATGACACACCCCTGCATCCTCAGGGAGGGTGGCAGACGTCACATGACGTCAATACCTTCCCCGAAGCTGGTGGAAAGCGGCCATCTGAAAAGTAAATGTAGACCATGCTTGCCTACTTTTGAAAACGGGTTTCAGGGAGATTATAGTTAGTAGTAGCATTTTGCACAGTGCCCCATTGAGGGGGCGTGTCATGCTCCACCCTAAGGGTGTGTCTAGTTCCATATATGGAGAGATTGTGAACGTGGCACCTAGAAGCGGTGGATGTGCACTGCTACATCTGAGAGGAATCTTTTATAATGACTTATAACCAAATGTAGATGAGCCCCAAAGCAGTTAGTAAGAGATAATATACTTGGTAAAGTGCTGGGAAATGGTGCTGATGATTCAATGTAAATTTATCTGTCTCTCATTACTTTTTTCCCCAAAAATATAACAGTGTAATGTGGGTTAGGTGAAATGAGGGAGATTGCTAGACTAATGAGGGAGAGAGGGAGATTGCTGCTATTTCAGGAAGTCTCCTGCAGAATGCAGGAGGGGAGGTAACTATTATGTAACAGTGTAATGTGAGCTAGGTGACATGAGGGAGATTGCTAGACTAATAAGGGAGAGAGGGAGATTGCTGCTATTTCACGGAGTCTCCTGCAGAGTGCAGGAGGGTCGGCAGCTATGGTGTAGACTTACTTTTCAGACTGAAGGCTGCAAAAATCATTTAATGGTGAGCGATTATCGAATGTTTTCTCCTAGGCAGTAAATATATACGCAGCTGAGCGATCACATCTGAATCATCCCTTAAAAGATTTATTGTTATGTTATTACAATTGTGCCACTAAATCCCTTTAAAAATATCCCTGCCCTTTGCTGTGCTCTCTGTATTGAAGCTGTGGCACATATAGATCCTGTGGGGTACTCGCTCACAGCAATGTACTGTGAAAGGTGTTTTTTTTTAAATATCTAAAACCTCTGGTTAAAGTTTCTATTCTCAGCGCGGCATCAAAGGCTGGAATATTTGTCAGACATAACACACACCATCACGAAATCAGAGATGCCTTTTGCAATTGACAACAAAAGCTAGTAACACAGCAACCAAATGAATTATGTATATCACATTTACACTGAGATAGCGAAGAATCATGTAAAGATGCTGGTTCAGATTGCTGGTATTTGCTAGGTTCTAACCATAAAATGTAATTTCAGTGATGAACGGAGCAGTTTATTTACAGTTTCTTATATAACGCAGCAGATTCCGTCACACTACAACTGTAGACATTGATAGAACAAACTGGGTAACAACAGACAGACTTGGAGGTAGGAGGGCCCTGCTGCAAGCTTATGCTGTGTACACACTTGTACAATCTGCATGAGATCCAGATGAGATTTTGACTATGTAGTCAAAATCTCATCTGGATCTCATGCAGATTGTGTTTTATCCCTTGCGATCCAGATGCAATCTCGATGCGCGCTCCCATATCGCAGCCAGAAAGTCTTGGCTGCATAGACTATATAGTGCAGATCTGCACTATATAGTCTAAATTGGATGCAGATAGTCTAAATTGTAGATCTCATGCAGATTGTACAAGTGTGTACACAGCACTCCAATCTATAGGGATATAGGAGGGAAACACAAGGACAGGCACCAGTAATAGAATAGCAGTCCCACCAAGTTACAAGTCCAGAAGGGAAGCTATATAATACATAAGTGCCTCAGAGGGTTATGTGTGTAGAACTTAAATATGATAGGCTTGCTTGAAGAGGTGAGTATTCAGGGAACGCTTGAAAGTTTGGAGGCTAGAGGAGAGTCTTACTGTGCATGGAAGGGCATTCCATAGGATGGGAGCAGCGCATGGAAAGTCCTGTAATAGTGAATGGGATCAAGTGATCCGTGCAGAAGAGAGATGCAGATCTTGCGCAGAGCAGAGTGGTCAAAATAGGAGATAGCAGTCGCACTGCCCCCCCCCCCCCCCCCCCACACACACACATAGCATAGCATAGCTTATCACCAGACTGGCCTGGTGCTACATCCCATCTCTCTTCTGTACATGCTTGTTGAGCATTGAAATCCCAGAAACTTTGCTGGGCGCATACAGTAGGTGCCGATTCTTTGGATGCTCAAGGGCACGAGCACCCACAGGAATTAATGAGCAGTGAAAAAAAAATGCAGCAGTGAAACCTGTGATAATAATGCTATCATGAGATGTAATCACAAGGCTCACTGCAAATCCTGCCTCCTGCACAGCTTTCTTTGGCCATATGCACGGTAGTTACGGTTGATAGATCTACAGGGTGAAAGTTAATAGAAGAGAATCAGAAAGTGAGAGATTTGGTCAGAAATCTCCAGGTTTTTTTAAAGCGGCAATCATTTACACTGCAAAATCAAACTGGAGATTTCTTACCAAATCTCTCACTTTCTGAATCTCTCATCCTATTAAATCTCACCCTATGTGTCCATATAGAGAGGCAATAGACACACAAGAAAGAGATAGTGCCGGTCGCCCTGGAGGGTGTACTAAAATCTGTATCACATAATGAGACCCCTATTTATAGGTATTTCCTATAGTGATAGTATATTTTAGTCACTTAGTATTTTTCAAGAGGGGATGCTACTATCGGACACAAAATAGAGACAATTTTTTTAAAAAGAGAAAGAGTGTCACTGCGTAGTGCACAAGAAAAGAATAGACATAAAGGGTGACATTCTATGGGTTGAGATAATTAGACTTTTGCGATTTTTTTTCGCAAAAACGTCCGAAATCGCATTTTTTTCCATTTTCGCATATTTAATGAGCTGCGAAAATGTGAAAAAAGTGCGATTTTGGCCAACAAGTTGGACACACTGGAAATGCGATGGCTGCTTTTCACAGCACATCGCATCCAGATGTTTTCACATGAAAAAGTATACAAATCTCTGTAGTAAACATCTCTGCGCCTCTTCAGTCCGAGAGCGGGTACCAGCCGGGAGCAGCGCGTCTGCCGGAGAGGATGCTGATGTCGTCGCCGGGGACCAGGTGAGTAGGATTTCCTTCCTCAGGAACCCCTTTTGGACTTCTTCGGATCCTGGACCCCGGAGACATCAGCCCTGGAGCCCAGGACCCCGGACCAGCCCCGGAACCAGGACCAAGGCCCCGGAACCGGACTCTTCTGTCCAGGAGCCCCGGACCCAGGATCCAGGGACCGACCTACGGGCTCAAGGTAGGTAAGTATCAGTGTGTGTGTTATGTGTGTATTAAACTTTTATTTTTCAGGGTGTCAGTGTGTTTTATTTAACTATTTTTTGTACTGTAGAACTACAAGTGCCAGCGGGCCCTTTAATGCCCCGCATGCTGGGACTTGTGGTTCTCCAAGTCCCAGCATGCGGGGTAGGCTTGCTGGGACTCATAGTTCTACAGTAGAAAACAATAGTTTTTCTTCTATTTTTTACACTATCCATCAGCCCGATGCCCACCGCCCAGTGGCATCGGGGACAGCCCCGGACTTTCAGCATGGGCTGGTAAGTCCTGAAAGGGGGGGGACCCCTTCATTGGGGGGGTCCCCACTTCCCCAGGACCCATGCCCATGCTGACCAGCCAGGGGGATAATGCTTTGGCCGCGGGACCTTATATAATAAGTGTCCCCCGGCTGTGGCATTACCCTGCTGGCTGGTTGGGTCTGGTGCTGGTTCTTGAAATACGGGGGACCCCTAGTCATTTTGTCCCCCGTATTTTGGGAACCAGCGCCGGACCTTGAGCCTGGTGCTGGTTTCATTAAATCAAGGGGACCCCTATTTGTCGCGGACCCTGATTTTATGTCACCAGCACCGGCTCAATGAGCCTGGGGCTGATTATGCTCTGGCGGGGGACCCCGCGCTGTTTTTTTTTTATTTTAATTTGCGATTTCCTGCAAACGTGCGATTTTCAGACATGAAAATCGCACATTTTCAGGACTAAAGACATCGCACCAACTCGCACCTATTCGCACTATTTGGGCCGTTTTTCGCATCTCATTAAATATGCGAAAAACGGGCCAATCTTGCGATTTTAAAAAGGGCGAAGTGGTGCGATAAAAAAAATGCGCATTTATCACAAACCATAGAATGTCACCCAAAATGTAACTTTTATTTATTGTTAAAAGGTTTTGCGAAATATTGACATAAAAATACATGAAATGACATAAGACGGGAAAATTAAAAAGGATATTATATCCTCACACAGTGAGTTCCCCCTGTGCTAACCTCTCCAATGATTGTTTAAATTTCTATCTGGAGAGCATTACTTGTGATACAATATGTATCTACTTTAACCTTCTGCTGTATAATAAGGTAGTGAAATGTATGGCTTCATTCAGTGGTTACAGCGTTGGGCGGACATAATTCTTTAATACATGTTTTGCTACAAGGGACGGTACATATTACTTTGAGGTTCAATTTGTTGTGCAGAGGGTAAGTGCCTGCTGCGTATGATTTCACTCCCTCGAGCCGGTCAGGCGCAGTGTACGTACAGTGTTCCAACACTGAGTAACCAAACCGCTCAGAGGGGGTAACCATCAGTTGCGTTAGTCGCTGGTTGGCTGGAGAATGTCGGGGTGCGAGGATACGGCACCTCCGATACACCGTCCACCCTGGAGTTAGAGATCAGCTGTGGTTAGCGCCATACACACCGCTGTTCTAACTGTGCGGACCCAGTGTCGACTGGCGTCCGTGGTTAACGCTCAATTTTAAATAATACACAAATCAGAAATGCATTCAAGGGGGGAAGGGGGGCAGGGGGACACAGACACTGCGGGTGGAATGGTCTGCGTACGCTTTGCAAACGAGCTTCCCCTACACGCGATAATTGATTTGTTCCATGCAATGTAATCAATTATCGCATTGTGGATTAGGCCAATATTATCATTTTATGCACTGGTATATTAGCATCCGAGTTTAGCGCCAGTGGGGGATGCTGATCGAACTCTGAATTTTTTTTTTTTTAAAGGGGGCAATCATTTACAAAGCATGGCCGTTGAACTCAGAAGATATTACATCTGGCCCTATATATTTATTACATCTCAGATATCTAAGACAACAGTGTAAAAATAAAGATGGGCAGCATTTGTAGGCTACAATATACAGTATTGATTGTGCAATCAATAAACAGTTCATATTATAAAGTCCTCTGTCTGTTTGTTCGGGCTAATCTTGAAATTGCTAATTAGATTTGAGTTATAGAACGTTCCTCTCACATCTCTCTCTGCGTATACAGAGCAACATGGTATCTCTGCGTATACACATCTGCCTCACCTACAGTGCAACATGGTCTCTCTGCGTATACACATCTGCCTCACCTACAGTGCAACATGGTCTCTCTCTGCGTATACACATCTGCCTCACCTACAGTGCAACATGGTCTCTCTCTGCGTATACACATCTGCCTCACCTACAGTGCAACATGGTGTCTCTCTGCGTATACACATCTGCCTCACCTACAGTGCAACATGGTGTCTCTCTGCGTATACACATCTGCCTCACCTACAGTGCAACATGGTCTCTCTGCGTATACACATCTGCCTCACCTACAGTGCAACATGGTCTCTCTCTGCGTATACACATCTGCCTCACCTACAGTGCAACATGGTGTCTCTCTGCGTATACACATCTGCCTCACCTACAGTGCAACATGGTGTTTCTCTGCGTATAAATATCTGCCTCACCTACAGTGCAACATGGTCTCTCTCTGCATATACACATCTGCCTCACCTACAGTGCAACATGGTGTCTCTCTGCATATACAAATCTGCCTCACGTACAGTGCAACATGGTGTCTCCATAAAAATATTTGAAAGTCCAGGGTGACATCAGCCTACAAATGGGTGGATTTTCAGTGACATCAACATTGTTTCTACCTCAGGAACCCACACCCTTTGTAGCTAATTGGATTGATACCTTGGTATAAAAAGCTGAATTTGAATTTGGTAAACATAGACAATATTATCGTTGATTATCTATCGACCAATATACACAGTGCTGCACAGAGTACATACTGTAGATGTCATACGTATTAGTCTTGGTCCCATTGAAGTCTGCACTCCAAAATACTCCACAACCTGCAACGTAAGTCATTAAGGTTTAAAGAGCACGGGTCGCAACATTTTTAAAAGGACATGTCTGGAAGTGGACGCATCACTAAATTAACTGAGACATACAGTACTGTACTAATTAATCAGGTCTAATTGTATGGTCTTTCTGAATCAATAGCCAGTAATTGCAGGTCTGATATATTTTCCCCAGAGGTTCTTTAAAATAGTATTTAATCAATGGTAAAATAATATTGGCTATCTCTCTGGATGGGTCAGAGTCCTGGCAGTTGCCAATTTCCTGTGTGCAAGATGTCAGAAAGAAAATCCTATGTATCGGAGGCCTGGATCGCTGCATTGGTTCTAAAGCATGTTTGCAATGGTCACAAAGAACAGTATTATATTAGTTCTAGTGGAAAAAAGCAGGCATAGAAAAGACAATATTGGAATAAGGTGGACTGCTGTTGACATCAGCCCTTTCTAATAACCAGCACCGGATCTGCAGGATGGTTTCGGTGTGGCGGGGACCTGGAATGCCGGCGATCGAAAGACTGATAGTGGCAGCTCCAAGTGCAGAACCCTGACATTGAGTGGTAATTATTCCAACCCTCTCCCCCTACCCCGCTAAGCCTACATTCCTGCAGCCTAATGCGAAATACCCCCCAACCCACCCCTACAGCCTGACCCTAGCTTGGATGAAAGCCCTGAAGTCTGTAGCTAATTTTTGACAGATATACCATAGAAAAGAAAGTGGTCTGAAGGAAAAACAACTGTGGCACCCACATATCAGAGCAGTCCCGCTGCTAGGGAAGATAATTTAAAGTGGCAATTAGCTTGAAGGCAGAACCATTTTTTTTTCCTTTTAACTAATTGCCTCTCTAAATCTAATGACTATCTTACTGGAATTACACAAATCATGGGCTATTCCATTTGGCCCATAGTGTATTAGAGTGATTTCTCTCCAGAACTGAAAGTGTTGAAAAAGAAGAATAAGGATATAACAAAATTTAATGTTTTAAAATTTGTTTCAGTATCTCATTTTTATTTTCTAAATATTCTGTAAATCTGGACAATTACATGCTTAATATAAATAATGTAGGTATAAAACTTACCTGTAAGGTAAAACTTGGCATTGTGTAAACTCGTGTTAAATAAAAGTTTGAAGAAGGTTCGTTTATTTCTATGTATTTGGTATATACAACTGAAATATTACCAAAATATCCGTGTTTAAGCGATCACCAATATATCCTGATTGTTTTTAATTATTTTAGAGATGTGCAGGTCCCGATTTACTTGGATTTACCCGGAAGTCAAAATCTTATTGGCTATATGTTGTCACATGTTTTTGCTCCAAAACATGTGACAGCTGGATAGCCAATAAGATCCTGTTTTGACTTCCAGGTAAATCCGAGTAAATCCGGACCTGTACATCTCTAATTATTTTTACCTCTTCTTACATTTGCTGTTTATTATTACTATTTTTATATATTATGATATTTTTATTACAGGTCGGAAGGTTTGCTATGCAGATTACAAGCATCCATGCTACAAGATTGCTTATTTTCAAGACATAACAGCACGAGTAGCGTATCAGCAGGCGTACCAGGTCTGTGATGCGGAAGGCGGATATCTTTTAAGCATTGAAAGCGAAGCTGAGCAAAAACTTATTGAAAGAATGCTGCAAAATCTCACAAATTCAGGCTCCGGGAAATCTGATGGTGATTTTTGGATTGGGCTCTCAAGAAACTTAGAATCAACGGCTTCATCAGGAGCTTGTCCAGATCTCTACAAGTGGGCTGATGGCAGCACCTCCCAGTTCAAGTAATTATAAGTCACCCTAATCAAGTCTCAGTTTATTCGGCGCAAAGTAATAATTTGATTAAGTTTATTATAGGATGTTAATAAGATAGTAATATAATTGAACGCCTGGATACGCTCAGGATAGAAATATATTGGCATATTCAAAGATAATCCAAAACACACTTGTCTATTTTCAGCATAATTGAATGAAATGATGTCCTTAGTATTACAATGTATTACAATGAGTAACTGAACACTGATAGAGAAATTAAAAGACACTCAGAGACTGATTTTATACAGTTGATGATCATATAAATCGAAAAAAAATTCTGGTACTTGTGTAGTTTCACGGTGCCAGCATGGCGCCGTGCTACTTCCGGGTGTACGCTCGCCATGAAATATGTCCAAAAAAGTAACTTAACTCCATACCAACATGGATAGTTCATACCTCCACTATCCATGTTGGCATGGAGTTGATTTTAAATAGCATGGCGAGCGTAGCGAGCCACCGAGCCCGCAGCGTGGTACCAAGTACAAGTACCAAAATTTTTTTTTTGCCAACATGAGCCCATAGGCCGTATTTCTCCACTAGGGCATGGAAGGAGAATAGAATAGTGTCAAACATAGCGAGGCACCGTGCCCGAAGCATGGCGAGCTGGGACGCGGTGCACCGATACGGTGACCTATATGGTTAACTATGTCGTTATTCAGGACAAAAAAACATGAAAAAGTCCTAATGATTGTGTCAACCTTTTGACCTTGTTAACCTTAGGCACGTCGATTTTTTCTTTGTGTCGACCTAAGGCCTGTCTACCTTCAGTGGTCCTCCCAATGTAGGTCAACCTTAGTTTGGTCGACCCAGTGACCCATACCCATTACAGTGATCGATAATAACCTATCATTATAATTTCCTAATAAAATCTCTCCTGCCAGCGCAATACTGGCTGGAAGTATTAAAGATTTATTTTAGCAAGAAATATGAATTAACAAAAAATTATTTTAACATGTTTTAAATTTCAGACTTTGATCTTCAAATTCCATTGTGTTAAATGATTTCTGATTGGGTTGTTTGTCATAATATACGGCCATTTTGAACAATAAAATACTAATGATAACTTATTTAAATGTCCCTGATAGGAACTGGTATGCTGACGAACCATCATGTGGTAGTGAAGCCTGTGTAGTTATGTACCATCAGCCAACTGCCAATCCTGGAATAGGAGGACCGTACCTGTATCAGTGGAACGATGATCGCTGTAACATGAAGCACAATTTTATATGTAAATACCCCCCAGGTAGGTCAACTATCTTACACTATGTTTTCTAGAGATTTAAATATTGTCTTTATTACTTCTACCATTTCTATTATGCTGTAATCTCTCAAACATATCTATGTTCCAAAGGGTGAGATGTACTAAGCCATGAAAAGTGATAAAATGGAGAGTGATAAACCCCCAACCAATCAGCTCTTGCTTATTTTTCAAACCCAGCCTATGACATGGCAGTTAGCAGCTGATAGGCTGGTTGTTTATCACTCTCTATTTTATCATGTTTAAAGATTAGTACATCTAGCCCTTAGTGTATTATATACATACAGTTCTAAGCAGTTGTATGATGGCAAATTGGTGATATCATGAGCTATTAAATAGACAAGTTTTACCCCCAAACATCCTCCACATTAATTTAATAGTAATCACATTTTATAAATACACATATTTCTCCCCAGCCAGTTCTGATGTAGGTTAGCATTAGGGATGTGCACCGGCCACTTTTCAGGTTTTTGGTTCTGATTACCTTAGGTTTTGGGTTCTAATGGGTTTTGGCAAAACACCTCCTAAGTGTTTTGTGTTTGGATTTTTTGGGTTTTGGGTTCTGATTTTTTTGTTAAAAAAGCATAAAACAGCTTTTTTGCTCCTACGCTATATTAACCTCAATAACGTTCATCTCCACTCATTTCCAGTCTATTCTGAACACCTCACACCTCACAATATTGTTTTTAGAGCAAAAGGTTGCACCGAGGTAGCTGGATAACAATATTAAGCCACACAAGTGTGCGGCACAAACACGTGGCTCATGTAAGAGTGGCACTGCAGCGGTAGATACGGCAGTATTAGGCAGTGGGCCCCAGACCAGACAGGTAGATATGGCAGTACTAGGCACCAGACAGGTAGATATGGCAGTACTAGGCACCAGACAGTAGATATGACAGTATTAGGCAGTGGGCCCCAGACCAGAAAGGTAGATACGGCAGTACTAGGCACCAGACAGGTAGATACGGCAGTACTAGGCACCAGACAGTAGATACGACAGTATTAGGCAGTGGGCCCCAGACCAGACAGGTAGATACGGCAGTACTAGGCACCAGACAGGTAGATACGGCAGTACTAGGCACAAGACAGGTAGATACGTCAGCAATACTAGTATGTGCACCAGCAGAATTTATAATAATTAATTTTATTATTAGGTACTGCTTGGCAGTGGCACTCAGTGGCACACGTCAGTGCACCAGCAGCATGGAATTATTTTTTACAGTCCCACACAGCACAAGTAATATTTTTTAATTAAATTGGATATAGCAGCCTAGTATGTAGTTGTACTACTAGGTAGGTACACTTAGGCAGTAACACTGCCAGTGGCAACAGTGGACTGAGTAAATAATACTGGCAACCTCTATTCACAGTATTCAGTGCAGGCAGGCAGCACCAGTGGACTATATATAATTCAATTAATTATTAATAATATAGCAGCCTAGTAGGTAGAGAAAAAAAAAACTACTAGGTAGGTAGGCAGGCAGGCAGTAGCACTGCCAGTGGTCACCACAAAAGGTAGTTATTATATTACACACCACCAGTAGCTTTATGCAGTGCACCAGCAGAATTTATATAATAATTAATTTTATATTAGGTACTGCTTGGCAGTGGCACACGTCAGTGCACCAGCAGCATGGAATTATTTTTTACAGTCCCACACAGCACAAGTATTATTTTTTAATTAAATTAGATATAGCAGCCTAGTATGTACTAGGTAGGTACACTAGGTAGGCAGTAGCACTGCCAGTGGCAACAGTGGACTGAGTAACTAAATAATACTGGCAGATTCAGTGCAGGCAGCACCAGTGGACTAATATATATATATATATATAGAAATCCAATATATATATATATATATATATATAGAAATCCAGCTGGGGGGCGGCACTCAAAATAAAATAGACAAGGCAATCAAATAGTCATGAAGCAAAGTGTATTCGCGCCAAGCGCTTTCGGGGAGAATCCCCGTCCTCAGGGCATAGATACACGGGAGAGAAGCACATACAATACATACTCACCCCTCTATATACCCCTCTGCCGTCTTCAGACGTCTCACGCCGCCGGGCGCCGCCATCTCCATAGCCGGATGGAGATGGCGGCGCCCGGCGGCGTGAGACGTCTGAAGACGGCAGAGGGGTATATAGAGGGGTGAGTATGTATTGTATGTGCTTCTCTCCCGTGTATCTATGCCCTGAGGACGGGGATTCTCCCCGAAAGCGCTTGGCGCGAATACACTTTGCTTCATGACTATTTGATTGCCTTGTCTATTTTATTTTGAGTGCCGCCCCCCAGCTGGATTTCTGCATTATCAATTTGGGAAGGCACCTGCTTCACTAGTATACCGGAGTGCCAGCATATTGGATATGTATATATATATATATATATATATATATATATATATATATATATATATATATATATATATATATATATATATATATATATATATATATATATATATATATATATATATATATATAAAATTAATTATTAATATATAATATAATATTACAGGCACAGCACAGCACCAGAGGTAGGTCCCAGCACAGAGGAGACAGTAGTACTACAGGTACACAGTTAGACTGTTCTCCTAAGCAGAGAGGAGAACAGAGTACACAGCAGCACTGAGGGAGACAGCCCCAGCGAATAAAATAATTACAGCACAGCACACCAGAGGTAGACCGCACAGAGGAGACAGTAGTACTACAAGTACACAGTTAGACTACACAGCAGCACTGAGAGACAGCCCCAGCGATTGAAAAATATTGCGCTCAAGGTCAAGGTCAAGCTCAAGTTTAAGCCCCAGCAGCAGCACCAACACACCCTCTCCCAACCCACTACTAGACTGGAGTGAAGATGGCGGGCGCAGCAGCCGCTTTTAAAGCCTCGCGAAATCCGGCGCCGGGAGATGACGTTCTGACCAGGCGGACGGACCCGAGTCAGGCGGGAATCTCCGAGCGCTGCTCGGAATCGGGCTCGGAATGATGATGTCCGTGGGGGCTCGGATCTCTGGAATCCGAGTCTGCACATCTCTAGTTAGCATATTATATTGGTGTCCCTACATATAAAAATAATAATACATTTCTGCCCAGATGTATTTAAGCAGGAACAGGTGTTCTCCGATAGTAGCCCAGCACTGGGATGTAAAAGTAAAGTGACTGCATTGGTGATTGGTTTACTTTATACTGCAGACCTAGTGCAACTGGCTGCTATCGGGGAGGGATCCAGAGGCAGGGCCGTTTCTAGAGGCGGACAAGCCGTGCAGCAGCCCGGGGCGCCGCACGGCTTGTCCGCCTCTGAAACAGCCAGGGCGCCCGGCAGTCTCCCCCAACGCCGCTAACGCCGCTGTAGCCGCCGCCTCCTCCTCCCTTCCTCCTCCTCCGCCGCTCTGTGTCCCCGGCCGGTCCGACTCCACGCACGACAGTGCATAAGCGGAGGCTGAGATTTCCCTGGAAAGGGGAGGGGAACGCATTGTGCGTCTCTCCTTCCCCTCGCTCACGTCACTGGGCTGCCGCTGTCAGCCAATCAGAGCTCGGGCGCGAGGTATGAATGGCTGACGGCTCAGCTCAGGTACACACACTGAAGGGGAAGGAGAGGCACGATGCGCTCCCCTCCCCTCGGAAGCAGCGGAAGCAGCGGCAGCAGAGGCAGTGAAGTGAGTTTGGCATTGTGGGGGCATATGTGTGGCGCTGTGGGGGCACATCTGGCACTGTGGGGGCACATCTGGCACTGTGGGGGGCATATATTTGTGTCACTGTGGGGGCATATGTGTGGCGCTGTGGGGGCACATCTGGCACTGTGGGGGCACATCTGGCACTGTGGGGGCATATATTTGTGGCACTGTGGGGGCATACATTTGTGTCACTGTGGGGGCATACATTTGTGGCACTGTGGGGGCATACATTTGTGGCACTGTGGGGGCATTTATTTGTGGCACTGTGGGGGCATTTATTTGTGGCACTGTGGGGGCATTTATTTGTGGCACTGTGGGGGCATTTATTTGTGGCACTGTGGGGGCATTTATTTGTGGCACTGTGGGGGCATTTATTTGTGGCACTGTGGGGGCATTTATTTGTGGCACTGTGGGGGCATTTATTTGTGGCACTGTGGGGGCATTTATTTGTGGCACTGTGGGGGCATTTATTTGTGGCACTGTGGGGGCATATATTTGTGGCACTGTGGGGGCATATATTTGTGGCACTGTGGGGGCATATGTGTGGCGCTGTGGGGGCACATCTGGCACTGTGGGGGCATATATTTGTGGCACTGTGGGGGCATATATTTGTGTCACTGTGGGGGCATAGCTGGCACTGTGGGGGCATATTAGTAAACGGCATCAGTTGTGCGGCAGCGGCACATGGGGCATAATGTGTAATGGGCATTACGATGTGGGGAGTATTGTGTAATTGCCATCACATTGTGGGGTCTAATGGGCATCATGGTGTGCGGCGTAATGTGTAATTGTCATCACGGTGTGCGACATAATGTGTAATTGTCATCACGGTGTGCGGCGTAATATGTAATCGTCATATCAGTGTACGGCGTAATGGGTAATTGTCATCACGGATAAATAGTGTATAATGATTTAAGTAGCCTGTCATTGTTTGGCCTTGATCTGTGAGGCGTACTAGGTCACTGTGTGGCCTTCAGCCGGCCAACTTAAGTGCGGGAGGACAATAACAATTCCTGCAGTAACCAATGTCTGGTCATGCAGGTTGCAAAAGTGTGATATAAGGTAATTGTTTTCCTGCTAGACCACGCCTTATATTAAGCCACACCCCTTTTAAAATTAAGCCACACCCCCTATTTCGGCGCGCGTCTACGGCACGCACAATTTCTATGATACCATGTTATGTTTTTGTTTTTTGTTTTTGGGGGGGGGGGGGGGGGGGCGCATTTTGATTTCTTCGCCCTGGTAGCTAAATTGTCTAGAAACGGCCCTGTCCAGAGGATGCCTCTCCCTGTAAATTAAGCAATAAGTAACCTATAGACTTAAATGACTAGCACCATAACTATTGAGATCCGAGGCAGGGAAATATATTCAGCTGATACATACATTATATGAGTATCTCTCTGAAAAAGTTTGCTTTTAGGGGATTTTCCATAAAATGGGTATAATCAAAGCCCCCAAAATATAGCTGTAACATGTAAGTTACTAACCTTCATGTTCCGTAGAAGACAAAGAGACAGGATACACTTATAGCGCCCACCCTGGCTGAGACTGTGCATTGCGGGTAATAACTGATGACTGTTCCCACTTACAGGGAACAATTTCAGCTAAACCAGGTGAAAACTGGTAGTGTGTGCCTGTAGGTGCCCCAGGGGGGTCGATTTGGTCCAAAGATGTGAGAGAAGAGGGACAAAGTGGGAGCAAAGAGGAAAGGTGGATGGAAACATATGGAGTGGGAGGTACGCAAGAGTCGGGGCTGGTCAGAGATGAGGAGCCTGCCCACAATAACTAAATACATACTGTAGGTGTCAGGAGAAGCCGCGGTGGCACATGGTGGGTTCTCTACTCACCCTTCCGTGCCTGCCAGTGGCTCTCCTGTGGTACACCTGTCCCGTCCTGTCTGCGTGTCCAGTCCGGCCTACCCACCCGCTGGGTGTCACGCCAGTACCCTCCGACTCCTCGCTACCGTCTGGCCACGGGGCCAATCAGCCTCCTGTTCCACTCCCGCCAACTCTTTCAGCTTCATTATACTGTACCAGTCATCCTTCACGTCTATCAGTTTCGCAAGTTTGGAAGCCTCAGTACCTTCACCACCTCATTACCATAGTCCAGTCCATCCATCTTCAAGTACATTTTTTCTTAGCATCAATCAACCGTCATTCCACCACAGCTCTTCAGAGACTTTCCACTACTCATTCGCAAAGAGCGACATCCTGTGTTAAGGACATTTTTCGTTAAAGACTTTTATTTAATTTCTTTCTGCTCAAAGAAATATTTGAGTGCCGTGGTTCCTTTAAGAAACATTATCTTATTGTGTAACCTTTATGAAACCGTCTATAATTAAACCAGAACGATTTAATACGACCTCTGCGAGTCCTAGAGTGGTTCCTGAGCACCACACGAACCCTCCCAGTCCTCCACCTTTGACAGTAGGGTTTGGAACTAGGTACAGGGGAAGGATTTACCAAGAAGCTGGTGCAAAAGGTCTGTGTGGAAAGGAAGGAGATGGAGCTGCCAGATAGGGTAATATCTTTGACCAAGGCTACAAACAATCTTCCCTTGTTAAACCAAAATGGCTGAACTGTCCCCAATGACCCAATATCTTCATTGGTGCCTCTTATTAGTTGGGGGGGGGGGTGATCTGTGGTGGAATACAGACAGGTATCCCCATCGTACCATCTTAGCTGTGCACCATCCTCTTTGTCCTTGCATTTTTTTTTATGTGTACCTTGTCTACAGGGGTGTAACTAGGATATCTTTGGCTGTATAGCAACAATTTGAAGATGTCTTCAGTGCTTCTAGAGGCAACTCTCTGCATTGCAGTTATTCTGTTTATTAACTCTTAATAAAGCCTTGGTTATTATTATACCCCAGAGCAGTTTTCTAGTTCATTTTAATCCCCATAAAAGTGCCCTTGTTCATTTTATTCTCAACATCAGTGCTCCCGTTTATTTTAGCCACCAAAGTGATCTAATTCAAATGATACCACATAATGCAGAACTTCACATTATGCCACAAAGTGCCCCAATTCATATTATGTCATAGTACCCAGGACAGTTTTAACAGCATTCTAGGCTATGGTAAAAGCAAGGCACTAGGGCCTCCACCGGAGAGAAGTGGTCTCAGTCGGAGCTTGTACAACAGAGGCCTCCTCCTTTTTTTAAAGCTCCTCCTAATACAGTGAATGGTGAAAGCTCCAGCCACCAACCAATCAGCTTACTGAAAGCCATCACTGTCTGGCTGCAGGCTGAAAGGCAGCTAGAGAATGGTGCCTGACAGTGCCGGCTCATGAGGAGGGGCTGCAGCATAGTTTAAATTTGAAATAGGGGAGAAACACCAACTACCACCAACTGCCATTCCAAACTGATGGCTGATTCACTTATATTCAGCATTCAGGTAATGCAGCCAACCGCATCACCTAACCATCCATTGGCTGCATTTCCTGAGATTTCACCCCTCCAATAAGATCTGGACATTGCATATGGGACGTTTTTGCCTCGTTCCTAATTCACCAGCTGATCAAGTAGGAGTTGAAAATATAGAGCAACATCAAGGGACCTATTAGAGCCACGTTTGTGAACGTGGGACGATACCAAACCCTCCACCAATATATACAGATCCCATCAGCCACCTTATCCCCATGTAATGGTAATACATACAACCATCAAAAATTTACATAGTTGGAAACCGTGATGCAATTTGAACATTTTATAGAAAATACAGATTTGGAGCTAAATGCTCTATTTAACTATCTGCCTGTGACACTTATTTATATTTATATTTATTTTTATCGTGTTATATATGTTTTTTTTTTTAAATATAATATTTTAAATTCTATTATCTTGTGATATTTCAGCCAGCGCTGGCACATTCTTTTTCTTTCATGTTTGGAAAATAACAGTTAGGAGCTGGTTGGTTGGTACTTTATATCCGTCCATCTTATCTCTCTACAAAGCTTAGTACATTTAGAACTACCCCAAAAAAACCTTTTAAGGAAAAATAACTGTACATAACTCCCCCAGTGTAATTGCTACACTACATATAGCATGCTCACATTAATCTTGATTATTTAAGAATAAGTATAAACACAATTGTTTTGTGATGTGTGATTGGTCAAGTTGTAGTGATTCCCAAATTGAACCTACCCTGTACAGTATATAGGCTTGAAATATATATTTTAGGGACACCTAGATATTTTAGAAATATTAGGTGAAATTCATTAGGATGAGAGATTCAGAAAGTGAGAGATTTGGTAAGAAATTTCCAGTTTTTTTAAAGCGTCAATCATTTACACTGCAAAATCAAACTGTAAAAAAAACTGGAAATGTCTTACCAAATCTCTCACTGTCTGATTCTCTCATCCTATTACATTTCACCCATAATTTTTATTAGAGATGTGCAGGCTCTGATTTACTCTGATTTACTCTGATTTCAAAGCAGGATCTTTTTGGCTATCAACTGTCAACAACTGTCATGTGATTTGGGATAGCCAATAATATCCTGCTTTGAAATCAGAGTAAATCAGAACCTGCACATCTCTAATTTTTATGTGTCAAAACCAGTTAGAATTTGGTCAAGATTCCTTGGTCTCTGCTTCATGTCTGTTCTTTATGTATCGTTAGAGCAGATGTCTGCGTGTTTTACACCCTCCCTGGTTAGTAGATTGTCATACATCCTCCAGTCAAATATATGCATTCCAAAGAAAACAAAAAGCTTTGCCTGGCCACATTATATAAGGGGTGCACATTTAAATATCAGGTGTCCCGAGTGTGATTAAAATGCGCCTGGAATTAGGGGGTGTGACTTGCCGGGGATGGGGTGTGGCCTATAATCGTGCCATCCCATGAGGCCACGCCCCCATTTTGACACTGTGGGTAAAGCGCTGTGGAATATGTGTGCGCTATATAAATAACTGTTAATAAATAAATGTATGCATCACATGCTTTATAGTTAGGGCTACTAGTAAGGCAAGGTAAATAAAGACATTTACAAGTGTCAGATTTAGATTTGGACAAGTCGCCCGGAAATGCAACCAAATTGTTTGCTCAGAGATAAACACAGATAAAATGCATCTATGCAGCTGCTGTGTCCTCATCCATGTATTAGTGAATGCAGCCGTCATCAGTACCGGTGTAGTGCACAAGTGCATTTACACCAGTTCTATTTTTGGTGCTACAGCTCCATATGAAATCAGACAGATCACTGTGTATGAATGAATAGCCCTGAATCGCCCAGATTTCTGCCCACAGAGCACTTACCATACACTGTAAGCCCTGTTTCCCCCCACATATGCTCCCCATCAATAAGAGATGGGGTACTTGTGTATTATCACGGCGCCCCCGATGTAGGTCGTGCGATGTTTTAATCGCATTGCATCGCATGCCATGCACCCGATGGCATGCGATGCGATTTTTGCCCCCTATGCGATGAAAAATTGTATGTAATTGTATATGGCATACAATGCCATACAATGCGATGCGATTTAAAATTGTATAAGCACCCAAATGGGTGCTTACAATTTTAAATGCACCCCCACGCCACCCCCCCCCCCACTATAAACGTGAACCCGAAGCGTGGCGAGGGGCGGCGGTACGCGTCCTCCGACCTTTTCATACCCCCGCTATCCACGTCGGCGTGGAGTTGAGAATAGAAAGTATGGCTCGAAGCGTGGCCCGAAGCGTGGCGAGCGCAGCGAGCCCCGCGCTTCGGGCTCGGTGGCTCGCTGCGCTCGCCACACTTTCTATTCTCAACTCCACACCGACGTGGATAGTGGGGGTATGAAAAGGTCAGAGGACGCATACCGCCGCCCCTCGCTGCGCTCGCCATGCTTCGGGTTCACGTTTATAGTGGGGGGTGGGGGTGGCGTGGGGGTGCATTTAACATTGTAAGCACCCATTAGGGTGCTTATACAATTTTAAATCGCATCGCATTGTATGGCATTGTATGCCATATACAATTACATACAATTTTAAAATTGTATGCCATTGTACAATATCGCATACCATCGCATGCCTTTTGGTATGCAATGCGATGGGTGCCGTGATAATACACAAGTACCAGAGATGGTGTATGACTCTGATATGCCGCTAGTTGCTCAAAGACAAACATCACACAATCTGTCCACATAACGAACATGCTTCTGAATAAGCCCCTGGGTGTCTCTGTAGTACAAGCTGGAGGCTGCATCTTCCACATTAACAAATTGCAATGGCGCCATGTAACAGTTGTATTTTAATTGTTCCCTCCTGATTAACATAATTGATCTGTTAATGCTGATGAGAAATATCTGTAATGGAAATCCAGCCATTACAAGGACTTGTAGGGAAGATCCTGCAGACCACAAATTCACTGGGATCCAGTGGCACCAATGAAGCATGGATCTCAAAAACAATTGTTCAACTGTTTACCTTCAGTGTGATTAAGTAGCACATCAATGTAAGACATGCAGATGTATTTAATTGGGTCACTCATTTTCATAGTTGATTACTCTCTTGGAATGTACCGGAGATGAAGGGAGGACTTTGCATAACCCAAACTGTCTCAGTTGTATATGTTGCTACTTGGGCTGGTTACTGTTAATTGTGCAAACCCATAATTGCCAGTCAGTGAGTTGGGATGTGGGTGAGGCTTAATTATATGATTGTCTGCCCCTTCCATGATACAGATCGTTACCCCAATCACGAGGGTTGTAAATTCATACAATGAGGGGTCCGAGCTGGGTCATCTGATTAGTCCTCCGATGCAGCTGCCTGGACCCCCTGTACAGCTGCGAGGAGGAGGGTACATTAGTGTGGGGGGAGTGTGCACTCAATTCTACGTTTTTCCCCATTGGTGTTAGGTGCTGTGGGTGGGTCCCTGCTTCCCACAGTTCACATTCACCAATTTACACTCAGTTCCACCACCCCAGCAGCACCAACACATGGATAGGGTGGACCATAGCCTCCTGGACTACTGCTTCTTCCTGCATCATGTAAAACCTATAGCAATGGAAAAAAAAATATTTTGCCCCCCTTTAGGGCTGGCATCTGGATACAACTGCCTTCCATTGTCTCCTGTATTTATGTACCCGCTGCCCAAAGGGCATGATTAAAGGTTCCAGCCAGGTGCCCTAGGCTAATACACATGTACTGTAGCTCCCCTTGCTATGCTGCTAAACTCAGGTGTATGAACACTAAGGAACTCACCAGTCATACTGCCCATGTGCATATAACGAAGGCTATACAACTGGCATGTAGGATCTAATGCTTGTGGTAGGTGAGGGAGACTTTGGCTTAAGGCTGCCCAGCTGGTGCTGTAGCCCAATGTACATAAAGTAATGGTTCCATCAGTAAGTTACATTGGCACGGCCACCTGGCAGTCACCTTAATAACTTTACCCCCCACAGTACATTGGGACGGGTGATAGCTACCAAGCATGGAATGAATAAGGCCTTCATTTTTTTCCTCGCCTGTCATCTGCAAGGCCCCCCCCCCCCTCTCCAGTCCTGGCACCCTAGGCTGCAGCCTAATTAGCCTATCGGTTCACCAGGTGCTGGCTGCCCAACTCTACTTCTAGTACTGCACCTCTGTATCTTGTGGGCACAAGGCAAGAAAATAAGTCAAGAATGTTGGTTTTGTGTTTAGATTTACTCCAGAATTCCAATCCATTAGCATCCAGTACCTAACTATCTCATAAATCAGCAAAGCTATTGCCTATTGGAGCATGCACACAATGATTCAGTAGAACACATGAAGGGGGACATTTACTAAAGATAGGAGTTCTTCAGTATCATACCCTCCAACATGACCCATCCCATTAGGTACAAAATGATCTGTTCCTGGACTTCCCTGCCAGTGGCAGTTACAGATGTGAGCCTGCAGCACAGTCCAATATTCAAAAAGGGGAGCCACACCTACTGCCACTCCATAAATCACTGTCCTGGACTCACTGACAGTTGTTGTGACCCCCCTCTTTGAATATTGGACTGTGCTGGAATACCTTCTAGAAGATACTAGATAGTATCTGATTGGTTTCCCATAGCAACATCTCATCAGAAATAGAACTCCCGTCTTAGTACATGTCCCCCCCAAGTGTAACGGAATTAAGTACATGTGTTAGCTGACTCAATTCTACAAGTCTTGGACTATTTTCCTTTCTTTAACAGAAAATATCCTAGAGAAAGAATTAGGAGACAGATCAGAGCCAGATTATGGTAAGAAACTATATAAAGCGTTCCAGTTGTACGGCAAATATCCAGACACCAGACACAAGGAATAACTCAGTTATAAAGGACATTTTTATGGCGGTATATAAAGAGGGGAAAAAATAGCAGAAGATAATAACTGTGCATGGTTCTGAAATGTTCCCTTCTGTTTCGTTGTAATTCGATTTCCAGACGTGATGCAATGTTACCGTACACGGAGCTTGATTTCAGATTTGCGCAGTTTGCTTATATATACTGAGACACATGAGAACTACATGTATAAAACATATGTTCCGCTGAAGAGCAAAAGGAAAATAAGAAGCTGAATGAATGAATGTCAACAGGACAGGTTACACTTATATATTGAGCAGATGTTTATTTAACAAAGGTCATTCAAGTCCATGTGAGATGGGTGACTGAGTAGGCTGCTTCCACAATAGGAGCTTATTTATTAAGCTGAGGAATAGCCCAATCTCTTTGCATGAGTGACTTTGGAGATAGCTGATAAATCTCTTCAGAGGCTACAACCATGCTAATCATTTCAGTAGACCCTTCCAATGAAAAAATTTGCCCATTTTCCTCAGCAAAAGAAAAAGGATTCAATAAACAAAATTCGGTACTTATGTAGTATCTGGACGCCCGATTATCGCATCGCATCCGACCAAATCGCATGCGATGCGATGCGATGGACCCGATTTTCCATAGGATTCTATGGGAAAAAGGGTCCTTTTCATTTCCCCACTCGCTTCGGGCTCGGTGGCTCGCTGCGCTCGCCACAGGTTTATATCCAACTCCGTGCGTAGTTGGATAGTGGGGAAATGAAAAGGACCCTTTTTCCCATAGAATCCTATGGAAAAATCGGGTCCATCGCATTGCGTCGCATGCGATGTGATTTGATGGACCCGATTTTTTAATCGGGCATCCAGATACTACATAAGTACCCAAAATTCTTCATTCGCTGTGTTTCTTGGGGTATGGGTCACTGGATTGACCCAATTTAGGTTGACATGCATTGGGTGGACCACTTAAGGTCGACGGGCCTTAGGTCGGCATCTGAAATTAGTCGACATGGCTAAGGTCGACAGGGTCGGAAGATCAACAAAAGCATTAGTTCAAAAATAGGACGGTTGAAAGTCAAAAGGTCAACGTGAGTTTTTCACATTTTTTTTGTTCCCCGAATGTCTAAAAAAAATATGTGAAAAACTCGACCTTCCCATTGTTGACCTAATGCTTGTGTCGACCTTCCAACCCTGTGGACCTTAGCCATGTTGACCTACTACAGTGGTCCACCCAATGCATGTCGACCTTAATAGAGTCACCCTAATGACCGTACCCCATTTATTTTTACCAGTGGAACAGAAAGTCTGAGTAAAGGTGCCCGTGACTGCTTTCTACTGTATGTGTGGCGCCATCTTATTGAAGATAGCACAGGGAAAATGGTGCCGGCCACAGCACAGATACAGATGGAGCAGCTCTCAATGGAGCTGCTCCTGGTGATAGTATCGCCAATAGCTGCTGTGCGCCATCCGACAGAAGGGGGCGTGCGCATGCATGAGAAGCTTGTGCGCCCTGTTCTGTAGAAGCCTCCCGCCGGCCTCTGCCGGCTCCTCCGTTGCCCCCCTGCAGCCTCCACTCACCATGCTGATGGGGACGAGCTAGCGTGTGAGACGCGCACGCTGCACCGTCAGATGGAGCTCAGGACATCTGGCGATCCTGCAGGCTGGCTGGCTGCAGGTGCTCCATCTGTATACTCGGGAGAGGAGGGGTGGGGCTTGAGGATTGTCAGCGGTAATGGACCTGGGCTCCCACTGAGTGCCCCCCATGTGTTAATTAGTACCTGTGCATACATAAAACAACTAGCCAGAATACAGGTCAACAGTCATTAGGTCGATACCATATGTCAACAGGTTCAAAAGGTCAACACACTTTTTAAATTAGTACGTTTATTTACTATGCATGTGAACATCTATTCCGAAACGTAAACTGTGACAAGTGAAGCAAATCACCATACCCAAGGTCTGGCGAGTGAAACAACCCAAAAATAATTTTCATGTCACCCTTTTGAGCCAGTAGACCTTCAGCACTGCCGATCTTTCATCTGTCGACTTTTTGTACCCATGTGCCACTCGACATGGCTCAGCTGCCATGGCTAAGATCTGTATTATTGCTAGATAATCACCCCTCTCGCCACATTTTAGTAAATAGGGCATACAGTTGATTTTCAGATGTGTCCTCATCAGGGTCAATGTGGGGGTGCCCCGCCGCTCACCCACTCAGCGCGCGCGGGGGGGTGATGCGGCCGGCACCGACGATCGAACGTCCGCCTCTCCCCCAGCACCCGAATCCCATCACTAGCATGTGAGGGTATGTGGGAATGGGGCAATGATTTCTCTATACCTTCGGTAATAAAAGTCAGTCTAAACTAACTTTTATTTCAGCCGCAGATCACCGAAAAGGGGGCGGGGCGCCGATGTCATGTGATAAGTATTCTCATGGCTGCCCCCACAGATTCTGGTGCCTTAGGCCACGGCCTAATGGCCATTCCCCCATTAGGCAGCTGTTTACCACTTCTATGAGTAGGGCAGTGAGTGACAGTGAGGACTAAAAACTGCTTACCCACCACCATCACTGGACACTGCTGCCCGCGTGTGGGACAGTCCCAAAAATGTGACTGTCCTGTGAAAATCTGCACATTTGGGAGGTATGGGTTGCCTGATAAATGATCCAGCTCCAGGCACTGCACCAGGCTTGGGGTGATATGGACGAGATTCACAGCTGATGGCCCCTAAAATGCTTCTTCTCACTCTTGTGGCTTCATTCTCCTGCCACTTACTGGGTCATAGGGTTGACACTAATATGGTTGACATAGGTTGTCCACTATTGGTCGACTGACCGTAGGTAGACACATGGGAAAGGTTGACATACCTTAGGTAGATGTGGTAAAATGGTCAACACAAACAATAGGTCTTCATGGAAAATGCAGACATAAAAAGATCGACGTGAGTTTTTCACGGTTTATGTTGTCTATATATCGACATAACTTGTCATGGACGCCGTATAAGTGTACCGCATGACTCACATTGCTTGGGGCACGGTACCTCGCTACGCGCAGCACACTATTAAAATCTAATGCTATGCCCACTCGGATGGAAAGCTATGAAAAACACCTTTAAAAAAACAAAAACTCAACCTTTTGACCATGTCGACCTAATAAATGTTGACCTTTTTCAAGCATCGACCTATGGCCTGTCGACCAATAATGGTTGACCTTTTGACTGTCGACTTTATTAGTGTCGACCCGCCAACTGCATTCCACTTACTTGCTTCCTGGCAGCATATGGGAGGCAACATCCCATCTTCAACAGAATTCCCATCATAGTAAATTTAACCTCTAGAGCAGGCATGTCCAAACTATGACCCCCCCAGCTGTTGTGAAACCACAAGTCCCATGATGCTTTGCCACCGTTTTTCTCTTAGGGCAGTGGTTCCCAAACTGTGTGCCGTGGCTCCCTGGGGTGCCTCGGGACACATGCAGGGGTGCCGCGGCTTGGTGGTCCAGGACCAACTCAAATTATTAATGGTTAATTATTTAGGAGCAAAACCAGTGCTGGTGGCTGCCAATCATGGAATGTGTACAAACAGAAGCAAATCCTGCCCTTTACCACATAACTGCCGCTAAGAATCGCATATACACCCAATCTAATTAATTTTTTTGGACCTGGGGTGCCGTGAAAAAAATTCTGATTCTCTAGGGTGCCGTGAATCAAAAAAGATTGGGAACCTCTGTCTTAGGGAATGCTAAAACTGTAGCAAGGCATGCTGGGATGTGTAGTTTCACAACAGCTGGATGGCCACAGTTTGGCTAGGTGTACCCCTACTCACAGGAAGCAGAACATTGCATAAACACTGCAGATTGAATCAAATATATAATAATAATAATAATAATAATAATAATAATAATAATAATAATACATTTTGCTTGTGATTTCCAGACCCACTGTCTCCTGTCACAACTGACATACCGTTTGCAACAGGCCGGCCAGAGGACTCCTCTCGTGTCGTGGTGGCGGAAACAGGTGATTTATGTGTATTAACGTGAAACTACTCGGCTAAAATTCATTTGTGAGGGCGGACTGCTGACTACATTTTCCAATAAGACCGGCAGCGTGCAGTAAATATTCCCGTAATATAGTTGTCAGGCTGGAGAAAACCACCAGCGTGTGCTGTATTTCAAAGCAGTAATTAAGGCTCCAAAAGCAGACGATCATTTATTAATTATCAATACTCTGAAATGCTGAGGTAAATGTAATTATATTGCTGTTTAAGCAGAGAACGTTATGTATGAAATGTAAACTGTGACTGTGTAATACTCATACATTGGTTCTATCTTCCTGTTTTCTAGGACTAATGCCGAATTTAATCTACGTTATTATACCCACTATCCCATTGCTGCTGCTGATACTGGTGGCGTTCGGAACCTGCTGTTTCCAAATGCTGCATAAAAGGTAAAGGTGAACCTTTCATAATATTACATTGTAATGCAAGGTATTCATAGTCCAAATACGAATGTCCCATCTTGGTTAACAGAATAAATTATTTCTAGTTAAATCCAATTTCCAATTGTAAAGCGCAACGGAATATGCTGCGCTATATAAGAAACGGTACTTGTGTCGTTTCACGGCGGCAGCTCTACGCTACGTTTTCAACGTAAATAATAATAATAATAATAATAATAATAATAATAATAATGACGGCTTCAGAGAAGGGGCTGCAGCACAGACCAAAATTCAAATAGGGGAACCACACCCACTGCCAGTGAGTCAGTTTGGAATGGCAGTTATGGCAGTTGCTGTGCCTTCTCGCTTTAAATTTTGAACTGAGCTGCTGCCCCACCCCTGCCAGTGACCCATTTCTACACTTTTGTTATGTGATTATGTTAAGATCAGGGAATAAGGCATTTGAAATCTGCTAAATAGGCACAAGAAAGGATTAAATATTAGGCCAGTCCTGTCTGATGATCCAAGAACATTAGGCCATTATTCAGTATCCACCAATGTTGATAATTGATACTATGCCCTAGAGCAGTGGTATCCAACCTAGGTCCTCAAGTAACCTTAACAGTTCAGGTTTCCAGTGTGGCTGTCGTAACGGCCGCTACCAGCGGGTGTGCTGCTCATCCTCTCGGTGGCGGCTTTCCTTGCGCTGGATGGGGGTCTGACGCCTTGTTGGAGTTCGGAGGTCTCGGCGGGGGCTCAGTGGCAGCGGTCTGTAGGAGATATGTGGTTTGGTTTCTGGTCCGCCATCTTGGATATGCGCAAAAGTGCCATAGGCCAGTCTGCAATCCTTTCTGTACTACCTGACTCTCAGCCTATGGGGATGAAGTCCTGGGTATATAGCCTGGCCTCTCTGAACCTGAAGCTGCCAGTCCAAAGTGTCTCCTGAGTTGTGCACTTCCTGGAGTCTGCAGATTCCCTAGGCATCTGCTGGTCACTCTGCTCAGCCTGCCACAGATTCTTCCTGAGGTTCCGATTCTGGCTAACTCACTGGTGATACTTCCTGCTCCTGTCGGTGTCAGTACTTATATTGTTCATATGGACAACCCAGTGCTACCTCTATGCTTTTGGCTCCCCCCCCCCCCCATGCAATTTTTTTATCTTTCAAGTCCAAGTTGTTTTAGAGACTGTTGCTATTTTTAAAGTCCAAGTTTTTATCAGAGACTTTTATTAATATTATTATTCAAAGTCCAAGAAGTTATTGCGATTATTATTTTTATTATTATTATTCAAAGTCCAAGAAGTTATTGCGGTTATTATTTTTATTATTATTATTGAAAGTCCAAGAAGTTATTGCAATTATTATTTTTATTATTATTATTCAAAGTCCAAGAAGTTATTGCGATTATTATTTTTATTATTATTATTCAAAGTCCAAGAAGTTATTGCGATTATTATTTTTATTATTATTATTCAAAGTACAAGAATTTATTGCGATTATTATTATTAAAGTCCAAGAAGTTATTGTGATTATTATTTTTATTATTATTCAAAGTCCAAGAAGTCATTGTGATTATTATTCGAAGTTTAAGAAGTCTTTTGTCTTGTACAGTATATTCTAAAGTTGGCTTATAATGTTTATGAACAAGAATTTCATAAAACTTTCTTGCTTTACTTCTTGTCGTCTGTCTCCATTACTCCTGCTACACCTCCAATTCCATCAAACACTACAATTGAGACATCAAGGTCACCTGTATATCATCAACAACTGTCAAATTAAAAAAATCCACAGGTGACCTGGAAAATGCAAACTGTTGGCGGTACTTGCAATGCAATGCAGTATGGCCACCAACCAACACTGCGCGGAAATACTGTGTTACAGAGGAATTCTCCTTAGCAAAAGTTATAGCTGTAAAAATGTCATTTTTTAAAGTTTATTAAATCAGACTCGTCTTGGGAATAGATGTCTCGTGCAAAATCGAGATAGCAAGTTGCTATCAGTTTTCAAACCTACTGTAGTTGTATCCACTTTTCAAGTTGACCCAAAATAACCTCTAAATTGTAACTTTTTAAGCGCATTTTTTTTAGCATTCACTCAAGATTGTAGATGGCTGATAGGAAGTGAGTGTAGTGAATTGGAGCTGGCACCTCATGAATTGGAGCCTATAAAAAGTAATTCACTATTTTAAGTTGAAATTTATTTAAATAATTGCAAAGCGTAACTCCATATAACTCAATATAAAAGAAGAAGAACAGGGCAATTCTGTATTTCCCAGCAAGCAGCTAGGAAACTCATGCAGAAGGAACATCGAACGATGAAGATAATTAAATTCTGCTATGTGTAATTACAATAAATCTACTATTTCAGATTTTTCTATTCGTTAAAACAAACATAATAAGAATCCTAAAATAAAAGTGACTATATATTAAAGAAAATGACCAATAACTTTCACAGATGGCATCATAGCCACATACACATTTTCTTAGAGGTTACTCATTTTTGCTACTTAGAAGGTGCTGTTAAGTGCTGACCAGGACAGGTCTGGTACAGGAACCGGTTGATATGTCGACAATAGGAATGGCAGCTCCAGCACGTTTTTTCAATCCCAGGATTCAGGATTGAAAAATTTGTAATCCTGGAATTTCCAGGAGATACGGGATTGAGGGGCAGATTTATTAAACTTGGAGAAGAGATAAACTGGAGATAAAGCGGAGAAAAGGTAAAAGGAGATAAAGCACCAGCCAAACAGCTGTGTTTGAAAAAGACAGTTGGGAGCTAATTGGCTTTCCTTTTACCTTTTCTCCGCTTTATCTCCAGTTTATCTCTTCTCCATGCTTAATAAATCTGCCCCACAGTTTGTCAATGAATAGACAAACTCTAATCTCCCTTCCCCACCCACTGGCCTGCCGTGTCACTTACACCAGGACTGGCCGGTGGTGGGGCGGCAGCAGGACCCTTCTTGGGTAGGAGTGCAGGGGCAAACGCAGGATTTTCAGAAGGGGGTTTCCAGAGGGGCGGAGCAAAGCACGGAGATAGACACTTAGGTGACCCAGTATATGCCGGGTCAGTTAAAGTATTATAGATAGACCAAATGTATATAAATAATAATAATATATATATATTTATATACACACACACACACATATAAATATAACAGCGGTGTAGACCCCTGAGCATAGCAATGTATTGGGGCCCCTACCGATCCTCCAGCGGTAGGGGTGGGGGAAGCTTTGATGTCCCGCGGGTGGTAGGGGGTATTATATCAACCGCTCAGCATGTAGGGCCTGGATCAGTAATTTCCACTTATTACCCCTTTACTGTACAGATGGTGGGAGATGGGGTGGGAGAAGGGGGCATTCGGCTGAATGAAGGGGCCCTGATACATATCTTCCAGGGTTATACAGGATGTTTAATATGCAGAGGAGGGGGTGTATAGTGGAGTGGGCTTATTATTCATAATTTTCTGTTGGGAGGACAGCTTGCTTGACTGCAGATATCTCCAGTTCCCGGAAATAGATTTCTTAGATTTTAATGGAATTAAAAACTAGAGAATCCCTCCTACCAAATGTTATGAGGGACTAGGGGATCAGAGTTCAGGAGGCAGAGCAATCTGCCAAGGAGTATATAAAACTACATTCCAGGTGTGTGAAACTGGAGCAGTAACCAGCTGCTGGAAGGCTGATGTCTCAACAGTAGAGACAAACTGCTAGTGTCCATCAAAGGGGGAGAGTCCCAGCTTTTGGAATATACCCTCAGAAAAACTCTAAGTCAGACAGAACCTGAAATATCTGACTGGGAAGAGCAATTAACAGGCTTGGATGGGTACCACTAATTTGAAGTAGATATCTCCGGTTCCCAAGGGCCGATTTTTAAAATTCTTGTACCCATGGAAAGAGGTGACCCTCAGCTTTAAGGCTAGGGTCCTTAGACTCCTGGGGGGGTTCTGGGTACTCAGAACCCCCCCCCTGCCTGCGCTACTGGAGTGGTGCTGCAGCCGTGAGTGGCATGGTGTGCGGGCGCGGTAGGTAGGCGGTCTGCGCAGTGTGACCACTGACATCATGTCACTCTGCTTGATCCCGGTATTGGCCACCCTAGACAACAGTCAACAAGTAAACATCATATGACACCAAATGACACCCCAAATTTTAAAAACTCACAAGTTCCGTGTTGACCTTTTGCTTGTGTTGATCCACTTGTAGTGTTAACATTGTGCATGACACTCTTTTGTTGATGACCTATTTACTGTCCACCTGGACACTGTCAACCCTACCTGCCTGGTTCACATTAGAACAAGAGGTGCACTGCTGTAAATTGCTAATTTCTGTATCACTGTCCTCTTTACCAACGCAGTGGCAAACGCAGGATTTTCAGAAGGGGGTTTCCAGATGGGCTGAAAAAAAGCTAGGAGATGGACACTTAGGTGACCCAGTATATGCCGGGTCAGTTAAAGTATTATAGATAGACCAAATGTATATAAATAATAATAATTAAAAAAATATATATATATATACACATACATATACATATATACATACAGGGGCATCAACAGTAGCGTAGACCCCTGGGCATAGCAATGTATTGGGGCACTTACCGATCCTCCAGCGGTAGGGGTGGGGGAAGCTTTGATGTCCCCCGGGTGGTAGGGGGTATTATATCAACCGCTCAGCATGTAGGGACTGGATCAGTAATTTCCACTAATTACACCTTTACTGCACAGATGGTGGGAGATGGGGTGGGAGAAGGGGGCATTGGGCTGAATGAAGGGGTCCTGGTACATAACTTCCAGGGTGGTAGAGGATGTTTAATATGCAGAGGAGGGGTGTATAGTGGAGTGGGCTTATTATTCATAAGATATCTCCAGTTCCCAGAAATAATTTTTTTAGATTTTAATGGAATTACAAACTAGAGAATCCCACCTACTAAACGATATTGGGGACTAGGGGATCAGAGTTCAGGAGGCAGAGCAATCTGCCAATGAGTATATAAAACTACATACCAGGTGTGTGGAGCTGGAGCAGTAACCAGCTGCTGGAAGGCTGATATCTCTGGTTCTGGGCACAGTAGAGACAAGCTACTAGTGTCCCTCAAAGAGGGAGAGTCCCAGCTTTTGGAATATACCCTCAGAAAAACTCTAAGTCAGACAGAACCTGAAATATCTGACTGGGAAGAGCAATTAACAGGCTTGGATGGGGACCACTGCTTTGAAGTCAGATATCTCCGGTTCCCAAGGGCCGATTTTTAAAATTCTTGCACCCATGGAAAGAGGGGACCCTCAGCTTTCAGACTAGAGTCCTTAGACTACTGGAGGGGTTTCTGGGTACACAGAAACCCCCCTGCGTGCGCTACTGCAACAGTCCAATCAAAAAAACAGAGAAAGAAATTGATGATGATGATGATGTGTCTCTATAGTGCATGGGGTAGCCAACTCCAGTCCCCGAGAGCCACCAACAGTTTTTCCAGGTCTCCTCACAGAATCAAATAAAGTAATTAGCTGAACCTGTGGATCTTATAAGATGTGTCAGTGATTAATGAATACACCTGTGGACCAGATAGCTGGGATGGAAAACATGAACTGTTGGCAGCTCTCAAGGACTGGAGTTGGCTACCCCTGCTAAAATGGTACAGTATGTCACAGTTTCCCAAACACCACTATAACATTTCAGATTTTAAGGCTATCTGTGCTTGAGCACAGGTGACTTAATTAATACCACAATTTGCTTCAACGACTGTATCTGAAGCATGGATATTATTAAATCCTGGTTTCTAATGGCAGAGTTTGTGGAAACTTTGATGAACAGTACATGCTGTTTTCTTCCAACTGCTATTAATGGTTTATATTTTGATAATTGTCATGTGACTGCCATGTCACATGACATATTAGTAAGAAAAGATGTATCAAACCTTGGAAAGAGATATAGCAGAGCAGATACCCAAGCCATTTTGTATATTGAGCTAGATGGCAGAAGCGGATTCATTCTTAATTTTATCTCTCTCCAAAAACCAAATGTAATAGCCTCTATGTTTGGTGTCTAGGTGGGGTGAACCTTGTCTTGTAAATGATTGCCCCTTGAAAGATACCTCTGAGTTTGGCCATCATCCCTCATGGCCACCGAACTTGGAGGCTATTACATTTGGCCCAAGACTTAATACAGAGGCTTGATATCAGAGGGACTAGGGGTTAGAATTTACTGCACAATCACTCTACAACAGTGGTGGCCAAACCTGTCCTCAAGATCTACCAACAGTTCATGTTTTTCAGGCAACCTGTGGATCTATAGTAGGAATGAATGCAGCATGTTTGAAAATGTGACAGTTAGTAATGACTACAGCTGTGCACCAGCTAGGTGATTTGGAAAATGGGGACCATTGGTAGATCTCGAAGACCGGTTTGGCCACCCCTGCTCTACAATAATCTATTATTTATCTAATTATAAGAGCCTTAAGATCTCAAGTTTGAGAGATGAGAGACTCGGAACCCGTGTAAACAAAGCGATCGGCAAATCTCTACATGTGTTGGCCCCTTAAAAAGTGAAAAGAGGTGATGTTGCCCATACCAACCAATCAGATTCTGTAATTTTCTAGTATGTAATAGAGAAATAATAGACAGATTCTGATTGGGCAACATCCCCACTTTTCACTTTTAGAAGCATTAGTAAATGTACCCAGTGGCGTAACTAGATACATGTGGGCCCCGTAGCAAAAGTTTGGAAGGGCCCCTATTTATCACCTAATGCTGAAAAATCTATACAGAACATGTAACTTTAACAGTCAAAACAGGCCCCTCTCAGCTCTGGGCCCCATAGCAGCTGCACCCCCTGCACCTATGGTAGTTACGCCCTTGAATGTACCCCTTATGGGGTTCGATTTACTTTGACTATAGAAACAAATTCAATTAGAAAGTTAGTCAAAATCGAACCGTGTGTATCCCCATTAGAATCCGTTTCATGTTGAAGACAAATTTAGAAAAAAATAAAAACAAACAGTATATCTGAGTGTAGGTGTAAAATGTGTATACATTATATCAATATACAGGTCGAGTCTCCCTTATCCGTGTATTCCAAACACAGAAATATTCTGAAAACAGTGGTTTTTCATAATATTTTGGGGATTTTTTGTCCCCCCCGCCCCTTTTTTCATACTTACCTCGTCCCCCGATGTCCACGGCGGCCTTTAGGATCCTCTTCAGTGGCATCTCTGGTCCCACGGGTGCATTGCACGAGTGCGGGGCGTGCTGGTGATGTCACCGGCACACTCGTGCAATGCACCCCTGGGACCGTAGATGCCGCTGAAGAGGATCCTGAAGGCCACCGTGGATGCTGGGGGACCACCGAGGCACCACTGGGGGACCAGGTAAGTATGAAAAAAAAAATCCAAAATCTACAAAAGTCCCTTATCCAAACTGCTCGTAGTCCTGGGAATTTCGGATAAGGGATACTCAACCTCTATTGTAAAGATTATTGTATTTATGGTACTAGTAATGGATGGTATAATGTTTCCTATATCTGTTTTTAATTTATAGCAAAGAACGTTCAAAGACCAGCCCTACTCCATCTACTTTGTGGATATCAAAAGCTCCAAGAAGTGATATAACTATGGAGGTTTAGCAAAAAAATGACTTTGCTTATCACCAAAATGCAAGAACAATGTATTAGACTTTTTTTTTTTTTCTGGATCACTAAACTTTAAAGCTTCAGCTTGGAATGACTCTCACTGCATCAGCATATGATTCAGCAACAAGAACTAATGGCTCCCCCTTGAGGCACATTTTAAGAACAATTTTGTAATACTCATGTTTGATTCATAAGTAAACTGGAATCCGTGTCTTGCTACATTAAGAGAAATAATAAAACAAAATAAAAATAAAAAATCTATGCTTATTTCGCTGGTTGAAACTCTTCAATTACCATGCAATTGAGGAAATGGACAATTTCTCTTCCAATTTATATGGAGAAATGTTGGGTATGTTTGACATTCTTTGCAATAAGAATGATTGATTTGACTATAAACGTCCTGAATCCTTCTGTATTGTACTTTTTTGATGTACATTAAAGTGTATTGCTATGGAAGTGTATTGTTATAAACTAATTTATCTTTGCATAAAGGTTTGATAGAAAAATACACGTTTTATGTTTACCTGTCTTCCTTTATTACATTACAGGATGTAAAGATTGAGTATTGTCAGAATGTTTATTTACTTATAAAATAGGTTACAGTGTTTGAGGCCGGGGAAATGTTTGATCATTTTACATAAATACAATATAAAGCACACCTGCTATAAAATCTCGCTCACCATATACTACTGATGTGCACCCCCATGTTTTTGTTTTGGCTCTCATGGGGCGGTATGTACTAAGCTTTGAAAAGTGATAAAGTGGAGAGAGTGATAAACAACCAACCAATCAGCTCATACCTATCATTTTCCAAACCCAGTCTGTGACATGGTAGGTAGGAGCTGATTGGCTGGTGGTTTATTTCTCTCCATTTTATCACTTTTCAAGCTTAGTAAATCTGGCCCTTAATCATGTTTTGGTTTCTGACAAAACCAACCTCAAGTGTTTTGGTTTGGATTAGGTTTCTGGTTTGACAAAAATTTAGAGATGTCAGGATTCGGATTTACCTGGATTTACTTGGATTTCCAAGTATGGATCCTATTGGCTATTGGCTGTCACATGTTTTGGATAGCCAATAAGAACAGTATGGATACTATAAATCCGAATTTGTGTTTATTTGGCGGTAAGAACCGTTTAAATCCAAATCTGTATATTGCTATTAAAAATAGATAAAAAAATGTATAATCATTGCTAAAAAATGTAAAAAATCTATTAAATCCATGTGATTATTATAACCCAAAACCTGAAATTTGGATTTAAAATCTGAATTTGGAAACACAGAAAGATTGAGCCTTGCTTCTGTTTGGATCTCATTGGGAGATCTGAACCTGATTCAGCTTTGTTGGAAAAGCAAAAAAGCACACAAATGGGCAAAAACATTCCACATTGCAGTTGGGGCAGAAGTACCGGTAAGTGCAGAGAGAGTTAGATTTGGATGGGGTGACTTCTACCTGAAATCTAAATTGCAGTGTAAAAATAAAGATGTCTATCATACAGTATGTCCGCTACATTCAAAAGCAGAAGTCACTGACAGATCCAATTTTCAAAGAAGGGAGGAAGGTAACCCAGCTAAGGTTATGCGTACCTTCACTCCCCCGTTGGGAGGGGGGGCGGGGGGGGGGGGGGGCGGAGTTCACATAAAGGTACAGTATCTTTGACTTAGTGGGGATCACTGAATAGACAATAGACATCACAGATGCCTTCAGAGGCTTGGATCTGACAATGAGCAAACACAAGTACAAAGGAAAGTAATAAATATATGTATATACATACAGAGGCGTGTCCAGTGACGTTGACGTGGGTGGTCCTATCGACGGTGGATCAAGAGCCTTGCTGCTTTGACTCAACGTGGGAGAGACTGCACCTATGCTACTATTTATGCTGGCAAGCTGATCACTAAAAACCTATCTGTACGTGAGCTATTGTTTTATTATATAAAGGAATTGAATTTATTGCTCATTGTGCGCATCTCCTATTTCTTCGCATGTACTGTATTGTGCCGTGGGATCGGCCATCGGAGAAGCTGCACCGTACAGTCTGAAAATATATTAAAAATATTGCAAGGACTAGGGCGGCCTATATCTCTTCCTATATATATATATATATATATATATATATATATATATATATATATATATATATATATATACAGTCCAGGTACAGAGCAGCACTACCTTTACCAGTAATATAATGGTGGGGTGCCTTCCAAATCCCCTCGGGGATTACTTACCTGCTGGACATTTCTTTATTTGCCGAGTGCCGTCGTCTGGAGTGATATTATATATATATATATATATATATATATATATATATATATAAAATTATAGGTGCGCTGACACTTTTTCTGTCCTTATAGCAACACTTTAAAAGTGATCCTTATCCACACTCAGTCCAATGGGTTAACTTGTTTAGGGCAGCAGCTCCCCTCTGGTGAACCCGATTCCCACGGGAACTTCAGATCATTTCCATCTAAAACAAATAGAGGGGGTGCTTCATAGTGTAATACCGTTTATTTAAAACAGGTGGACAATGCTAATAGCAAATCTCCTATTAGGAAGGTAGAACCCGTACCGAGGTGTTCCTCCGGTGTGGGCTGGCTACCACAAGATATATATCAAATAACCACTGGCACAAACTGCAGGCTCTTGTAGCTCACTCACAGGACCTCTCACTGCTCCAGGAGCACGATGTCAATTCCGGAACCCTGCGCCTCAGCGTCTTTGAGCAAAAGAGTAGGGGGCACGCGTAGGGGCGTGGCCTGTGTGACGCATTGTGTGCTGCTGGAGATCGTGCTGTGTGGCTGCTTTTACTCAAAGACGCTGAGGCGCTGGGTTCCGGAATTGACATCGTGCTCCTGGAGCAGTGAGAGGTCCCATGAGTGAGCTACAAGTGCCTGCAGTTTGTGCCAGTGGTTATTTGATATATATCTTGTGGTAGCCAGCCCACACCGGAGGAACACCTCGGTACGGGTTCTACCTTCCTAATAGGAGATTTGCTATTAGCATTGTCCACCTGTTTTAAATAAACGGTATTACACTATGAAGCACCCCCTCTATTTGTTTTATATATATATATATATATAGCATGCAGGAGTCCCAGAAACCAGGAGTCAACACGGCACTGTGGTAAAAGATCACTTCTTTATTGCATCATAGGCCTCAACGGCTCGTTTCGGGGTTACTACCCCTTTCTCAAAAGGGATGCAGATATATATATATATATATAATTGGACGGACGACCGGCACATCCACAGCTCCAAGGCTTGCTGTAATGCACTGGGTGCCTTCACCAATAATAGGATAGCACGGCAGGGAAGTGCGGCACTCGCAGTTAATAATGTACACCAATTGTATAATTTGCCCTTGCATTATATTGGCAAGACCGAGAGGACGTTCAAAGAACGTATCACAACCCATCGCTCTACTATTAGAGCTGCGTTGGCTGGGGGCAAATGTGACTTGCCAGTCCCAAAGCACTTTGTCACCATGAAACAAACCCTTCCACAGCTCAAATATCGCATGATAGATCACATTCCGCTGAACCTCCGGGGAGGTAACAGGGGTTTACAGCTTTTGAAATGCGAAACCAGATGGATCCATCGGCTGGGTACCATTGCCCCTAATGGTCTCATGAACATCTGGGCATTAGTTGTATGACGAGAAAATAACATTTTAGTACATGCTGTTTTACAGCGATTAGCTCTGGCAGTCATTAGCACTCTTCATGTGTGCAGCTTGCCCGGTTATATTTATTGTTAATATAGGTTTTGGTTAATATTAGATATGCTATTGCAGCCGCTTTTTACAGCACTTATTAGACGGCAGTTGACAGGTACTGGCACGGACATCGGCTGTGTTTGTTCCACTAGTACCATGTACATCATTGTTTTCCTAATGAGCATTGCTTTGCATTTGTATTGAAAGTATATTGAATTGATGCTCTGTACTGAGCTCTTTAAAGCAAGCAATCATTGCCTTTTGTATGTATCATTGTTTAGTCTTGTTGTCTTGGTGACGGGTGCACATGTCGAATACTGATGACGTCATGCTTGCGGGACCCGGAAATGGGCCGGCGTGGTCAGGAGTCAGTTGTCACAGAGGTGTATAAAGGTATGTAATGTGTTTTCATATATTAAGCCTGATGAAAATGTCCAAATAAAGGACGTTGAAACGTTGCAAACTTACTGCTGGTCTGGTGTACATTATTAACTGTGAGTGCCGCACTTCCCTGCCGTGATATATATATATATATATATAAATGGCGAAATAAAGAGTCACTGGGAGTCTGGTGCAAATTCTGTATTAAAGCATATAAAATACACAGTGTCCATGTTTTATATGCTTTAATACAGAATTTGCACCAGACTCCCAGTGCGGCTTATTTCGCCATTTGTATTCAACTCTCCAAGGAGGGCACGGGAGCAGCTGAGGAATTAGCAGGAGTGCCGGATCGTCTACCAGTATATATATATATATATATATATATATATATATATATATATATATAGATAGATAGATATATATAGATATATACAGTATATAGATCAATATTATGAGTAGAAGGTGCACACAGCTGAATGTAACATCACATTTTCAGTCAGATTGGAATTCTTCTTTAACATTAATCAGTTATGAGATACATCCCGGTTTATTAAGGAAGGACTCCATTAGCTAACCGCAGGGTTTATAGATCTGGGATACAAAAAAAACCCCAAACAGATACAGTAAATCCTGGGTCTCTTCAAAGCCGCCTGATTAATTACAGGATTAATGATCCAGCAGCCAATATAACTAATAAATGCCATTACTCACAGAAGGAAATATACCAAAGGATGATAATATTTAGTTGTGACAATAAATTATGTCATACTAAAGTCAATACTAAATAATGCAAATGCTTAATCATTGTAATAAAAACAAAGTCATTCAATAAAATTCTCTTCCATGAGCAGACTTGGGACCTGGTGCAACCATTGGTCACTATGGGCCTTATTCTAGTTCACTCTTTCTGACAAAACCCTTCTTAGATGGACAAAACCATGTGCACTGCAGGTGGGACAGATGTTACTTGTGCAGAGAGAATTCGATTTGGGTGGGGTTTTACTTCAAAGCAAAATCTATATTGCAGAAACAAAATAACTCACCCAAATCTAGTTCTCTCTGCACATTTTACATCCCCCCCCCTGCAGTGCACATGGTTTTGTCCATCTAAAAAGGATTTTGTCAGAAAGAGTGAACTAGAATAAGGCCCTATGTTCCATGTATTCAGAAAGCTAAGCCTCAGCTTGTTCAACTGCCCAATAGAAGTGTGGTTTCTATGGCCAGGAAGTCTGTGCGGTGGCACGCAGACCCTTGACTCGCCTCTTTATTGTTCTAGCTTGATTAGCGGGTTTTATGGAAAATAAACAATGAAATCAATACTTACTGTATTCAATTGTAATATTGAGTCAATTAAGTGTAAATTTGCTCAAAAGAAATAAATCTGTAGTTACTTGTGATCCCCAAAAATGTTCTTCCCAGTTCTCCGTAATATATGGCAATGGCAAAATGACAAATGACAAAATAAGCCCCACTCTATATGTGTCTAAGCTGTCGGAGAGGAGAAGTGGGAGGGCTGAAAGGCCAGTGGTGCAGTGCTTGGCGAATGCCTACAACAGTGATTCACTGTGCTGCCTTACACCTATCACATATTACTCTCTCCAAGTGATTACTTAAAATTTCATTAAGACAAATGGGAAATTAATTTAAAACCTGATCGAGTGATCAAGTGATTTAATGTTTGTACATATGAACAGATGTAGCACCTCTCAGCCAGCTCAGTGAATCGCCAGTGAATGGGGAGGCGGTGGCATGCTCTGTCAGAACAGGGCATGTGAGCATCTTGTGACTGTGCGCCCCCTTCTGGTGGATGGTGCACAGTGGCAATTTGCGATTCTATCTCCAGGAGCAGCTCTAATGAGAGCTACTCCATCTGTAGCCGATCTCATTCATCCATCAATAGGTAAGCATGTGCACACGCATTATGTAACAACTTATGGGGTAATTCAGACCTGCTTGGTAGGCTACGTATATTATATATATATATACACTTGTCCCCCCGAACCCCCGGGTGATCAGATGTTTTGCACCATCAAATGATTTTTCCTCTGTTCGTTATGAAATGGAGGCCTGGACTTACTTTTCAGATGGATGCTTTCCGACAAATTCAGAGGACGTTGACGTCAAGTGACGTCATCCACCTGCTCCAAGCAGACAGGGCCGCGCCTGCATTTGCTGTGGTCCGACCAGTGTTTCTATGGGTGTACCCACCATTTTTTGGAGGCACGCCCATGAAAAGCGGGATGGACCCCAGTGATCGCTCGCTACATTTTACTCCGGCAGCGAGCGCCACGTCGAATAAAAAATTAGTTGAACTTGCTCGCCACAGGGGTTTGCACATGTGTATTATCGCGCATGCGCAAACACCCACCATTGGGGGGCAGGGCCTAATTCGGTCCAGTGCGAACAGGTCTGAATCGGTCCTTTAGTGCGCTGTGACTATTCACACCCACAATCGCATAATGTCATCTGTGATTATACACACATACACACTAAAAAGGAGTCACAGTTGTGTTTATACACAGCCGGGATGAGTGTCTACATCTGTAGGCGAGCCGGATTCCAGGCACCAAGGCCACGTGTCTAGGCTGTGAAAGAAACATTGTCAAGCCTTTAAATGTTCTCAGATGCGTTTGCATTATGGATCTGATGATTGCATTAGATATGTATAGCCTGTCTCTCTTTTTCTATGTTTGTCTAAACTCTGCTAAACTGATTGAGAGTGGCGTCTCCCAAAGAGAAATGCAAATGGACTAGAGGAATATTGATTCCGGATAAAGCGGAGGAGCTGAGGATTTCTGCCTTTACCTTCCATTTCAGATTTTGATTTGGCTTTGGTAGAAATACGGGAGCCAAAATAATAACAAAAAACAGGCTTATACTGTATTGTGCAAAATCAATAAACATTAGAAGGTTGGGTACTTGTGTATTATCTGGGCGCCCGATTTTTTCATCGGGTCGGAAAAATCGCATCGCATGCAACCAAATCGCATGCGATGCGATGCGATGGACCCGATTTTTCCATAGGAATCACTGTTAAATGGTCCCAAATGGCCCCCAGCCCCCCCAAAATGCCCCCCCATCATTTGTATGCCCCATCATTGTTAATGCCACCCCACCATCAACGCCAACCCGAAGCGTGGCGAGCGCAGCAAGCGCAGCGAGCCCGCGATGGGCGGCTGTATGCGTCCTCCTACATTTTCATACCCCCACTATCCACCTCGGCGGGGAGTTGATTCTACATAGTGTGGCGAGCGCAGCGAGCCACCGAGCCCGAAGCGTGGCGAACGGACGCGCATTACTCCACAGGTATTGCGCGTCCCCTCGCTGCGCTCGCCACACTATATAGAGTCAACTCCACGCCGACATGGATAGTGGGGGTATGAAAAGGTCGGAGGACGCGTACCGCCGCCCCACACGGGCTCGCTGCGCTCGCCACGCTTCGGGATGGCGTTGATGGTGGGGTGGCGTTAACAATGAGGGGGCATACAAACAATGGGGGGCCTAAGGGGCATTTCACATTGACCCTAATGTCTCAGGGATCATTTGGGACCATTTAACATTGGTTCCTATGGGAAATCGCGTCACATCGCATACGATTTTGGCTAAAATCACGTCGCATCGCATCTGATTGTATGCCTTAAGTTAAGGCATACAATCAAAAAATCGGGCGCCCAGATATTACACAAGTACCGAAGGTTGTTCCCTCCATAGACCATCCATGAACAATAGTGTTTCAGCCTATGATTCCCACACATACAGGTTCTGTAAGGTGCAGTATTCTGTAATGTGATGTAGGATGACATATCAATAACCGCTGACTTGTTTCCAGAAGCTAATTGGTTAAACGAACGGATGGTGTAGTAGTTAGCATAGCTTCCTCACAGCACTGAGGTCATGGGTTAATTCCGACAATGGCCCTAAAGGCCCCCACACACTGGAACGATTTTTTGGCCGATTGTCCGATTTCCGACAGATCGTCCGATATATCGGCCGATTTTAACCAATAATCAGCAATACTCGGTCGGAAATCGGACAATCGGACAAAAAATCGTTCTAGCGTGTGGGGGCCTTAACTGTGCGGAGTTTCCCTATACTTGCGTGGGTTTCCTCCGGGTACTCCGGTTTCCTCCCACAATCCAAAAATATACTGGTAGGCCAATTGGCTCCCAACAAATTAACCATAGAATGTCTGTGTGCGTGTACATGTGGTAGGGAATATAGATTGTAAGCTCCACTGGGGCAGGGACTGATGTGAATGTTCAATATTCTCTGTACAGCACTGCGGAATATGTGTGCGCTACAGTATATAAGAAACTGTTAATAAATAATAACGTGGTACTCTGAGTATATAAAAAAACAATGCATGCAGTGATATATAATAGCCCATGTCAATTATAGAGAACCTGAGCTGCATCGGTGAGTATCGGGTCACATGGTCAGCGGTTGCTGTGTCCAATTGGTGGTCCATGTGCTGCCAGATAAAAATTGGCACCTCGAAAAAACAAAAGAAATTTGGTGACCTTTTGGTTGTGTTGACTGTTATGAACCAGAATAGAAATCGGGTCATCTCAGCGAGGGACTTTCTCTTCATGTTGTGCTTACTAGCCATGTCTTTAAATCCCCAGACACATTTATTATCGAGGCCCCAGTACACAACACAGATATGCCATGCTCTCTGCATTGACTTCAGTGGTATTGTACAGCAGATTTGTGTCACGTCCCCAGTCAATGCAAATAAACAAGTCTTTCAGAAGATACCAGAACTGTTCGGAGTGACAGACTGGAAATGAGCTGGGAATGGAATATAATAAGTAGTGTCAGAACAGAGAAACAGCGAAAGGTGAGAGGGGGATATATGTATGATAGGCATGGCAGAAGGGGGGTAAAGAAATAGCCAAAAACAGTAAGATGGCGGCATGCGGGGTGAAAGAAAAACTGAATATTATAACAAATATAATTTCATCGATACGCAAAATAAATGTACAGGTTGAGTATCCCTTATCCAAAATGCTCGGGACCACGGGCATTTCGGATAAGGGATTATTCTGGTTTTTGGATTTTTTTTTTTTAACATACTTAACTGGTCCCCCCGATGCTCCCCCGGCATCCACGGCGGCCTTCAGGATCTTCTGCGGTGGTCCCAGTAGTGCATTGCACGAGTTTGTAGGCGCACTGGTGATGTCACCGGTGCGACCGCACACTCGTGCGATGCCGCAGAAGAGGATCCTGTAGCCCGCCGAGGTCACTGGGGGACATGGTAACTATCAAAAACGTGGCAGGGGGAAAAATTTTTTTTTTTTTAAAACAAGTTTTTTGGGAATATTTCGGATTTTGGATATTCGGATACAGGATACTCAACCTGTATTATTACAGAATTTATTGCAGTTTTCTCGATGGAAGCAGCAAACAATTTAACCACATGTACCATAATCCCCTCTGGCGATTGCAGTGAGTCCCATAATGCATCAGTAATGTGCTGACATCAGAGCAATAGTCTCGCCACCACTGAACATGCAGCAGTCCACATTACAAATAAAATAAACTTTATTTAAAGAAATTAAAGTTGCTGCATATGGTACATCTTCGCGCTTCCTGCTTACTCTCTCATAAGCCGGAGAGCATATGTACCTATAGCAGAATAATGTACCTATAGCAGAACGTGAATCCCAATGAGATCCAAACCGAAGCAAGGCTCAATCTTTCTGTGTTTCCGAATTCAGATTTTAAATCCAAATTTTAGGTTTTGGGTTATAATAATCACATGATTTGAACGATTTTATTAGATTTTTTACAATTTTTAGCAATGATTATCAATTTTGTTATCTATTTTTAATAGCGATGTAGGGATTTGGATTTAGATGGTTCTTACTGCCGAATTAACACAAATTTGGATTTATAGTATCCATACTGTTCCTCTTGGCTATACAAAACATGTGACAGCCAATAGCCAATAGGATCCATACTTGGAAATCCAAGTAAATCCAGGTAAATCCGAACCCTGACATCTCTAATTTTTAGTCAAACCAGAAACCTAATCCAAACCAAAACACTTGAACCCTAGCATAAGAGTGTGTGTGTGTGTGTGTGTGTGTACATGTTGTAGGGACTATAGATCATAAGATCCACTGGGGCAGGGACTGATGTGAATGTTCAAATTGTTTCTGTACAGCACTGTGGAGTATGTGTACACTATATAAATAGCTGGTAATAAATAATTCTCACAGTTCCTGATAATTAAATCCTTTGCTTAACCCTTTGCAGTCCAATTTTTTTTTTTTTTTGCAATTCAGTCTAGTTTAAATGTTTAAATTAATTGTCTTTTTTATTTCAAAAATGGTCTACATTGAATGTTGAAGGATGGTAATGTTCTTATTTTAAAGTGGCTCACCATTGGATCTGCTACTAGCGCTAGGGCTGTTGAGCCTGACTAGACGTTGGATCTGAAAGGGTTAAAACATTCATTTAGATAGAAAGTTGTATTATACTGTAGTTGATGTGTTTTGCTAAACACAATTAAAAAGTTGCCTTGGTCTATTGTTACATTTTCCCTGCAAGCTGGTGACATTATTGCATATAAAAGTTTCTTTGATCATTGTCATACCATTAAAGTACAAATGAATTTAGTAAATAAATGATACGAGTGAACAGGAGTCCTTGTATGAAGGTTTAGCATGTTTATTACAGTATTTGCCAAACGTATCATTTAGATGAGAAAACAATGTATTCTTGTAGAGAGAGAATATTTAGAATAGTTTTCCCATCAGTCATACCCTAACTCATGGATCTAATTACTAACAACAATGATATTTGTGATATTTGTTTTATCACTGTGAAAAATGAAGACGCTGTTCACATTTTACATCAGTTCACATTTAGCATCAGTTCCTGATTAAACCCTGTGGATGCCATTATGCAGTCAATATTTTGCGCCCCCTTTCATACCCCTTTCACGTTGCACAAATAACCCAGGTTGACCCGGGTCACTGTGCAGTGTGAAAGCGCCAACAGGAAAAAAAAAAGAGAAGGGTTTTACCTTGGTCCGACCCAGGCTGCTGGGCAGTGTAAACGGGCAACCTGGGTCGAGCGACCTGGGTCCTATTTACACTACAAGCGCTGCCTCTTCCCCCGCCCCCTGATGCTGGGTCGCTGCTCCGCCCCACCCCTGTGTGATGTCAGCGACCCGGCTAATTGCTGGATTGCTGAGAGGAGCTTCACCTCGCAACTGCCGGGTTGTTGAGGGGAGCTTCACCTCGCAACTGCCGGGTTGCTGAGGGGAGCTTCACCTCGCAACTGCCGGGTTGTTGAGGGGAGCTTCACCTCGCAAGTGCCAGGTTGTTGTGCGGAGCTTCACAAGTGCCAGGTCGCTCCGGGGATGCACCCGAGAGCTGCAGGGGAGTGCTTGCTGTCCATCAGGCCCCCCGGCTGCTGGGCCCCATAGCAGCTGCCCCCCCTTGTGTTTGAGAGAGCAGAGGGAGAGCAGAGGGTGAGTATGGATGGACTGAGCTTGGGGGCTAGTAGGGGAGGGGAGGTCAGAATAGCAAAGGGAGATGGGAAATTAGCTATAAGCACAGGAGGGGGGGGGGGTAGGAAGTCAGAATAGCAAAGGGAGATGGGACATTAGGTATAAGCACAGGACATTAGGGACAGGACAATTGGGATGACAATAGGGAAAGGACAGGACAATAGGGATAGGACAGGACAATAGGCACAGAACAGAACAATAGAGACAGGAGGGGACATTAGGCATAAGCACAAGACAATAACTATAGGACAATAGGCACAGTGTTACACCATCACTTCACTCACCCTCATATGAATGGATCCAGGCCTCGCTGGGATTGCCACATCGCTCCAGGATGCAGGTACGTGTCATTTCCCCATGCTGGATCTCCCGCTGACAGGGGGGTGGGGGATGAGGCCCCGGCAAGTGCTGTTCCCCCGCTGGGTCTATTAGGAGGTGCAGGCAGCTTCTGCTCCCCATTTGGTCTCCCCTTCACACGCGCTGGGTTGGGAGGGGGTAGAAAGGAGGCCCCGGCAAGTGCTGCTCCCCACTAGGTCTACGCCACTCACATGCACTGGGGGGACAGGAGGCCCTGGCAAGTGCTGCTCCCCACTGGGTCTACGCCGCTAACATGCGCTGGGGGGGGGACAGGAGGCACCGGCAAGTGCTGCTCCCTGATGGGTCTATGTCGCTCACATGTGCTGGGGGATGGGACAGGAAGCACCGGCAAGTGCTGCTCCCCGCTAGGTCTACGCCACTCACATGCACTGGGGGGACAGGAGGCCCTGGCAAGTGCTGCTCCCCACTGGGTCTACGCCGCTAACATGCGCTGGGGGTGGACAGGAGGCACCGGCAAGTGCTGCTCCCTGATGGGTCTACGCCGCTCACATGTGCTGGGGGATGGGACAGGAAGCACCGGCAAGTGCTGCTCCCTGATGGGTCTATGCCACTCACATGCGCTGGATGGGTGGAGACAGGACACAGCTGCTTCTCCCCCAATCATATTTGCCAGCACAGGAAAAGGCAGGGGAGTGCTTGCTGTCCATCGGCCCCCCCGGCTGCCAGGCCCCATAGCAACTGCACCCCCTGCACCCTCAGTAGTTCCGCCACGGTCACAGCTGTATTTTAAGTGCATTGTATATATTATTTTTGTATTCTATAAGGTGTTTTTAGGGTTTTCTTCCTTGTGTCCTGGTAAGTATTTGAATTCTTGGGGTTGATCGCTGTGTGTGGTTTTATTTCTCTACAATATAGACTATAGCAGCTGTAGTATATTCTTTTCCCCTTTAATTTTCCCTAAAAAAACCAAAAAAACTTCACCGTAAAATGACCATGAACGGGGTCGGCAATCTCACTCAGAGCATATCTTGCCAGATGTATGAGCACTTGGATCTCAAGATCCTGGGTGAATACATGGGTACATGTGTAGTTGGCGCCGTGCGTCTGAGTCCCCTTGCGGGGCTCGCTTCGCTCGCCCACACTGCGGGCTCGGTGGCTCGCTACGCTCGCCGCGTTACGCTTGCCACGCTATTTAAAATCAACTCCATGCCAACATGGATAGTGGAGGTATGAACTATCCATGTTGGCATGGAGTTAAGTTACTTTTTTTAACATAGTTTGTGGCGAGCGTAGAACCTGGAAGTAGCCAGGCGCCAAGCTGGTGCCGTGAAACTACACAAGTACCAATACATCTGTGTGAAGTGCGTAGAGATGGCTGCTTTGGAAGCCCAGATTTCTGATCTAATGCAGATTGTTGAAACTCTGAGGGACATTGCCAAATTAGAAGAAAGATTCCGCCCCATGGTGGAAACTTTGGAGGATCAGGGGGTATTAGCAAAAGATGAGGCGGGTGAGGCAGCTAGCTGGGTAACAGTCAGAAGGGGTAGTAGGGGGAGGAAGAGGCAGGCCATTGCTGATTTAACAAATCTGAGGAGATTCCCCAGATTGGATGAAACTACTGTGGATGTTACTTCAATACTGTGGGGCCAGATGTGACCAGCACCACTAGCAACCAGGGGACTGGCACATCAGGCTTAGAGGGGGCAAGGGATTCAGGGACAATTAGACAGATGGTGGTGGTAGGGGATTCTAACATCCGTAAAACAGACAGTGCAATCTGCTACCGGTATCGCGATAGTCGTACAGTCTGTTGTCTTCCGATGGCACATCGCGGACCGCGTGGACAGATTACTGGGAGGAGCTGGGAAAGACCCAGCGGTCATGGTGCATGTTGGCACAAATGACCAAGTTAGAGGCAGGTGGGGTTTCCTTAAAAAACGATTTCAGGGATTTAGGATGTAAGTTAAAAGCAAGGACATCCAAGGTAATTTTCTGAGAAATATTACCTGTGCCGCACGCCAGGCTAGGGAGACAGAGGGAAATCATAGAGCTTAATGTGTGGGAATGGTGTAGGAAAGAGGGATTCGGTTCCTAGAGCACTGGTCGGACTTTTCAAACAGGCGCCATCTATACAGCACAGACGGATTGCACCTGAATGGAAAGGGGGCAGCGGTTCTGGGAGGTAGGATGGTTAGGAGGTTGGAGGAGTCTTTAAATTAGACATGGGGGGGGATCCAAATAGAAACTATGGGCGTTAAAGACAGAGTAGTAAGGAACGGGTAAGCAAGAGATTTGAGGTTGGAGAAGGGGTGTTGGGGAGAAAAACTAGATTTAGAAAGAAATCAGTAGCACACCTAGAACACAATCAAACTTTAAGGGGAAATAAAAAAAAAGTTAAAGTAAACTGAAAGGCTTGCTGGCTAATGCAAGAAGATTGGCAGGAAAAATTGGGGAACTGGAAACAATAGCCACAAGGGATAAGTATGATATAATTGGTATACCCGAAACATGGTGCAATGAGTCATGCAATTGGGCTTTAAACATGGAGGGATATACTCTCTTCAGAAAATACATGGAAATTAGAAGGGGTGGGGTGTGTGCCTATATGTAAGAAATAAACTTAAACCATGTGAGAAGAAAACTAGCTTGGAGATAGACGAAGATAATACTGAGGCCGTGTAGGCAGAGATAACTAATAATAACAAAAAAATCTAATAATAATATTTTAATAGGGATATGTTACAAACAACCGAACATTAATGAAAGGGATGAGTCTCTACTTTTAAACCAAATAAAAAAATTGACAGATCGGGGCAGGTATTAATTATGGGAGATTTTAACTTTCCAGGCATTGACTGGACAAATGAGAAATGTAAGTCTGCACAAAGCAGTTGGTTCCTAAACTTACTCAAGGATTAGTTTATGGCACAATCGGTTGAAACACCAACTTGTAATGGGACATTATTGGATCTAGTATTAACAAACAACATAGATTTAGTTTCAAATACCACAGTAATAGAACATCTAGGAAACAGTGACCATAACATGGTCTCGATGGAAATCAACTTCTGTAAACTACATCATACAGGACCTGCTAAAATATAAAATTTTAGGAAGGCTAACTTCGATTTATTCATGGACTCTTGAAAAGAAATAGAGTGGGAAGTGTTAATTGAGGGGAAGAATGCAGAGGAAATGTGGGAAACACTGAAAAATGTGCTGGAATCATTAACTATTAAATATGTCCCTAAAGGCAATAAGGGAAAATTCAATAAGAGAAAGCCATCATGGTTAGACAAAAAAGTAAGGACAGCAATTAACAATAAGGCACGAGCATTTCAATTTTACAAGGATAATGTGAATGAGAAGGCGTTCAATAAGTACAAACAATTAAATAACATTTGTAAAATGAGAGCAAAACCAATCCCAAGTAGTTTTTCAAATACATCAATAGTAAATGCATAATTAAAGAGAACATGGCCCCATTAACCAGTATCAATGGTAAAAGCTTTACAGAGGATAAGGGAAAAGCAGAACTGTTAAATGAGTTTTTCTCATCAGTTTTTACTAGGGAAGAGCAGACAGAGGAGCATACAGGTACCACAAATGGGAGGAGCAAACTAGATCTTAATATCGATTTAAAAACAGATGAGATTAAATTGTGGCTCAGCAAAATGGGTGTGAATCAGTTGGTCACCAGCAAGTTGTTAGACAGTCATTAGGTCGACATGCATTTAGGTTGACGTGTGTCTAGGTCGACATGCAGGAATGTCGACATGAGTCTAGGTCAACATGGGTTAGGTCGACAGGGTCATAATGTCAACAGGGGTAAGGTCGACAGGGTCATTAGGTCGACATGTGTGAGGTCGACAGTGTCATTAGGTTGCCATGGGTATGGTCGACAGTGAAAAAGTCAACATTTTTTTGTTATAATTATTTTTTTTTACCCTTATGTCAACACAGTCAACTAAACCCAATGACCCATGACGCCGCCCAGTTGAAATGCCGGACGCCGCTCCATTGACGTGCTGGACTGAGCTCACCCTGAAGCCCCTCCACCGTCCACCATGGTCCCCTGCGACGCGTCTGGATTCGGAAGCCGAGCACTGAGTCAGCAGCAACGGTGCCCACTGTACACACTGCACCCGTCACATCACACGCTGCAGCTGCCAGAGCCAATCACTGCACAGCCCCCACATGCACTGACCAATCACAGACACCTTGGTGCACATTCTGTGACTTTATGACTTCTGTGGCCTGCTTCTCTCACTCCTCTCTTCCCTTCCTCCCTTTTCTTCTCTTACTTGATCTTCCCTATGTTTATTCTCATGCCTGGCTCATTCACCCTACAAGTCATGAATGGAAGTTTGCAGACAGCATGGGTTGAGTGTAAATTCTAATGACTGCTGCCCATGTAAAATAGTGGCTTGGATATCTTTGCATATGTAGGGCCCTTAACTCTTTCTGCACATGTTACATCTGCCCCACCTTCAGTGCACATGGTTTTTGCCCATTTTTTAAACAAATTTGCACTGCGATCAGATCTGAATAAAGGCCTTACTGTAAATGTGGTAGAAGAAGCTGGTACACTGGGCATGTGCAACAGCTACGCGCTGTCCCTTACACTGCTGTGGTGGCAGCTCTACTGATCATATTATATACCAGTGCTATTGTTGTCATAATTTAAGGCACTTGCTAAGAGGAGGGGGGTTTCCAGGCAACCAGAAACCCCCCTGCATTTGCCTATGTAAAGGGGTTGGAGAATTTAAGCTATGAGGACAGATTGAACAAATTGGGATTGTTTACGCTAGAGAAGAGTCGACTAAGGGGGGACATGCTTAACATTTACAAATATATCAGGAGCCAATATAAAGAACTGTCAGGCACCCTTTTTACTGAAAGAAAGGACTCTAAAAGACACGTGGGCATGAGTTTAGATTAGAGGAAAAAAGATTTTGTTCCCTGAAAAGGAAGCATTTTTTTACGGGCAGGGCAGCCAAACTATGGAACTCTCTTCCTGGAGAGGTGGTGTCGGCTGACACATTAAATACATTTAAAATAAGGTTGGACAAACATCTATTGGTTAAAAACCTCCAGGGGTACAAACAATAATCACAATCTGTCTTTAAAGATATCAGAATACACTACGTATAACAAGGGATGAAGATAATAGATCATACTCGCTAAAGGTTGAACTCAATGGACGCAAGTATTCAGCCTATGCCCATAACTACTATGTAACTGTGACTACATATAAAGCACACATTAAACAAAACAAGAGCAGTGTGTCAATTTGTCATAACGTGTTCAATAGAAAATATAAAAACATATGTTAATCACTGTTGTTTCCAATTGTAATTTCTATATAAGAAACTGTAAATAAATACTTACGTCTTAAAATGTGTATTCCAACAAACACTGTGTAGACTACAGTTACGTCAATATGCACTCACTGTACTTCACCTAAGTAAGCATACTAAATTGTAACCCGATTCTGCCTTTTCAGTTATAATCGGAGATACAATATGACTGAAATGCGTATGACTGTACCTCACTCGTCCTGGTGCGAGCACAGTGCTGAAGCATGTGCAGCACAAATGGTCTTTCGCCCTTCTCATGGGCTGATTCTGAATTGGAAGCAACCATGCCAATCTCTGCTTATTTTTCGTTGGTAGCACCTGTGACTACTCAATGCCTTTCTATGCGCTTCCATACAATGAACTGCTGTCATCCATCCAGCGGCCAGTTATTCACTGCCTGGATACAAGTTGGGAGGCAGGTAGAGAATGCTGCACTCTGATTGGTGGATTGCTTAAGCTTTCCACCAGTCAGCATGCTGGCAGCTATTCATTGTCTGGCTGCAGGCTAAGATGCAAGTGGAGAGGTCCATCACACCTAGGGAAGCCAATCTCGGGTCATTTTTTTCAATCCCCGGATTGAAAAATGCTCAATCCCGGAATTCCTGGGACTGGCTTCCCTAAAAAAATAAAATGGGACTGCATATTTACTTACATGTGCGAGGCGGGTGGGGCCAGGAGCCGGGTTGGTGGGTGGGTGGGCAGATGCTGCCAGGAGCTGGGTTGGTAGGTGGTCTGATGCTGCCAGGAGCCGGGTGGGTGGTTGGGCAGGCTAATGCTGCAAGGTGTCGATTGGATGGGTGGTGTCTCCAGGAGCTGGGCAGGGGTGGAGCACATGACCTAATGGTGCGGACAGGTGGCCAGCATGTCCAAGATCAAGGTGGCTCAGCATGGCTGTGCAGCTGTGTGGCCTGTGCAGCATGACCTCTGACCTCGTCATGCTGCACAGAGCCGCACTGCCGGATTTGGGAGAAGCCCATACCCGGTCAAGATTATCAGCACTAAAATGTGCCGCTGATCCGGGGCTAGTCATTAGATCCATGAGTTACAATCATTTTAATAGAACATTTATCTGAATATTCTCTTACAATAAGAACAGTTTCAGCATCTAGATTATATGATTTTAGTCTGCTGTATTAGGTAGACTTCTCCTTTGTACGAGGACTAGAATTCAATCTTTTCATCTATTCATATAGTGCATTTGTTCTATAATGATGTGATGCTGTGCAGAGAAACTTATATGTATAATAATCTCTCACTATGCCATGGCAATTTTTGTAAAGTGGGCTCAATGTGCAGTCTAATCCTGAAATCCCGGGATTGGAAACGCCAATCTCGTGATTGATATCCTGGCATTTTGGGGGCCAAATCCCGGGATCCTGACTACCCTGATCCCGGGATCGGTCACCCTAATCACCCCCTGCTTAAAGGCACCTAGATTAATAGTGCCCTGAGCAGATGCCCTTTGTGTCAATACATTAAGATGACCCTGCTGGTGTAGTGCACTGCATCTGAATGTGCAAGGACTGAAACACCCACTTTGAGCATCTTTAGATGCCCCGATTGGCAGCACCATCGAAACTTGCACCAACCCTCTGGCAGATGCACATTTTTCGCCTGTGTTTGGTTCTCAATGTGAGTGATGAAGCATTTGTGTATGCAAAACTCTTTCAGTGACATGCCCACATGACTTCTATAATTTTTCCTATAAGGCACTACATCTCCATGCATCTGATAAATAAACCCCCATCACCTTCAATTCAATACCCAAAAAAGGGCAACACATCTCTAATATGGTACATCTGAATCAGTACTGTGACTATTAATCAGGACACATGCTTACCTCCCAACTTTTCTAATCCCTAAATCGGGACCGGCTGCATGGCTGGCCTAAAAGGGAGCAGGTCTTAGCAGAGATTGGGTGGGGCCTTGGTTAAACGGGTGAGGCCTAATGCAATGATCCCCATTTTTATCATTTTTGGGGCTTTCCAAGTGCTTTCCTAGTGACTGGTCACCCACCCACCAGCTCCCTCAATGCCCTCCCTCTGCACAGGCATACGGCATCTTTTCAGCGATCATCGGTGATCATCAGATCCCCCCAACTGCCCCTCCTTCTGCCCCTGACACTGCCACCCATGGGAGGGAAAGCGGTACAGTCTTCAAATAGTGAGACTGTCCTGGTGTAATTGGTACAGTTGGGAGGTATGCACATGCACAGTGCAACTTAGACTCTTGTACAGTAGAAGAACATCACTCCCTTGTGGCCGACATCGGTAGTGCGTATGACCCAGATTAAGGCCCTCTGTGTCTTTGCTGATGACTCTCTTTAGGAGCAGCAAAGTTGTGATTGCCATCAGGATCACACATCTAGCACAGTACACACTGTAGTGATGAACGTATTGAGCCCACTTAAATAAAATTGCCATGGCATAGTGAGATATTATTATACATATAAGTTTCTCTGCACAGCATCACATCATTATAGAACAAATGCACTATATGAATAAATGAAAAGATTGAATTTTAGTCCTCGTACAAAAGGAGATGTCTACCTAATACAGCAGATTAAAATCATATCATCTAGATGCTGAAACTGTTCTTAATATAAGAGAATATTCAGATAAATGTTCTATTAAAATGATTGTAACTCATGGATCTAATTACTAGCCCCGGATCAGCGGAACATTTTACTGCTGATAATCTTGATAATTCATTTGTAACAAAGAAAAGTCTCAAAAAGAGGTTGTTCATATACCTAGTATTAAATGTCAGTAGGCTGCTCTGAATTATAGTACATAGGGACCACCCATTTAAATACTTATAACTTTTCTTATTCTAAAGTACTGTTCATGGATGCCTCCCTTAGGTTTTTTAACTCTTTCACTCTCAATCGAGAATTTACTGACAGCAGATTGATATAAAGCAAATATTAATTTAGAAATAAAAAAGAACTTAAAAAATTTCGGAAAATACCATTTCGGTTCTTAACCTTTTCGAGTGGCAAAGTTGCTGTGAGCGATCCTCAAAATATCCGTTAAAAATGCCAGTGCCGCTCCCAGCGACTGTTCTTTTAGTAGCGCTGCCATTTTAATGGATATTTTGAGGATTTCTCACCCCAAGGGTTAATGAAAAAAGACACGCCTTGAAAAAGATTCATTCTGAATCGAAACCGGTCAGCCTGTGACCTGTGACTCAGAGGGGACTTCAGTGGATCTTACCTGATACCAGCAGCATTCCGGGGACGCCTGTGGTAACACTCTTATGCGCTGATTGTCTACATTCCATCTGTAGACATATCCATTCGGTGAGGGTCCTCTGTTATAGTCCTCCTGTGCCATTCTGTTTTTATTTTGTTACTGTTATTAAAACGTACTGCACCAAATATTATTTCTCTCATCTTTCGGAGCAAATACCTGCATCTGGGGGTTAACGAGAGGAAGAGGATCGATTGGTGGAACCCAGATTCCCCTCAATCAAGTGTGATTGTCTACAAATTTAGTAGACCAATCTTTTGGGTACGAGCAGACCTCACTTGTCATATAGATGTGTTCTATGTAGTGTAACAATATCACACTATTGGTTTTCCTTCTTTTTCTCTTTTGGGTACTACACTTAAAATTGAGAGGAAAGCCATTTATCGGTAGCGCTCTGGATTATCAGACATCGATTTAATAAAAAAAAGTTTGCTTGGCAATTTTCACAACTATTTTTACAAACTCCCATGGCACTCAAAGGGTAAAGGCCCATAAGGCGCCAGGCTGGGGTGGGTTTAGCAGTGAATGTTAAATGAATGCTTAATAACATCTCTCCATTGTCATTAGTCCTTTTTTCAACTGATCCATAGACATTCCGCATTATACCCCACTTTCAATTCATCGCATACAATTTTCGTTGCCCAAACCCCTTTTAGGCCAATTACACTGTTAAATGTAGATTGTAGATAGGATAAACTGTAGCAACTAGGCTTCCTAGACCTTCTTAGACCCCATAGGTTGGGCTTGTAAAGAGCTGCTACTCGGTTAATAGTATTTGATCTGCAGCATCTCTATTCGGGATCCCTCCTCTTCAAACGTAATAATTAGCCTAGATATCCACAAAGGATTTGATATATTACTATGGTTTTATTCCTATGAAATCCTTAAGGCATAGATCATTTTTGTCATATCACAATGTCTTTGGATTGATGAGAATTTTTCCCATTTCTCCACATATTACTCTTCTGTTGAATGGACTAGGTATTGGAGCACTCAGAAGGGTTGCCCTTTATCCGCCATTCTTTTTATTTTGTCGTAATATCCCATTCTTTGGGGTTGATTTAATTCAACAAAAGGAAAATAACGCCAGTAAGCAGCTCTCCGACCTATTCAAATCTCTGAAATAGCAGTGTTCTTAATTGAATAGGTCTGAGAACTGCTTTCCGATGCTATTCGACTACCGTTGAATTGAATCCCGTAGTATCCAGAGTATTCGTGTGAGCTTGAGGAACATTAAAATGACAGCAATTTCCAATGACATACAGTATTTCTATATTTGCCAAATCCCATCAGCATTTAATGTCCCTTCTTCAGGTGAAATATCTGGACTCAAAATTTATATGGAAAAAAACATAGCCTGGTATTTGAGACCTGTACCCTCTCTCATGATAATATGTTGTTCTCTTGCGCGAGGGGGAGTTTTACATTTCAAGGCTCTGATGACGTTGAGTAAAGATCTAGGGGGTTATTCTAGTCCATTCTTTCTGACAAAATCCTTCTTAGATGGACAAAACCATGGGCCTTATTCTGATCGGTGCGGCCCGATCAGAATATGCGGCCGCAACCGTGCAGGCGAATCCCCGCCTTCCATACGGATCGCCACCTGTCGTCCGTACGCGGATATGTGGCGATCCGCATGAAATTGGACGGGGATACGCCTCCTCCGTCTTGGGAGCAGCCCCTGCATTCGATGGTCGCCGAACATCGAATGCAGGGCCGCACGCTCCACCAGGTCCCGCAACACAAGACCACACGGACACTTGTCCGTGTGAAATCATGTATGGGGGCGGGCAGCTGACATCCGGCGATGTCAGATGCCCGCCCCGTACCCACGCGTCACGGCCTCATTACCATGCATACGCCCCGCGTTTGCATGGGAACGCCCATGAAACGCGGGGCGTATGCATAGGGTAATGAGGCTAAGTAGCCCCTCACGCCCCTCTACGCCCCCTGTGCGGCGTATAAAGAATCCGTGCGGCGAAATCGCCTGCACATGCGCAGAGTGACCTCTGCACATGCGCAGACGATCAACATCGGCACGTCCGTCCGCATGCGGGAATATCCGCACCGATCAGAATAAGGCCCCATGTGCACTGCGGGTGGGGCAGATGTAACTTGTGCAGAGAGAATTAGATTTGGGTGGGGTTTTTCTTCAAAGTGAGATCTATATTGAAGTGTAAAATCATGCAGTCAGTATTTTCCCTGCACAGAAACAAAATAACTCACCCAAATCGAATTCTCTCTGCACATGTTACATCTGCCCCCCTGCAGTGCACATGGTTTTGTCCATCTAAGAAGGATTTTGTCAGAAAGAATGAACTAGAATAAACCCCCTAGAGAGGTACATTGTAGCCTTCTAAAAATGATTACACTTTCTTCGCGGAAAGAGGTGAAGTGGCCGGCGTTCAGTCAAACAGGACTGTGTCACCCGCATAATATACTGGGTCGGGTAAAAACAAGGACTGCGTCGCAAACGAAGTGTCCTTAGACCTTGTAATGTCCCTCGCAAATGCAAGTCTGTGTAAGGTCAGACTTAGCGGCCGATTAAGGATCACTTGTAGCAATTTCAGCCCCAGCCACGATGGTTGGGTTTGTGCATGCGCATTTCTGCTAATGGGCAAACCCCGACAGGGAACGGGAGCCGGGGGCGGACACAGGGCTGATGTCCCCATAAAAAGCTGGGCATTCCCCTGGTTATGCGGACGAGCCGATGCTTGTGGGAATGGGCGGTTGACGTCATTTGATGTCAGCCGCCTACTCCGTCTTCGTCCTAGGGCTCGTAAAAGAAATCAGGACCTTACTCCCCAGGTTACAAACACCCTTGTTTTAGTCCTGCTTAAATGTTGAGTAGCCCTTTAAGTGATTTTCAACCAGTGAATGAATTATTGCACTAACAAGATCCCAAGCAATAATACATATGTATTCTTACTGGGGCTTTATTTTTTTAATTTCCTGGCATAATATGGAAAAACGTAATTTACTTTGCTCTGATTTGCATAAATTAAATGCTTTCCATTCAATGCTCAGTTTACACAGGGATGGTAATTTAAATGCACCAACATGTTATCTTTTTCCTGATGAAAGAGACTTTAACAAATTGCTTTTTCCTGCAAGCACAGGGAATGACCGCGTGTAATGTAATATAATATCTGTGTTGTAGCAGACATGAAACATACATGACATAGAAACGAAAATGACTAGAAAGATTGGCATCTTTATTCGTCCTGTTGCAGGATGGTAAGGGGGAATGACTGACAGCTACTGCCCAAATAATCTTTAGCCTTTGCGGTTGCAATTAATTCATTGCTTAAAGATGTAGGGGCAAAACTCTCTCACTCTCTCTATCTCTCTCTCTTAGGCCCTTATTCTGATCGGTGCGGCCGGAGCCGATTATGCGGCCAGGACCGTGCGTGCGAAACCCCGCCTTCCATACGGATCGCCAACTCCATCCATATGCGGTAAGAAGCTGTCCGAACGGACCGCACGTGTATTTTTCACGGAATACGCCTCCTCCATCTAAGGGAACCTCCCCCATCATTCGATGGTCGCAGACCATCGAATGCAGGACCGAGTGGTCCACCAGCACCCGCAACCTCAGACCACACGGACATTTTTCCGTGCAAAAGCAGAGATCTGGGCGGGCAGCTGACATCCGGCAATGTCATATGTCCGCCCCCTACACGTGCGTCACGGCCGCATTACCATACGTACGCCCAGCGTTTTCATGGGGACTCCCATGAAACGCGGGGCGTATGCATATGGTAATGAGCCCAAATAGCCCTTTACGCCCCTCTCCACCCCCTGTTCGGAGTGTTCACATATCATGCGGAATTTGGCCGTACGCCCCGCTCGCAGATGCGCAGAGACGCCTCTGCACATGCGCAGACACAAAACATCAGCGGGCCGAACGCACGCGGATATATCCGCACCGATCAGAATAAGGGCCTTAGAGAACCTGCATTACAGAGAGACATTCCAGATCACTACAAAATACTAGGGGAATAATGAAGCTTGCTTTCATACTTACTGCTGGTATGATTGTCACATGATGCTTAAAAGCCTGACTCTTCTTTTTTCTCTGCAAGTCACTTTTCATCTCTGTTCCATAAAAGTCATTATCTATCTTTCTGTGCTGCATCATCGTCATGCTATAAGGCATCTTTCTGTATCTCCCAATAATTACATCGCGCTTCCCAAATCCATCTCATCAATGCAACATTCTGTAGCGGGGAAACCTACAGTACATTGCACATGTGATGATTATTGGGGTTATTATGGTTCACTCACAAAGGCAAATTCACTCTCTAATGGATAAAACCATATGCTCTGCAGGTGGGGCAGATGTAACATGTGCAGAGAGAGTTAGATTTGGGTGAGTTATTTTGTTTCTGTGCAGGGTAAATACTGGCTGCTGTATTTTTACACTGCATTATAGATATCAGTTCGAAGTACAAACCCCACACAAATCTAACTCTCTCTGCACATGTTACATCAGCCCCACCTGCAGCGCACATGGTTTCGTCCATCAGTGAGTCAATTTGCCTTTGCCAGTGAACCAGAATAACCCCCTTATGTGTAATAAACATATGGTTATCTTTTTACTTGCAGATCTTATGTCAATATCGTATGTTGCCATATATATTTTATTACTTTATCCTTTTGATATTTTTATTGTCCTGGGTGTATCATTCTTGCTTAGGTGTAAGGATCTCTTTTTTTGTAAGCCAAAATAAATCCTCATAGCTATGGTGCTAATTCAGTAAGGATCTCAAAAGCAATATCTTTGCTCAAAACCATGCTGCACTGCAGGTGGGGTTGATGACACGGATGCATAGAGATTTGTGTACGTTATTTCTGTGTAGGGCAAATACTGTCTGCTTTATTTTTTTACTCTGCAATTTATATTTCATTTTGAACACACCCCACCCAAATGAAACTCTGCTCGTTATATCAGCCCCACCTGAGGCCTGATTCGGATCCGATCCCACGGCGGCTAATTTGTAAAGCCCAGCAATCAGGTGTACACCTCCTCATCAGAGGGAAATCTGGCCCTATGCAAGCCTGCAAATTGCTTAGCACGGTTTGTGAATATATCGCAGACCTACGAGTAGCCGCAAATCTATTCGCAAGCCGCTCACCATCCAATGATCTTTCCAGTGTGTGTTTAGACTGTGCGTAGCCCAGGACTTACTCTGCGGCTGCAATATAAACAGGCTGTTTGGGGCCGGAGATGATGTTACATGACTTCCCCTAAAATGCCTAGGTGTGCCTCATGTAACATCATCTCCGTCTGTAACATCATCTCCGTCTGTTGACAATGACCCAGCCTGTGAATTTGTAGCCTTTATATCAGGTCTGAATTAGACCCATGCTTTTGAAAGATATCAGGACTATAGATACTCACTGCCTTCTGCCCCTGCCGCTGGCGCTTCTGTGTGTGCGGGTCCCGGCTCTCCCGGCTACTGCTGCAGCGCTGCTAATACAAAAAAGTGACACTCGGAAAATGGCTGCCCCCATACTGCAGACAGTTTTTGAGGATGCTAGCGGAGGCAGCAGCCTCCTCTAGCAACCTTAGAAATGGTCTGCTCTATGGGGACAGCCATTTTACTAGTGTAACTATGAATTAGCAGCAGTAGACCCGGGACCCGTCGCAGACGGATGCGGCAGGAGGTAACAGCCGTAATGGGGGAGGGGGGGGGGGGGTTGTGCTGCGTGAAGGAGGCTTTGGCTTTAGGCTGCCCAGCTGGTGGCAAGGGGGCAGAAAAAGGTGTATGGCCTAATAAAAATGTTGTACCCAGTTGGGCAAGAAGAAATGATTTCTTAGTGGTACTAATAGCACGCAGCAAAAGTGGGTGTGGCCATGTGCCATGAGGGGGTGTGGTCATATGAAACTAGAGGATTGGCTACATGGCAATAGGGGCATAGCCACATTATTCCACACATCATAATAAATCTTGCACATTATACCACATACCATTATGCCCATTATATACTGTATTATGCCACATGCCATAATGCCCCCTACACATTATGGCACGCTCCGTAATGTCCATTACACATTATAGCACATGGATGTAGTGAGTGATATACTCCTGATACTCCTTGAAATACTGTACTACTGAAATAAATATACAGAATAAGGTGTAATGAAACAGAAGCAGGCAGGGCCGGTGTAAGGCTTCTCAGCACCCTAGGCAAAACTTCAGCCTCCCGCTCTCCCCCCCCCCTATACTGCCACCAATACCAACCCCTTAAGGCATGCTTGCCTAACATTCCAGAATGGCAGGGAGGCACCCAAAAAAATTGGTGGTCCACCCAGCTACAAGTCCCCTTTATTGACAGGGGCTGTTGTAATTGGACATCAGCTGGATCTGCTGTGATTGGACAGCAGCTGGATCTGCTGTCCAATCACAGCAGCCCCTGTCAGTGAAGCACTTCCAGAAGTGCCGCATTCATCATAAATTTTTATGTTGTTTTTTTTTTAGCCCACAACTCCCCACCCCCAGATCCATTCCCCTGTCGCTTCATCCACTAATAACCTAATATACTTGTTTGGAAGGCACACTTATCGGTGCCTCCCAAACTATTTTACAGGGCACAAATACTATTGACACAGAATATGTGGAAAAGGTATATTCTTTGTATTGACAGGGGAAGCACCTCTGTGGCAGTTTTCTATCTATCTACCTATCTGTCTATCTATCTATCTATCTATCTATCTATCTATCTATCTATCTATCTATCTATCTATCTATCAATCTATCTATCTACAGTATCTATCTATCTGCGTTGTGCTTGGAATAATATGTGATATAGCTGTAGCTAGGTATTTTCATTCCTTCTGATTGTTGCTACACTAAGATTGCTCTAACATAATGGTACAGGAAGGATAGAAGAAATGATGCCCATTTGCAGTGATTCCCTCTCAATTTAAGGCCACAGAACTTCAGTAAAGTCTCCCTCTTTGAAGCGACTGCTCTAACATTAGGTCCAAGAACATTTACTTCAAAGTGAATTGTTGTCAAAGCATGTGAATAAGTCACATATCTGGCATTTTCTTCCATCAGTTCTGGCTCATATTGTACAAAACATTGTATGTCAATTTTTTTTTACGGCTGAGGATTTATCGTGATAAATAAAACTCTGCAAATAAACATAATAAAAAATAACATTATACTGTATATAGAGATGTGCACCGGACACTTTTTGGGTTAGGTGTTTTGGTTTTGGATCGCCTTTCGTGTTTTAGGTCTGGATTGGTTTTGCCAAAACCACCCTTTCGAGTTTGGATCTGCATTTATATACATTTAATGGGAACATAGAATCAGTAGCAGAATTCCCGAATACAAATGCCTCATGTGTCCCAGACAGTTTTCACACCCCCATTTAATGTCAACATAGAATCATTTGGTATCACAACCTACGTGCATAACCTAGGTTGTACATAGATCCATTTTGGGGGGAAAAAATCATAAAAACAGCTAAAATCACAGAAATTTAAATATATATATATATATATATATATATATATATATATATATATATATATATATATATATATATATATATATATATATATATGAGGTGGGTGGTCCTGAGGCAGGGTGTCTGGAGTTGGATGGAATAAAACAGCACAGCAGTGAACTCACATGTTTCTGGGCAGTATTCAATGTGATTAATGGCAATGTGCAGCAAATCCTGTTTATGATTCGTTGCACAGTCGCCGCGTTCCGGAGGACTGTAGCAGTCACTGCCCAGCCCTCCCTGTCGCTGTATTCAATGCCGCAGGGGCTCGCTGCCCCTGCCGGCGAATTTTAACCCTTGCGGTGAAATCCGCAGGAAGCCGGGGGACGGTGGCAGGCAGGGAGATGTACGCTTCCCTGCCTGCACCAGACACTGTTGGGCAGAAGGAGGGCTCCCGGGAACACAGGCAGCAGAAGATGGCAGGGGACTGGGGTAGGGAGCCGCTGCACTGCTCCCGCTCGGCATATGTAATGAGCTGGAGCAGTGAATATATGAATATCTAATGAGCGGCTCTCGGGCCCCTGCTGCCTGTTATGTGTAAAAAAAAAATATTAAATTAAATATATATTCATGTGCAGTAAATACATGAAAAATATAGCATGCCCCTTCACAGAAAAAAATACTGATTTTTTGACACCAAATAATAATAAAAAAAAAACCTTTATTTTAATAGTTTTAATAGTTCACATTCCAGTTCACCACAAAAAGATGGCGATTGCTACACGGTGACACACGGCCGCTGCCGCCATGAAACTAAACAAGTACCAACAATATTATACAAATGGGCAAGTTGCTCTATCAGGCTGGAAATGACAGCACAGTACTTCACTGCAAGCCTATCAGTAATACAAAGGTGCGGCAGCTGGCTGCATCTCGGGTGACAAGTTCTCATAAAACACCTGATGTGCCTAAAGAAGAATATGTGTTGGTATCTGTTCCACCATGCTGGTGGAGGGCAACTGGCAGTGTAGCCTGGAGATTTAAGATACTACCCCGTCTTCCAAGTCATCTGCTGGGACACTGATCATCAAGTAAACTCTCTATGTACACCAAACTTGGACTCTAATACTATAATTGCTAAAGGCATGCAAGAACTATTGGGTGGTCCCATTGGTTGTACTTTCTAGCTCCTCAAATGAAAATGTGCAAGTGGCATTTTAGAAATTCCACAGTCGCCACCTGCATTAAGTACAACAAGGATGTCTTCCTCATAGACTTCCTTAATTTAGTGATAAGCAGACTCGGTGGAACCCCCAGATCCTAGCACCCTCAAACATGCTAATCATAGAGCCAAAATATCCAAAATAATGGGATGAATGGTATCGTGGTGAGAGCCCTGGATCTAGCACTTCTTAACCTGACAATGGGGTTAATAATTAAGGTTCTGGAATTTGATTCTGAAAATAAGAAAGCCCACAACATTGTCTATTGATTGCAATCTGGTTTGTACATTGTGCTTACACTGAAATTGCAGCTCTGAAATCAAAGAAATTATGGGTAATCTTACTGGCAAGTGGACAATTTTACATTGTCAAATATTAGACGTAGTAATGGGATGTGTTCATAAAGAATAAAAAGACTCCTTTATAAGTTTTCCAAAATGACAGTTCTTCCGTCAACACTCATATACGTGTTATGTCAAATAGGTATTTTTTGTACAATTTTCTTTGTTGCCAATTCAATAGCCATGTGACCTCACAATCATATAAAAGATATTCAAATCTCAGAGCGATCGTTAATAAAGACAGAGTTTGCCTCTGATCATTCTAAAAATGTTCAAATATTTTTTTATAAAGAGTGTCAAAGTATACCTCAGAGATAATTACAGAAGAGCAGGCTTTGTATAGAGACATTGGAACTGAGACACAAGGCATTCTGGTACATTGTTCTTTAAGCATACCATGCATAGATATTTTCAAAGAAGCAAAATCTCTCCAAATTCTATTATACTACTGTATAAATAATACATTGAATCCAATTTACTAATGACTCTTGTAACATTAAAAAAAATGTAAGGTTACCATTAAAGAACTGTTCTGTTTCTTAGGCACAATTAATTGGACCATAGATTGGAAATGTATCACTCTAGGCAGGTACTAGAGAAAGTGGAATACAGATGCTGGTCTGCTGCAGTGCTATACTTGCATAATCAGGATTAAAAAAAAGGGGTTCGACCACTAAAATGTGGTCAGATCCGGGAGCCGACCACAGAGACGTGTATGCCGGGAATACCATGTGCATGTTCCGGGCCTTCTGCTGGATGGATTTGAACGAGAACTTAAGAGAGGGAGGGAAAATGGTCTGGGATGACTATTGGAGTGGTCAGGACCTCTGTCCAATGTCAAATTGGTATATGACGGGCAGACCTTTGACCCAGCAAGCATGTTCTGGGCCTTCTACTAGATGGATTTTGATGAAAATGTCACATCCGGATGACAAAAGTTCTGGGATGCCTAAGTAAGTGCTTGGGTTCATGGTGTAACTTCTACAAAACAAAAATTCCAAAAATAATAAACAAATTTTAACCTTCCAAAAATAGAAAAATAAAATACAAAAAAAATTACAAAATGTTACATATACAGAAAAAATGCAAAGGCACTGCTCCTCAAAAAACATTGATAAATAAAATTGCTGCTTAGAGAAAGTGTGGGGATTACGTCTACAAGAAAACTCCATCAACACAAATGACACTAGGCAGCCACCTCCTGGGTCTGAATGAAGAGCTGTCAAGCTTAACACAAGAGAATAATAAAGTCCTATCACATTTAGGTATCACCTACCTAATCCTGAGAGTCACTTATGTATTAGATAGTTTCTCTTCTGGAGTTACAACTTGGTGGGACCGCTATGCTATTACTGGTGCCTGTCCTTGAGTTTCCCTCCAATTTCCCTATAGATTGTAAACTTGCAGCAAGGACCTCCGACCTTTATGTCTGTCTGTTTTACCCAATTTGTTCTTACAGTGTTGTCAACATTTGTAAAGCGCAACGGAATTTGCTGCACTATAAAAGAAACTGTAAATAAATAAAATAAATAAGTAATTCTAATTGCGCAACCAAACCGAAGCAATGTCAGGTACCTCAGCTAGTGTTTTATAAGTATGGGTTACAGCAACATGCATTCCACATTCTTTGCTGCATGTTTAATTCTTGAACAAAGAAGCATATAAGGCAAGAAGGTATTAGTCCAGACACAGCACAAGAGAAGAATATGAGCATCTTAAAGTTTTGTGTATGCGAGTAAATCAACACTGTATTTCAAAGGGAGTCAAGAATATAAATGAAAATTGTCCATTAGCTCAGAGCTTAAACTAGCAATGGTTAAACTAAGTAAAGAAATCTCTCAGCTGTGGAAAGTTAGATATTAGATAAACTCTTCTCTCTTGATCTTTTATGTTTCCACTTAGCACAGCTCACACAGGATGCAGTCAAAATCCTGATGGTCAAAATCCCAATGGCCAAAATACCGACAACCATTGACCGACGGTCAAAATCCAGACAAGGTCAAAATCCCGACTTTCGGTCGACAGGTCGCGAGGTCGACTTGGGTTTTTTCTCTGTTTTTTTCGTCCCGACATGTGCCGACAGGTGGTATTTCATGCCCTACCATCCACTAGGGCAGGGCTGGGCAACCACGGCACTCCAGATGTTAATGAACTACACATCCCAAGATGCCTTGCATTAGTTTTTCTATGTGGCCATGCTGAAACTGATGCAAGGCATGCTGGGATGTGTAGTTCATCAACATCTGGAGGGCCGGTGTTCCCAAGCCCTGCACAAGGGCGTGGTGGGAGAATAAAATAGTGTGCCCGAAGCATAGCGAATGAAGCGAAAGATGTGAGGGGCTGCGGTTTCAATTCCAACTGTGTCCATGTTGACTGTGTTGAACCCAGTGAAAAAACCCAAGTCGACCTCGCGACCTGTCGACCGAAAGTCATGTTGACTTTTTCGATATGTTGGTATTTTGACCATGTCAGGATTTTAAATGTCAGGATTTTGACCATGCCGGGATTTTGACCTTGTCGGTATTTTAAATGTCGGTATTTTGACCATGTCGGGATTTTGACCATGTCGGGATTTTGACCATCGATCAATAGCTGTCGGTTTTTTGACCGTCTGGATTTTGACCGTCGGGATTTTGACCGAATCCGCTCACACTGCATACTGTATGACAGGCAAATAAAAGTCATTCATATTGTATTTTTTTAATGACTTGGGGTCTTATTCTAGTTCACTCTTTCTGACAAAATCCTTCTTAGATGGACAAAACCATGTGCACTGCAGGTGGGGCAGATGTAACTTGTGCAGAGAGAATTAGATTTGGGTGGGGTTTTACTTCAAAGTGAGATCTATATTGCACTGTAAAAATAAAGCAGCCAATATTTATCCTACACAGAAACAAAATAACTCACCCAAATCTAATTCTCTCTGCACATTTTACATCTGCCCCCCTGCAGTGCACATGGTTTTGTCCATCTAAGAAGGATTTTGTCAGAAAGAGTGAACTAGAATAAGGCCCTTAGTGTTATATATTGCTTTTCAGAGATAAATTGTGAGAGCTTATTACTACAAATTGACAGAAGGCTAATGACAAAGAACAGGATATGAGAGATAGGTAGAGAAGGGCAACCACAGTTTCATTAGTAGTTGACCAATTTATGGACTAAATACATGAGATTACCTCAAAAGGCTGTCAGGTGCTTTATTAAAGCTGCTTGGATGATCCAGTTTGACTTTAAACTGACAGTTTTTTAGGGCTTGGAGCCTGGAGGCTGAAGCCTCCATAGCCTCTGAGGGTTACGCTTCTGACGCTATATAAATAAAAGTTTCAAGGAATAAAATAGATGGATTTATTTAAAAATATTAAATTCCACTTTAAATGACATATACATCTTATTGAGTATCAAAGGTAATTATAATTTTAGTAATTGTAAGAATTGTAAGCTATTTTATCACAAACAATTCCATAATTAGAATTTTACCAACTATAATACACTTAATTAACAATTATTTTACAGAAAAAGTGCAAATCGTGATTGAATAGCTTTTCTAAATCAGGAAGTCTTGAATCCAGTCTGAAAATGTTGTTACTCGAGCATAAACTCCAGGTCGATTTGGCTGTGCACATCCATAGCCGAATGACGTCACTCCCACCAAGAACCACCGATTTTCTGCTTGACACATGAGGGGGCCACCAGAATCACCCTAGAATAACATTACAAGAGATGTTGATAATTGTATGACCTATGGCTATATTTTAGATGGAGCCCTCCTCATTTAGCCTGTTAATTGGATTAAGGGAGTAATAGGATTATTTGCTAATACCCTACTTTATTGTTCTATGTATTGTATTGCTGCTGATAACAATAGGATAGCCATGGCTAGCCATGGTGAGCCACGACCTAAGGAACAAAGTTGACAGGGGCTCCAACTGTAAATCATGCATTTCAAAATAATTTGTTTAGATAGTAAATATAAGCTGTGGCGGTTAATACCTGACCGTAGGAGGGAGGCTGCCGAGGCTCCCCCACTGTGCAAGTTTGGTGCCTGTACAATGCAGTTGACTCATCACATGCAGGCTCATCACATGTGCAATTTTGGCGATGGTACTGCACATGCGCACAGCACCAGCTTCTATGGGCTGCATCGGCAGCAGCCCATAGAACCCAGCTAGAGCTGCATGGAAATGCAGGCAGTGGCTTCATACAGGAAACCAGCTCTTTGTCTACTGCTCCTCAGACTGGTAGTCCTGAAGTGATGAAACACCAGTGCAGTGACAGGCAGGGGACAGGCAAGTAGGGCTTCCAATAGGAAGTCATTGCCAGTCAGTGTGAAGCCAGTGCGTTCTCACGGACTGCATATGGCTTCACCAAGGCTGAGCAAGATAATGGATTTTACTTGGAAGGCCGCATAGGAAAAATCTTGCATTGGATATACAGTAAGCAAATTCTGGGTAGAATGTAATTTATAGTACTGTTAGTTTTTTTTTTTTTTTTAACCAAGCAAAGAATGTATCAGCCAGTCAGCTTTTAAGTGCCCTGTTACTAAAGTTGTGCTCCGGACCATTTTTGCTGGTTTTGGTTTAGGTTCTAATTTGTAATCTGATTTAGAAAAAATGCTGTGGCTGTTTTTTTTTTTTTTAATTGACAATAAAATCTAAAATCAAATAATTTGGCATAATTTTGATCCTAAATTATTATTAAACCACAATAACATAAATTTTCTGAATTTCCAGTCAATTTTGACCACGTCACAGCTGGCAATATTGCTTTTATCTAGATTAGGCCAAAGACTGCAGCAAGCAACCTTGAGCCTTCCTCAACCTCTAGCTATGGTCCAATCTTTCTTCTCCCGTTCGCCTCCAAACTACTTAAGTGGCTTATATACAGCTGTCTCACTGGCTACCTCTCTGAGAATTCCATCCTCGATCCTCTTCAGTCTGGTAAACGCCCACTCCACTAGTGTTCAGTCATCTCTACCAACGACCACCTGCCCCAACTCCTTTGCTTCCCTACATCTCAGCTGTACTGCGTACAAATGTAGGGTACACACCAGAACGATTAGGCCTCAATTCCCCCAATTTCAATGCAATCTTGACTGATTGTATGTGAGTTGGGCATGTTTTGGCATGTTTCAGATCTGATTCTAAACCGATTCCCGTCCCATGCCCGCTGGTCGTTTTGCAGATTTTACCTGCTGCTGCTGCAGGTAGGATTTGAAAAGAACCCCTTCAACTGGGTACAGATCGGAATCGGATTGGATGCAGTTCGTGAGCAGATTGTGTGCTCCAGCAGATCCTGCAACCATCGTCGTCTCAAGATCATGATCATTCTGGTGTGCACCCAGCATAAGAATTGTGCTGCTATTTATTATCTGTGGAATGTACTAAAGCTTGAAAAGTTATAAAATGGAGAGTGATAAACCACCAACCAGCTCCTACCTGTCATTTTTTTCAATCACAGCCTGTGACATGGCAGGTAGGAGCTGATTGGCTGGTGGCTTATCACTCTCCATTTTTTCACTTTTCAAGGTTAGTACATCTGGCCCTCAGTTACTGTTATGTTTAGTTAAGTGTACCCTGTATTGTTCTAATGTGTGCCCTATGGACAGCGCTGCCAACCATCTTTGGTGCCTCATAAAATGTATATAATAATAATAATAATAATAATAAGACTGCTAAGATGTTCTTCATCTGTCCAACTGATCCGTTATTTCATGATAGTAACATATAAATAGGTTCTCTATATCCTTGGCTGAACACAAAGAAATCTGATTTTTTTTTTTCTCCAAACCCACCAACGCATTCGTAGAAGCATTCCTACAGAATGAGCCATTGTAGATGTGACTGCTGCACTGACACTGCCAGGAAGGTTAGCAAAGTATATCATAAACTCTGCGTGATGGAGTGTTTCACCGGCAGGTATGTTAATTCTCGGTCCATGTTCTGCACCGTAGCTTTGCTTCTACTGTACGTCCAAACAGCAGTAAATCTTTATCGACTTACAAGCCCTAAATCAATGCTTACAGTTAAAGAATGCTTAATAACCATAAAGGCAGTTTTAAGGGGTGGAAGCAAAGTGAATTAGTTTACTAAGCAGAGATCATTTATTTTGCTTGTAATTACTGTGGGACACAAAGAGGTGTCGGCAGAATTCTTGTGTTGTTTTACGCCTTACATGGCTGAATGTTTTCTCTTGTCATTTATAAAATATAATATCCTGTTTAGAAACTATGTTTGGGTAAAAAACAACAATATCTCTAATATACAAAGCTTATTACACCTCATCTGGTATACGGTCATTGGGTCGACAAGAGGAAGGCAGATATGTATTTGTTCGACCACTGAAGGTGGTCCACCAAATCATGTGTTGACCTTATAACCGGGTCATTAAGTCAACACATGCATTAGGTGGACATGGGGAAGATCAAGAGTCAAAAGGTTGACGTGGGGATAGTCTTCTTTTTGTGAGCCGACATGTGCCCACATGCAGTATTTCATGCCCTACCATCCCCTAGGGTGTGGTGGGAGAATAACAGTGTGCCGAACATAGCGAGGCACCGTGCCCGAAATATGGTGAAATTAGTGTTGACATTCGGGATAAAAAAAGGGAAAAATCCCATGGCCACCATCTGACTGTTGACCTTACCCATGTTGACCTAATGCTTGTGTCAACCTAACCCAATGTCGACCTCCAGACATGTCGACCTTCAGTGGTCATGCTAACGCATGTCAACCTTCCTCTTGTCTTCCCTATGACCCATACCCTCTCACCTCTATGAGGTAAAGTACCGCCACTGACCACTAGAGGCCACTCGATGGACCAAAGTACTTCTGTGTTTGCTAAAAGATGTCATAGCAGAAAGCAAAAGCAGTTTTTCAGGGACACTGATCTGTATTAAACTTGCTGGATACTGTATGTAGAGAGGGAGCTGTGAAGACAGAGATTGGAGGTAGGAGCAGATAGGGACTGGTGGTGGGGTGAAGAGTTTGTTGGCTAAAAACTGTCACAGCTCAAAGGGAAAGTAAAAACAGTACCAGCTCAAAGTGAAAGCACGTTGCAGAAGCCGACATTTTGACGGGCTTTTAACTAGTAATTTGCATAAAGTAACAGCTGATATATGTTAAAGTCAAAATAGAAACAAAATGTAAAAAATCACAAAAAATATATAAAAGCAAATAATGTGATATCAACAGCTTTTAATTAACTAATTCAAATTTGCAGGAGAGGAGAGGTGCCCCCTTGTGAGAAGGAGCCCAGTTGCAGATGGCTCCATTGCCTCCAAGGGTTACGCCTCTGAAATATACAGTATTTGCCTCTATCTGTATTGTACGTATACCTGGCACGTGTCAGTTCCTCCTTCTTCGTATCCGGCACACACCATACTGTTGGTTATGTTATACTCTGGCATTTTCTGCTGACATTTCTCATTGGTTATCAGTGGAACTTTTGCTTCTTGCAATATAGTTGGAATGGCACCTGGAGAACAGCAGCGAAACGATCAGAAATAAAAAAACAGTTAAAAATTCATTTCTGAGCTATGAAGAGGCAGGGTAGGAAGAGCGGTCACAAGTATCATCGCAGGCAGTCCTAAACATTTAATTTCAAGCTGTCCGGTTTTTTTTACACAACGTATCTATTGAATCAGCATTTCCCAGCAGTTGCGATTTTAAATTGGTGGCCTGATTGCAAAGCAGGTCAGTAATTACTAGCTTTTTATGATCATGGATGCAATAAACAGTGCTGGTTTATAGGGTTATTAAAATGATTTCATCACATAAATTTTGATTTAGAAATACAGCATAATAAACTCGATCGCCATGTTGATGAGATTGTTAGTGGAAGGGGTTTTTAAAAAACTTTTTTTTGTGTGTCTTTTATTGACTAGAAATGTTTGCGGCCATTGTACAAGGAATCAGGATGGGGACTGTGGCTGTATAATGCATCCGCTGAATTGCAGGCAGCCTTTCTCACCTCTCCTGTAGCCTTATAGGCCAGAAATGTACGTTTCTGAGAAATGTTACTGGAATTTTCAAGAATCCATAAAAATAATGCACAGATGTTCGTGGCAGTAATGCAAGGAATAGATAAAATGAACATACTGTAAGCTATTTTAGGTCATTTTTATAGAACATAAACAATGTTTTATATTCGGACGCCGGCCATGCACGGTACAATATTGCTGGTGATATCTAACAATTGTCCCAGAATTTATGTTTTTTTTCCCCCATATAAAAACCTGCTTAGCAATAATAATCGTATTGAAAACATCATATATACGTCTAGCGTCCATGTGGCTCCGAAACACTGCCATCTGTTGGCTTCGAATGAAACTGCATCTACTACCTTTCGAAGCGGGCTTACTAGTTTGCTATATCGTAGTAAATGCCCACAAATTCCTTCCTATCCCCAGTCTTATCAGAAAGTGATGCATACGTTCTGTAGATATTATTGTAACTATAGTTTAACATTTAAACTGAGGGTTTTGCATGAAAGCCCATCAGTTAATATGTTATTTCACTAACCCTATCCCATCCTGCCCACAGTCCAAGGGGGAGATTCTCCAAGAATCTCCGCCCCCCATCGCCGCCCATCGCATTTATAATTATCGCATATGTTGTAACATATGCGATAATTATAGCAAAGGACAGCTCTTGCGTTAAGAGCTGTCCTTTGCGGTGAGAGTCGCCGGGTCCCAGCAGGTCCCGGGGGCTCCCCCCTCCCTCAAACACCCAGCGCTGCTGCTGCTGCTGCGCCGGGCTCTCCTCCTCCCTGCACCCGGAAGAGGATCAGTGCAGGGAGGAGGTCAAAGGTCCGGGCAGCACTGCGCTGTGCTGCCCGGACACAGGTAAGGGAGGAGGGGGCGATGCGGGGCGGCGGGGGTCGTTGCGGGGTGGCGGTGGGATGCGGTAGAAGCCCATTGGCTTCTATGGGGCATCGCCAGATTTTTCTGGCGATGCCCCCCGCCGCGTTAACCCGGCGGGGGATGTTTACAGCATCCCAAAATGCGGTAAAAACCCCGATAACGGGGTTTTTACCGCATTTCTTGCATAGAGAATCTCCCCTCAAATGTCCCCTTCCACAGCCTACTCCTAACTGGCCCACCACCGCAACAGAACCCTAACCATCCCCACCCCAACAGCCTAACCCTCCTATTAGTGCCTAACCCAATCTTCTGAATTCATCGTTACCATCCGTCAGGATTCTGATATGTCTGTATTCTTGTGGTTGGGATTCTGAGTACCAGGGACCTGACTGCATCACATTCCAGGGATCTTTAGTTGGTAAACATGTTTATTAGACCAATTAACACATAATATACTTCTATAACACACAGAGGCGGCTATTCTGATTTTAACACCGCCCCCCGCCCGCAATGCTGCCTGCCCCCCCCCCTCACTCGGACGGGTCCCCGCACAGCTGCGAATGGATGTTTTGCATACAGGAACATATGGTGATGTCAGCTGCCCGCTGACATCACCACTGATTTTGCAGTGTAAATGATTGTCGCTTTAAAAAAACCTAAAGATTTCTTACTAAATCTCTCACTTTCTGAATCTCTCATCCTATTACATTTCACCTTCTGTCTCTCACAGTTGAAGTGTACCTATGATGGAAATTACAGACTTCTCTCATCTTTTTAAGTGGATCAACTTGCACAATCTGTGGCTTTCCAAATACATATTTGCCCCACTGCAATAAATGTGTTTGTTGAGAGAGGGTGTATACAAATCCACGAGTGACATATAAGGGTGGCCAGCTCCTTTAAAGGGCTGGCTGTTACACTGTCATAGTATACAGTTATTTTACCTTGACTTTGCAAGCGACCCCATCCAGCAATGGAACAATTGAATCCTATTGGAAATGCTTGTTGGCTGTCCGGCAAACACACTGGCTGTATGTAATCTGTCAGCGGGCAGATAAAAATATGTAAATAATAGTAATTAGAAATCATGACACCATGTTACATAAAGTAATCGCCATTAATTAATGAGCAGTATTAAAGAGGAGCAGCACAACAATATTAGGTACAATGTCCATCATGTTACACATTTGTCTACAAACTACGGGCCTAATTCATGATACTATTGGGATTTTCTAGTCTACAAACTGCTAATATTTGAAATTCAAACGGATATCCTAAAATATAAAGAGAGGCCTACCTCAGCCTTTGCAAACTCATTTGCAAGGTATACACAGAAATGACGAACATCAGGTCTAAGGATCGGTCTATGGCTACGCACATCCTGTCAATCACTTTTCTGTGGAATCCTTATTGAGAGCAAGATTGTGGCGGCATCTTCGCACCTGCACATTGAAACTGCAGCACATGTGCAGTTTGCCGATAATTGCTCCACTGCATGATAATCAGCTATAGTGTACAAACAGGAATGTGGCCCTATATGCCATGCAGCCCTATATGCCATGCAGCCTTATGTGTTCTCAGGCCCACCCCAGACATAAAACTTGTCCATCACCATCCCAGTTCTTTTCAAAGACTTGGCCAAATGTAATGCGCTGCGAGTCTGGCGGCCTTGCCAAATGCCGGCTGAATTTGGAGGTTTTTTTAACCACTTCGGTGGTATGCCCGGAAACTTCTTGGGTTGAGCTGCGCTGCCTGCGTGGGCTCACCCAAGAAATTTCTGGGCATGCCGCTGATTGATAGGTGTGCGCCAGTGGTGCCTCCAGCTGTGCACCACTGGCGCACCACCACTAGAAGCACCGCCCCTGTCGCTCCCCCCCAACTCCAGCCAGTGCTGACACCCCCACCCTGGCAATCGTACGCTGGGGTTCAGTGTTGCTGCTGCCATTCGCAGCAGTGAGCAGGTGGCAGGCTCCGCTCTGCAAAGTTCGGAGCAGCTCGGGGGGAATCAGAGTTTGGCAGCCCAAGTCCCCGGAGCCTCCCCAAACATCACAGAGACAGCCGCCTGGTCACTGCTGTGATTGGCGGCGGCAGGGGAACCCCAGCAACCCGGGGTGGGGAGTCGGCACTAGATGGTAGTGAGAACAGGTGGGAAGGGGTAGGCGACAAGGGAGAGGCTGCTCCTAAGGTCTGTGGTGGTTTTTTCTGGGGCAGGACAAACCTGCCCTGATAGGTTTGTCCTGCCCCAGAAAAACCCACCACTCAAGGGGTTAAAGGTGCTATTATTTACAAGGAATAGTTTTGTCTTGTAAATGACTGCCCCTTTAAAAATGTTCGCCCGGCATCCCATATGGCAGCGCAATGCATCCGGCCCTTTAAATTTTGTCAACGTTTGAATGTACAAATGTAGGTCTGAATTATACAGTGTGGACAGACACACCAAGACTGAAACTCAAAATCTATATGGACAGAATTTAGCACCTAGCGGAGGTGTTTTATACTGGGAACATTAGAATAGAGATCCTGGACAAATGAATAAAGTGCTGAATAGAGTGTGATTTTGTGCTGAAACAAATCAGCAAGGCAAGCAGAGAGATTTGTGTGACCTTTTGACACTATGAATGTTGTGTATATCAGGCATGAAAACTAATCCCAGCTTCACACAGCGGCAACAGTAATAAACCCGCTTCCACAAAACTATTTGCAGGAATATGGATTTTTTTGGCTTGGCCTGTGAACTATTCTGATTCAGTACTGGAAGACAGAATGCCACTTCATTGCTGCAGATCCAGACTTGGGCCCTTATTCTGATCGGTGCGGATATTCCCGCATTCTTACGGTGCGGTCCGCACGCCACGGTGTTTTGCCGCGTGCGGCCATCGTCCGTAGAAACGCCCACGGGTCCTCCGCATTCGGACGGACTCACTCTTTAAGAACAGGGCGTGTTTACGGACGACATACAAAGCATGCGTGTGCGGGAGAAACACTCCGATTGGGCACGGTATTACAGAGTATTACAGAGTATGCTCGGGAATACCGCATCCGAACGGGAGCCAAGCGGTGCTACCGCACGTAAGCGGAGTATTTACGCCAAACAACCCACTATGAAGTATCTTCTGCTATACATCACATGACCCACTTATTCAATTACCTATCCTCATAAAAAAATGCTTATTTGGAATTGGAATCAATTAGATTCCAATATATCCTTACAAGCATGCCTAACACATGCATTGCACACATTAACCCTTACAGCAATTGAAGTGCAATGGTTTCAATTAAAGCACTGACAAGCGTCCTATTAGTGAGTAATGAGTAAAGGAGTCGATTCTATTGGGTTCAGGTGTTAATGGTTGTAGTCATTAGGCGTACGTTCGCCTACCGCATGAACGAGTGGTGTCCGCAAAGCAATAGTACACTTGTGGACACCGCACATTTCTGCCCTTTTTGATCGCGTGCATTCGGAGTGGTTTCCGAATGTACGCCCCCCAACATAAGTGTACTCCCCCGTGTCCGCCCATGTTTCCGCCCCGTTTTGCCCACTTTGAAACTACGCCCATGTGTCATTCCGCATGACGCCCATAATACGCCCCTATTTCCCGACTGATAGCGGTGAACAGTTTTGGACGGGATTTGCCCGAACTGGTACCGAGTCAAGGCGTGGCACATGCGCGTAGCGTTCTCCACGCATGCGCAGACGCCATAAAGACGCGATCCGTAAGTACGCGGTAAAGTCCGCGTCAATCAGAATAAGGGCCTTGGTGACTTGTTAGTATTACACATATATTTACTGCACGCATTGTCGCTTTAAATAAAACAATATAAACCAAAGAATTACTCAATCTGCATAAAGCTCTGCGATCCAAAATTACATCAAAATTTTACACATTCATATACTGTGTGTAGTTTATGTTAACGTGTACCTATTTTATATGTATTTATTTTAATGGCCAGAGATATTTCATGTACAAACAATTTATTGCATTAGATAATATATTTTGGTACTTATGTATTATCTGGACTCCCATGTTAAATGCACCCCATTTTTTCATACCCCTACTATCCAACTACGCATGGAGTTGATTTTATATAGTGTGGCGAGCGCAGCGAGCCACCGTGCCCGAAGCGTGGTGAGCGCAGCGAGCCCCGCGAGGGGACGCGGTCTCATAAGAAAAACGGGAGTCCAAATATTACATAAGTACCTATATTTTAAAAGGTTTGTTCATTCTTGTTAAATGTCCTCTCTGTGGGCCAGATGCACTCAAATAGCGATAAAATGGAGAGTGATAAGCAGCCAGCCAATCAGCTCCTACCTGTGAGGTTACAGGCTGAGTTTGAAAAATATCAGGCAGAAGCTGATTGGCTGGTTGTTTCTCACTCTCCATTTTATCACTTTTGAAGCTTAGCGCATCTGGCCCATAGTGTGATTTGGAGTGTTGGAACCTATCATTGAATAAATGACAAAGGAAAGCAGTTAGCTTCTAGCAGTGTCAGTCTGGGGCTTGGAGGGCACACAGGGGGATTTAAAATGTAAGGGCACCCTGAAGAATGGTGGCAAAAAAGTGAGTGACCGAGATTAAGAGAGAGATGAGGACAAGAGTGAAAGATATTGAGGAAGCGAGAGATAGAAGAGGACAAGAGAGACAGACGAGGAAGAGAAAGAGAGGGCCAGATGTACTAAGCTTGAAAAGTGATAAAATGGAAAGTGATAAATGACCAGCCAATCAGCTTCTAACTGCTATGTCACAGGCTGTGTTTGGAAAATGTCAGGTAGAAGCTGATTGGTTGGAGATTTATCAGTCTCCATTTTATCACTTTTTAAGGCTTAGTACATCTCACCCAGAGAGAGTTGAGGATGAGAGACTGACAGATGAGAAAAAAAGTTAGGACATGAGAGATAGAGAGGAGGATGAAAGAGAGAAGCAGATGAGAGGTAGAGATGATTAAGAGAGAGATAGTGTTCGCATAATACAGAGGTATAGAGTCAGGAAGAAAGAACTATTAGGATGAGAGACATAGAGAAAGTAGGATGAGAGAGAGATGAGAATGAGAGAAATATGAGGATGAGAGGCAAAGAGAGAGTTAAGGATAAGAGAGAGATGGGGATAAGAGAGACAAACGAAATGAGAGAGAGATGTGGTCAAGGAAAACATGAGGATGAGAGAAAGAGATGTAGATGAAGACAAGAAAGAGACAAGCATGAGAAAGATCAGCACAAGAGAAATATGAGAGAGAGAGATGACGACACAAATGAGAGATACGAGGATGCGAGAGAGAGAGAAGAGGATGAGAGAGACAAATTAGTAAAAGTGAGAGAGATAAGAACAAGAGAGAGTTGAGCATGAGAGACTGACAGATGAGAAAAAGAGAGAGGCTGGGACACAAGAGAGAGATGAGGATGAGAGAGAGAGAAGCAGTTGAGAGAGAGCTAGAGATAAGGATGAGAGATAGTGTTAGAATTATTGAAAAGCATAGAGTGAGGAAGAAAAACAAATTAATGAGAGAGAGATGAGGATAAGAGATCACTGCTTCGCACGCTAGAGTACAGGACTTTGCCCGTGCTGCACCCCTTCAGTGGAACGCACTCCCTCGCTCCATTAGACTCTCCCCGACCTTGCAAAGCTTCAAATGGACATAGAAAACTCACCTATTCATCAAAGCGTACCCTTCCGCTACATAAACTAGTCCTGAGGCTGGTTCTCCGACCCCTTGCCTGCTTACATCCTGCTATCAAGCCACCGCACACGTTGCTTGCACCTCTTGTAATCTGTCTGTCTCCCCTTCCTACTAGATTGTAAGCTCCTCAGAGCAGGGCCCTCTTCCCTCCTGTTGTCAAAGCCCTCTTCTCTTCACATGTCACTCTCAGCTCTCCTATACTCCAACACTCAGTAACCATCTTTGTCCTCATACTCATCTCCATCATTGGCCACAAGCCTCTTATAGTATGTTGATTGAGTCCTCACTACTTATATTTAAGCTGTAATGTGTATTGAACTGTGGCACTCTTTACCTGTACTCTCTTTTTGTTATTTATTCCATGTAATGCCAAGTTTTGTCTCCCTATACCGTTCCTTTGTACGGCGCTGCAAAACACTTGTGGCGCCTTATAAATAATAATGTGAGCAAGATAAAGAGAGTATTAGAGCAGTCTTCCCAATTGTTTATAAAAACAGTGATTAAAGTTACTGCTAAATGTTTTAAAGTACACAAATTTACTATGTAGCATTTTGTGTGAAATTATTTTTCTTCTCATTAACTAATGTGAGATAATTTACCTCAGAAGTGTTATGCTCCTAGAAGTTGAATATTTTATTGCTTATTACTTCTGTGAAAAGCAGTGTTATGCTGCATTTTTAACATTCCAAACCAATAAAAGTAAATTTGTATACCGTTCCCTGGTTATGCATTTACTGTGTCTGGGGGTTGGAGTCCTTGCCTCCCTGTTGTGATGTGGAGAAGAGGAATACTTAGTGAACCTACTGAAGGCTGGTGTCAGAGCAAAAAGCTCATTCCTTATATATTGTAGTGCCACAAACAGGTTCATCAAGCTTGTGTTATGAACAACAACTGTAAAAATTATAGCTATATATTGGGGTATCACAAATATAGACCATATTTGTGATACCCCAATATATAGTTATAGTTTTTACATGGACAGCAAATGGGTTTGGTCTCAGTAGTAACCTGTCTTTACTTTCACATGAATGCTTAGTAATACATGGAGGGAATCTCTGATTGGATGAGGAGAGTACATCAGGAGGCAAGTATAAGTATATGACTTGGGTGACCCTATTATCAGATTACATCCAAATGATGTATTGTGTCAATGAACAGTTCTTCTGCTGGTGAACTAATAATCACACTCATGTAACCTTTGGGAGTTAATATTAGTATTTACCATCTAGGAATCTATTAATTGTCTATTGAATATTGTGTACCAACACACACACACACACACACACTCAAATCCTTACATTAAAACAAATGTGTTAGGCCGATCTGTAGAAATACAGGGTTACTTTTGACAAGATCCTAGATGTACAGTACAGTAACCGTCCCCTACAAACAATGACTCCACTGTCTTATGATAACCGCTAAGGTTTAAAAACTTTTTCATTATACATTTAGCTGCCATTAGATTTAGAAATGATAACATAGTTGAAAAAAATAAAAATAAAAATTTCTATTTTGCAGCTATATATATATATAGTCCCCTGATGACAACTGGCTTAGCCCAGTTGAAACAGCTGTCGGGACAGCTGATGTTGCTTTTTATGCACATGGAATAAACACCGTTTTCTTCAACCAATACGTCTGAGTGCCGGTCTCATCCTTCCTTTGGGGGGGGGGTAAGTGTACTGCATTTCATTTCTCTATTACAGACCAGGCACCAGGAATTATCACACTCTGTGGAGTGCCGCCCCGCTACCCACTGTATTCTCTCTCTATATATATTATAATATATATAAAACATCAGTTTAAATGGCAAAAGCTAAAAAAAATACAACCTCTAAATCTATTACATTCGTCATAGGTTTTATACAGAAGATTAGGTTATTCGAACATTTATCCTGATTCAGGTTTGCTCAGTAAGTTGCAAACATCACAGCTTACCGAGCTCCAGCGACGCCGCCCGCCATCCTTTCAAATGCCCGCCCACAATTCCCCTCGGTAACATGCAAGGGGATGTGTAACAAAAACACATCCGCTGCAGGAGAAATCATTTGATGGTTCTCCTGCCTTCGCAAATAGAAGCCAGTCTGAAGTGTGCCTGGCCGAAAATGGGGCGGGCAGATGACGTACTGTAATGTCAGCCGCCCGCCCCGGACCGGCATTGGCCGGCCCTCATACTCATGGGAACGTCCAATGTTTTTTATAGGGATGCCCATAAAACATGGGCATTCATATGGGTGAGCCCCATTACTGCCGCTGTCCATCCTGATTTTTGCGAAAGGCTCGGCGGCTATGCAATTCGCCGAAGCCATTCGAAAAGGGGAGCTGTACATGTATATTCAATATACAGAAAGTTCTATGAGGCAGATTACTGTATTATTTACTTACCTGTATAATTTACTTTAAATTCTAGATGCATCATTACAATGTCACTATCTTTGGTGCGTCTATTGTAGTGCGGGTTTATGACGATCTGATCAATCAGTCTTGTTTCTGCTGGCGGATAAGTCAAGTTGGAACTATCATGCATTCCAAGTACGGCTTTCCAATCGCCTGGTACTAGATTTCTTCTGCAGATTAGAAAGAAAAGTTCTAAATTATTAATGGTCTGATGAGGAGTTTTAATGATTCCCCCTGAATTATTTGTGTTAATCTTTGACCTCTTTCGCAGTTCACCTAATTTGTGCCTTGTATCATATTAAACGAGGCCGTTTACTTTAATTGGAAAGCGCTTAATGTTTTCTGACTGCAACGCAGGACTCAAGTTTCCTAACACGCAATTATCAGCAGATTCCTTGATTACAGCCAGAAAACTATAAATTATAACAGTAGCGGGAAACACAATACAATTATGAAGGGGCTATTAACTTAATTATTATGATTCCTTAAACAGCTAACTTAAAAATCTCAAGTCAATTAGTCATCAGCCCCATGAAGCAAATGATTAGTAAGCTCTCTATCTGAGAAACAATTGGTTTGAAAGATTGGTTCTTGGCATTTCATTACGGCATGAGGCAAGGCTAAATGCAGTAAACACAGCCGTTGATATCTGCTTTAGAACCAAAATGGGAAATAATTTGAATATCGCTAAAGGGTTTATCTGCTAACCACACATTTCCTGCGAATCAGTATTATATGCTAACCAAACACATGAATATAAATAACCTGAGTTGGGATTGGCCAACTAACAACTGTTTGAATATTGAATTTCTCACACCGGATAAATATATACAGAGAGGCTGTCAAAATGGAAGAATTAGTGGTCTGAAATTAAAGCGAAGCATTATGTCCCGTAAATAAGTTTCTTAACTCAAAATAAGTCACAGAGGCAAAATTTATATTTTCCAATTTGTTTTTATTATGTAAATTTTACTCGTCCGAAGACACTCGCAAGATGCGCTCTATTAATTTAGTAAGGATCTCTAAAGCATAATCTTTATCTGTTGGCAAAAACCATTTACACTGCAGCTGGGGCAAATGTAACATGTGCAGAGAGAAATTTCGGTGAGTTCTTTTGTTTCTGTGCAGGGTAAATAATGGCTGGAGTGCAGGATGTTTTTGCCCATTAGAGAAAATTTTGCTTTGCTTTATCCATACTGAATAATCCCTTAAGAGCGGAGATATAGGGCACATAACCGCTTCCTTACATGGTTTGCGCCGTTTGTCCTACGACATTTCTTCCGCATTTAGCATTTTAGTTATTTGTTAGGTAGAAATAATAATTCCCTTTCTCTCTGGTTTCAATATTGCCTACTTTATGTTCAGTTTGTAGCAAAATGAATCCCAAACTCAATATTACATTGACATAGCACACAAAAAGTGCTACAGCCTCTTCAAGTAAGACAAATATTTAATTTTAAAGCCATATCATTTATTTTAATATATCTTATTGAAAATGTAATAAATTTATTTTAGAAATTTTTATTTTGTATATTGTCTGATTGAGGGGGAAATTTACTAAGATCGACTCGCTACTTTACAGTATGTCATATATGGACATGAAATAATTTTTAAAAAAATTACTAAGCAAAGTATACGGGTGTATATTTTTACAACTGATATTTTCATTACTATTGCATGTCACTAATGAATACACCATCGAAAGAGCAAGTACGAATTTCACCATACACTTCAATTGGCAATCCAAATTTACTATTATTGGTAGGGCTGAATTGGGCCAGTAATTCAGCCTAAAATATGGCTGAAAAATAATTTTTTACTTTCCAGGCCTATGTAGCTGAAGCCTGCACAGATCAGTCAGATTTTCTGTGTAAAAAAAATATAAAACCAAATAAATAATAATAATAATAATAATAATAAAAAAAAAAAAACAAGAGTGCCCCCCCCCCAGGTATAACCAGCCCTGGGCTCAGTGAGCCATTCCTGGTTGCAGAAATACAGGTGGGGGGGAGAGATGGGGTCCCTCTGTATTTCTATAACCAGCACTAGGCTCTTGGACTGCTCCTGGTTCCCAAAAATACAGGGGACAAAAGGAGTAGGGGTCCCCCATATTTCAGCAACCAGCACTGGGCTCAAACAGCGGTGTCATGCCACAGCTAGGGGACACTTTTTACATATGGTTCCTCAGCCAAAACATGATCACCCTGGCTGGTCAACCAGGGCCAGGTCCCCGGGAGAGTGAGAACCCCCAAACTAAAGGCTTACCCCCCGTCCAGGGAAACCCCCGTCTAGGCTGAATAAACAAGCCACATGTTCTATGCAGTCAGACCATTTCAATGAAAATGTATTTCCATGGGACAGCTGGCATGTTAGCCCAAAATACAAAGATATTGTCAGGATCATAAGAAGTGACAATGTGACTAATAATAGTATATTTACTAGAGCTTCTAAAAATGAAGAGGTAATGTTGCGCATAGCAAACAATCAGATTATGTCTACAATTTTTAAAGAGACAATTGATAAATGATAGACAGAATCTCTGATAATAAAATTATCCAAAATGCAATCATTTACAAAAAATAAGTAAATTAGTAAATTATATATTAATGCTGAAGAAGTTGTATCTTTTTGTAGCTAGCAAAAGTTGGTTTGCTATTTTATTCTACAGTTAGTGTTTACACCACATTTTCCCATCTGTTGTCTTATTGAGCGTGATAATGTATGTATTCTACACCTTATATAGGGGGTTATTTTGGTTCACTCTTTCTGACAATTTCCTTCTTAGATGGACAAATCCATGTGCACTGCAGGGGGGCAGGTGTAAAATGTACAGAGAGAATTAGATTTGGGTGAGTTATTTTGTTTCTTTGCAGGGAAAATACTGACTGCTTTATATTTACACTTCAATATACAGTAGATCTCACTTTGAAGTAAAAACCCACCCAAATCTAACTCTCTCTGCACAAGTAACATCTGCCCCACCTGCAGTGCACATGGTTTTGTCCATCTAAGAAGGAATTTGTCAGAAAGAAAAAAACAAAAAAAAAACCTAGTCACAGATCAGACTTATTAGCAAAACACTCATCGCCTACTGATCCGCTCTGCCAGTCCCTTCATTGGTTGCCTGTATTTTACTGTATTCAATGTAAAACACTTCTACTCACATATAAAGCTATTAACCATAATGCACCAGCATATATCTCCTTACTTATCACAAAATATCTCCCATCTCGACCACTCTGCTCTGCACATGATCTGTGTCTCTCTTCTGCACGGATCACTAGCTCCCATTCACTATTCCAGGCCTTTCATCGGGCTGCCCCCATCCTATGGAGTGCACTTCCACGCACAATAAGACTCTCCACTAGCCTCCAAACTTACAAGCGTTCCCTGAAAACTCACCTCTTCAGGCAAGCCTATCATATTTAAATACCACACGCATAACCCTCTGAGGCACTTATGTATTATATAGCTTCCCTTCTGGACTTGTAACTTGATGGCTCTGCTATGCTATCACTGGTGTCTGTCATTGTGTTTCCCTCCTTGCAGCAGGACCCTCCTACCTCCATGTCTGTCTGTTGTTACACAGATTGTTTTATCTCTATTTACAATTGTAAAGTGCAACGAAATCTGCTGCGCTATATAAGAACCTGTAATGGAATCTGCTGTGCTATATAAGAAACTGTTAATAAAAAAATAAAAAAAATAAATGTATTGGCACTTGGATTTGTATTTTATGGGATTGATTTATCAATGAGTGATATTCTTTTCCAGCAAATCAGCTCTTGTCATTTTTTAAATACGTGACAGTTAGTGGATGATTGGTTGGAGCACAATTTATAATGTTCAAGTGGGATAACAAGAATTTCACTCATTGGTAAATTTGCCATTACTGTACGTATGAACTGTAACTTGGACAGAAGTCAGGTATTGAATGACATTTTCCTGTAAACTATACAAGTTCAACGTTGTGGCAATAAAATACCATGATGCACGGAGGCAATCTCTTGTTTCATTGATTTGTGCACTAGCCATTGTGTGTGTGTGAAACATTGCCCTTTGTGTCTAGAATATAATAAAAAGAGACATTGTGCAGTAAACCACAGAAAAACAGCAACCAATCAGATCTTAGCTTTGATGTTTCTATTGCATGTTAGACAATACAAGCAATTTTATGACTACAGTTACAGTTTATGAAACAAGTTCACTTTATTACTAAATAAGAACAAGTATATAAATATTTGAACTTAAACATGTGAAAACCTACTACTTTTTTTGGGATGCCTGGAGGATGATTTTTACCTGTGCCATGCCTTTACGCTATTTTTCTGTAGCACAGGGGAATCACACTGACCACCAGTCAGCGTCCCCCCCCCATGCCACCGCATCCATCCCATCACCCCCTGGAGCAGGCCGGCGACGCCTCCCACCCCCGTGCAGCTCGGCAGCGGCAGCCGCATCCAAGCCCTCCCTACCCGGAGCAGGTCAACAACAACCCCCCCCCTCATGCAACTCGGCGTCATCCTCCGCATCCACACCCCTCTGGGACAGACAATGCTTGCACCGGTCCTGCAGGTAGATTAAAAGAGGGCAGTCTTGGCTTTAAAAAATAGTGGAATGATCTTTCTATGGTATACAGCGGAGGAGATGGATAGAGGTACATAGAGGTAAATGTGCAATCAGAGAAAAGAGTGGAGATGTGGACCAGTGGATAAATTCACAGCATCAACAGTATCTATTAGTTTATATAATGTGCTAGATAAATTCTTTCTCAAAGTTTATTGGTTGCTAAAGCCAACTTCACCACAACTCCAATTCTCAATACCCATTGTTTTAAAGTACATGGATTATGAATGGATTTGTTAAGTGCTTCTAAGGAGTGAAATAAACATCTACATATACTATAAAGAGGAAATCAAAACTATTAAATAGACAGTTCTATTTTCAAAGCACCAGCATGGGTGAAATTAAGGGGCACCCCTAAATTGAATGGGATGCAGTAAAAATCCCGGCGGTCGGGATCCCGGCGTTCAGAATCCCGACGCCGGAATCCCGACCGCCGAAATCCCGACACATTCTCCCTCTGTGGGTGTCCACGACACCCCTGGAGGGAGAATAAATTAGTGTGCCAAGCGTAGCGAGGCACCGGGCCCGCTGCGTGGCGATCACAGCGAGCCCGCAAGGGGGGGGGGGGGGGGCGATCCACGTCCCCCCCTTGTCGGGATTTTGGCTGTCGGGATTCCGGCGTCGGGATTCTGAACGCCGGGATCCTGACTGCCGGGATTCAGTACTGAATCCAATTGAATGACTTGGTGATCACTCATTGTGAATTTATAGAGGGAGTTGCTAAGATCTACTGTAGATTTTGGTCTATTATGTTGGGAAATAAAATGCCAAAACAATTGGAACTTACCCATAAACACAATGTGCCGCTGACACAAGCCACTCATCATTCACCAGCGATGCTCCACATGTTTGTCTCCCATTATATTGAAGAGCAACCATCCAAGGCCAAGCACCAACTGCAGCATTGGTACCACCAACAATCTTTGATGTGCCCAAAAGTCGTTTCCCACATTCTAAGGGGGAAAAAATGCATACATGGATTTCTACTCATTTATAAAGAATAAAGAGCAGATGTACTAAGCCTTGGAGATTGAGAAACCATAGACGCATCAGATCCTGTCATTTTTCAAAAATAGCCCGTAACACGGCAGTCAGGAGCTGATTGGTTGGTAATTTATCTTCATGTCATAACTCTTTATGGCTTAGTAATGGAAATGTTGAGGTTCTTTCTCTCAGACCATCAATTTTTTTTTAAAACCTCTACAGCTTATCATCTAGGTATATGAGCTTCTTGCCCTATTAAAGGTGGTTCTTGAAGGGACTCATCGAATAATACAGGTCTGCATGTTCATAAATTGCTTTTAAATAGTATCCCAAGAGAGCAAACGATGACCAACCCATCTGTTGGGTGAATCTCTGATATAGATCGTCACAGAACAAAAACAGCATTGTTCCCAACTTTTCAAACTGAGATGTAGCACAGAAAAGGAAAAGTGGCAATGTATGCAAATGGAGGTGTGACTCAAGAAATAAAGGGCCATTTGCTAGGACCCTGGGGAGAACCAATGTTTCTGAAGGCTCCCTCTCAGTCTTTTATCCTCCATTGATATCCATTGAGATCATAGCTCCAATAGCACTCACCATTCAAAATATTGGGGCAAATGTACCAATAGGTAGCATAGTAGCTCAAGTCGACACTTATACATTAAGAGCATATTTATTAATTGTTGTGGTGTGTGCACCCATTTAAAAAAATTCCACATTGCCCCAATTCATTGAAAAAAAATATTTTTTAATATAGGGAATGTATTTTTCCTGAGTCACTGAACAGGGGCTCATGCTAGGAGCCCATCTCAGGTAATCAGGAAGAAATAAAGCTATTACATATGCATTCGCATTACTTTCTGCTTCTGTCCCAAGTGCCAGTACTGTGTATGTGCCAACTGCGATGGATCCTACAGATTCTTTACCCCAAAACCATACAGTATGAGATCAGTAGCCCATAGTCCACAGTGGCTATCTGAAGATGGCATTAGTTACCAGGGACCAAGCTCAGGAATGCATCTGGAGGTTGTTTTGTGAAAACAAAAATGGGAATTGCAGCAGATAGCTCTGATATCCCCTGTGGTCCCCCATAGATACCTTTCAGATATTTGCAGGTATACCCCAAAAACATCCACCAATGACAGACCAATACAGAGTGTATATTAAGAAAGTGAGCAGAAGACTTACCTCTAGGATTACATTCAATATGAATAACACTGGCACATTGATCACTGTAAGATAAAGATAAACAAGTACAGTATGTTATGTCCACAAGAATTTCAGGGGCCACATTCTTACTCTTTACATGTTTGTACAACTGTAGTAATGATATGGGTCTACCTCTCAATGGCAGTAGGTGCATTGTTACCATTACTTGGAACAAGACTGGAATGTTTGCAGAAACCGCTGGTTTTCTGGTATTTATACCTTGTGTTATTATTTATTTAATATTAATTTCATATAGTTATCTTTAATCATCACATGAGCAGCCAAGATTAAAAATAATCTTTGATAAAATACAAGAAGCTTATTAATGGAGGTGACTGAGGTGCAAATAAGCAATTTTTAAGCCATGTTCCAATACAATCGGCACAAAATTTGCAAGATTTAGTGCACAAATAATCACCAGAAACTCTGTGCACTTTAATTTAGAGTTGAGCTGAATAGATGCAGGGTTTGCTTTGTGGGCCCCTTTGAACCCATCACCCATTATAGATTCACCACTGGACTACTCTTTGTAACTCAGAACCGTTGGCAAACACATTATCAGTGCAGTTGGGAGATTTTTTGTGCATCTGTATTATGGCCTTCTTTACAACTTGGGGAAGAGCTAAATTTATGCTTCAGGAGGTGGGACCCAGGTGATCTAAAATTAAGTACAGATGTAGCGCCGCTCATTCAGTGCTGGGGCTCGCCAGACCACCCCCACTGGCGAGCAGATGCTACATCTGACTGGGACGCGCAAGCATCCCACACACATGCGCATTCCAATTACCTGTCGGCGGGGGACAGGAACCCTGCCTGTCTCCACTTCAGGGTGACGGGCAGGGTTAAGGGGGGTGTGGGGAGGTTGGGAAATGCGTTGAGGACCAGCGGCGAGGCTGCGGGGACCCAGGGGAGCTCCATTGTAAGGGGTTGCACGTGTGTTTCATGCACGCGTGCCCCCTTCCGGCGGCTGGCGGGGAATGGTGAATCTACCGTCAGTCCCTGCCAGAAAAAAAGGACGCTTCATCTGTATAGAGGTCAATTCAATTAGGTATGAGAACCAATAGAAATTTGCATTGCTACTGTGAGGTTCTACAAAAATTGCCATGTGACAAGTGAATACAAAACGTATAAAACACTGGACCGAAAAAAAACCTAGAAAAATATAAAATAGGTTTATATTACTATTACTGGATTTATTTTCTATACCCACATATTGGGCGAGAAAGGAAAGCAGGGAGCAGACCCAGATCCAGCTACGATTTCATATGAAGTGGGTTTGGGAACTAGGATGTGATTTGTGACATTGCACATACAATTATGCCCCTTTGGTCTCACCCTAAGGATCACCAAAAAGTTGGCATGTAAAATGTGAACATTCAGGCCTATTTGCATCTAAATACAAATACTTAGAAATGTACAATTATCACATAAATATTCATAATTTTAAATCATATGAATGCTGAACAACATGGCTTCACATTGTGCAATCTTAAATGTTTTAACTAGGGTTGCCACCTCTCCCGGATTTCCGGGATTCTCACGGTTTTGGTGGCAACCCCCCAGAAGGCTTTTCCAGTCTCCCGGATTCAGGGATTCTCCCGGAATCCGGGTGTCTAAAAAAGCCTCCAGCCCTCCACATAGCCTCTCATAGTGGCGCTGTGCCACCGCTGCGGAGCTTCCTTAGATGACAGACCTGCTCGCAAGATGATGATGTCATCATCTCTCGAGTCTTTGTCTGTAGGCCCGCCGCCTGCCTTCCCCTGGTGTCTGGTGAGGTGACTGTGTGCCTGATGAAGGAGGATGCGGACGCTGCACTGCCCTGCCTCATGGTAAGTAGTGTGCGCTTCCCACCCCACTGGTCCCGGCTCCTGGCTGTCCGCCACTGCTGCTCTCGTCGGTCTGTCTGCCTGCACGCTGCTTCTGGCACAGCAAGGCACAAGTTTATTAAATGGGCATATACTGCAATAAAGCACATATGAAAGGCCCGAAGCCACATTCCCTAAATTAAGTGATGTGTTTATTTATTCAGCATATTTATCCTATTTAAGTTGGTTAACCCACACCATAAAGTAAGCATTATTTTCTATTTGGTCAGTTATCTGCAACAGTAACCCTTATATTTGGATTAGCTTGGGATGTTCATGCTTTGGAACACTAGCTGTATTACAGAAGCCACACCCACTTTTCTGAATAGGCCACGCCTATTTTACAAGGCCGTGCCCACTTTCAATAAGGGGGGGGGGGGTCTCCAGGAATCAATGGTGAGTGAGGTGGCAACCATAGTTTTAACCCCAACAAGAAAAAAAACTTTCTGCAGTGCTCTAACTACAGTATATACACTAACTCATACTGTAAGGAAAAACTAATACCGTAACAACTAATGGTAGCTTTAGAGGTAGGGCTGCAGTAAAGTTCAAAATTCAAATAGGAAAATCCCACTAACTGCCGCCAACTGCCACTACAAACTGACTCACTGGAAGTTGTGGCTCCCATATTTGAATTTTGAACTGTGCTGAAGCCACCACTGACAATAACCTATGTTTGCATCCAAAACAGAACTGTAGTGTTCATATTACCTAAGCTGATTACATACTTACAACTGACTGATCAAGTAAAATGCTCCTGACCAGCAGAGCGTTATGTATCTATCCTTGACCCTATGGAGGTGGTGGCAGCACCAGGGGTTAAACGGCTCCTCTATGGGAAACTGGAGCTTGGTTGTGCACTTATAAGATGTAACCTCCTCATCCTGACCAATGCAGGAGCGTTATAAGCTGTTTATCATCTAACGCTCCTGCATCGCTACAGTAGACACACCTACAGAGGGAGAATGGAATGGTGATTGTATAGGTGTGTGCCCAGCTTTAAGAAAAGCAAAGGCTTCAATTGCACTTCAAAGATCGTACACCAACAGTTGCTTTTGTTTTATTGACTGTTTGTTTTTTAACCATTCACTAGTGTCTGTGCAATTCTATGGGGGTATGCAAACCCGGATCATGGCTATTGACCCCTCCTGAGAGCCGTGATCCTGACCCGGTTGCGTTTTGTCCGACAGCAAATTGGCAGGCGGGCTTCAATATCCTGCCTGCCAATCAGCGAAAAGGAGACATGTCCTTGTAAATGGCAGTGGATTGTCGATCTGCGGCCGGGATCGCGACAGTCCACGGCCGTTATCGGCAGAAAGGACCCGGCAGCTTCTAAAGCGGGGCTCCTTCTGCCGTGATCCCTCTTCAATGCTGTCAGTAAAGATAGCATTACATAGGGCCCCGCTGCTATTTCCCCTGTCGGTAATAGCGGCGGAGGATTGCATACCCCCTATGTCTTTATCCAAAAAGAACAGTACAAAGACGATTAACATTAAAAGTAAAAAAAAATGCTGCCAAAACATAATATGTTAATTCTAAAAGGTATGATTACAGAATGCTCTATTTTACAGTCTCGATGAGGGCACTATTTAATGAGGAGGGCAATGCCAAGCTAAGTGCGGGGAAAACAGTAATTTGTAAACAGTAATTTAGTGTATTCTAGACAGGAATTTTGCAAAGCCTTAACATTGGAAGAAGATCTAATAATAGCATTGCCTATATATGAAATATGTGATCTTTTCTGCCAGGAAACTTGCAATTGAAATATTTTATTGGCCACTAGAGATCAGCAGATCCTCAAAAATTGTCTGTGTAATGACTCGGTATTAGTATACAGAGGTAAACTACAGCACAATTCAAAGCAGGAATTGTATTCCCACATGTATTGAAAATACTGCAATGTTATTGCAGAATAGAAACAAACGCATGAGGCGAAAAGAAAGCGGTAATCAATAGGCTGTACACACATACAAAAGGCTCTGTGCCAGGTAATTGTAAAAAGGTTCAGGAAGATAAAGCTGAAAAAGAATTTACAACAACAGCCGTAACAATAATATTAATAATCATTAAAATCATCATCATCAACAAACATCATTTATTGAAGTTGCTTTTTTTTCCTGTAGTTTTTAACTCTTGAAGCTTGTGCACTACAGGTGGCATTTGTGTCACGTTGCAGCTGCTACTGGGCTTCGATAATACAGTGGGAGGAAAAAAAAATTACCATCTCCCGAAAGACAGTGTCTTCAACAGCATAACATTAGTTTGGGAATTTGATTCGGCTAACACAATTTGTTGTGTTAATCGCCTCCCTTTTCTCTCTTATCAGCACATAATTGAGCTAAATGAAAATAGCAGTGCAGCTTATAAAGTTAATACACACATCATCACCAAATCAATTTTGTAATAAAAGGAGTGTATTGCTTGGCCCCGGAAAGGTCTTCAGATCTCAGTGAATACAGTAGGTTCTAAATCGCAATTCGACAAAATTTGTAAAACTGATCTGAATAGGCTGGTTTCCATGGATGCAGACATTAGCAAATATAGACTTATTTGTAATACATTATCTTTTTTAAAATACTTATCCTTTGAACAATTGATAGATTCAATTACTAGAGAAGAAAAAGATAAAAGGCTCTGTGCTCAAGGTCTGATACTGAGCAAACTGAAAATACAGAGCCACTGCAAAGTGTGACACAGTGGAAAAAAAAACCACAACTGGGAAAAACCATGATGCACTGCAAGTGGGGCTGCAGTTAGATTTGCTGGGAGTTAGATTTGAGCGAGTTATATTTTTTCTGTGCTGTGTAAATACTGGCTGTTTTATTTCTACACTGCAATTTAGATTTCAGTTTGAACACCCTGCGCCAAATCTCTCTGCACTTGTTACGTCTGCACCACTTGCAGTGCAAAATGGTTTTGACCAGTTGTGTTTTTTCCTGCTTTACTAACAAACCTGAATCAAGCCATGAGGAGGTGCAAAACAAACACTAGTTTAGTATATTAAGAGGTTTTTTTTTTATTTTGGTAGCAAACTTGACACCAACATTTTTTTTAAAAATTGTTCAAATCATTTTGAGTAATACCTCTATGCTATAGGATTTTTAGGGTTCAATGTGATGCCTACTAAACAATATGAAGCTGTATATCCATTCAAGCTTATGTCAGTGGTTCAGGCTGGCAGTGGTATAATGGGAACATTGCCAGTGGGCATTGTCTGATGTCTGATGTCAAGCAGGATGTGTCAAAAAGCATGTGCCATCTCAAGAATATGTAGTATACAATCATAACAATGGGTTCAATGCACTACAATGGTGCCAACAGCCAGGGGCGTAACTAGATATTTGTAGGCCCCATAGCAAACGTTTTTAAGTTCCCCCTTTAGGGACTGATGGTGATAAATGTATGTAAAACATATTACTTAGACAGTAATGATGGGCCCCCTTTAGCTCTGGGCCCCAAAGCAGCTGCACCCCTTACACCTATGGTAGTTACGCCCTTGCCAACAGCCATCAGATCCCTAATCCTGTAGCTGGGCAGGGCAATAATAAAAGAAGTAATAATGCCACTGTATACAGTAGGTCATTGGCAAGGCCTCATCTAGAATACTGTGTCAGTTTTGGAGGACATATCTCCAGAAGGATATAAGTACACTAGAGATGGAACAAAGAGGGGCAACTAAAATGGAGCATGACCTACATCACAAAACTTACCCGGAAAAGCTGAAATATTCTTAACATGTATAGTTTGGAGTAGAGAAGGGAAAGGGAGGACATGATAGACACTTTAAAATATACCAAGGGTTTTTACAAGGTCCAGGATGGAAACATTCTTCTTAAAAGAAAGATACGTACTAGAACACAAAGTCATGCACTGAAAGAAGAAGGTGGTAGGATCAGGGGGAATTTAAGGAAAAATTACTTTACAGAAAGGGTAATGGACAAATGGAATAGTCTCCTGTCAGATGTGGTGGAGGCTAAGACAGTAGAGCAATTTAAACATGCATGGGACAGACATAAGGACATCCTTACAAAGAATTAAAGATTTAAAAAGGATTGAGATTGCCTAAAGCATAAAAAAGGCAGATTACATAGGAAAAGTGGCACTTATCTGCTGTCAAATTCTATGTTTCAATGTAATAAGTGGCCAGATACCTGCTATTGAACTGCACATCCCAGCATGTCCTTTTAGCAAAATTGTGGCAGGGAATGCAATAGCAGCTGAAGGGATCCCGGGGGTCGGAATCCTGACGCAGGTATCCCGACTGCCGCAATGCCAGCACTTTCTCCCTCTATGGGTGTCCACGACACCCATAGAGCAAGAATAAAATAGTGTCCCGAGCGTAGCGAGGCACCAGGCCCGCTGTGTGGCGAGCGCAGCGAGCCCCCAAGTGGGGCGATCCATAGCCCCCCCCCCCCTGTCAGCATTGCGTAGGTCGGTATCCAGTGCCGGTATTTCGACCGTCGGAATACCGACCGCCAAAATTTCATACTGATTCCCAGCTGAAGGGGCATTTATTGCTCACCCTACTGTATTGTGTCTGCAGAATATGGTGGAGCAGGAAATTCACAGCATGAATTTCAACACCTCTCTAAGGAATCTCTAAGGAATTAAGCACTTTGCTGAATTTGTACCGTGATGAATTGAGGATGTTCTGGGGGCTAAGGGGGCTCCAAACTGTAACTAATAAGGTGTACTTAGAAATTATGGTATTTTTGTATCTTAATTTTGTTTCTCCCATCTGTCTGCAGAGAATCTATTCAGTAACAATGGTGGGGGTGACACCAAAATGCTCCTTCTCGGTGACAGGAGCCTGGTGCTGCACTGTAACATTATGTGCAGCACGAGGCTCCTATCACAGTGTAGGAGACAGCACTACAGACATTTTCTACATGCAGCCTAAAATCTCGGGATCCCAGGTGTGATGAAAATAGAGTCGGGCCAAGAAGTGATGCCACCTCTCTTTGAGGTCATGCCTCATCCCATAAGGCCACACCCCTTCCACAAGATCCCATTAATCGGTATTCCACTTCTGGTCAAAACACACCTCAAATATGCACGCATTTCAAATTACATTGTTTTGGCTTTGTTTCAAGATGTTTAAACCCATGTTCTTTACAGTTAAGATCTTGGTTAAAACCTCATTATCCAAATGTTATATGGAATCCATAATTCTATTAATAGCAACAGCTGTGCCTCATGGCAAAGCTGGAGGTGTCCAGCGGCTTTGAACAAAAAAAAAACCCTGTTAATATACAGTATATACAGTACATCGAAATCTCAATGATCCAATTTTTTTTCATTGCAACTTAATTCTGAAAAATGATTTTAACTCTTGAATATCATGATAGCTTACTCTGGAAGTGTTTCTCTATTTTAGGGTGATGTATCAAACCCTGGAGAGCGTAAAGTACCAGCCAATCAGCTCCTTACTTCCAGATTACAGGCTGTTTGAAAATTGACAGCTAGGAGCTAATTGGTTGGTGCTTTTTTGAACATTACTACTGTATGTCTCATAACAAATATTGACAGTACATACATAGTTACTTTTATTCCTGGCAAAATGTTGATTTAATAGCTTTTTTTTTGCTTGCCCTTGTCACTTTAATTTATTTGCTTTGGCAAGATGTATTAGAGATCTTTAATTCCAGTTCTGTTCTGATAATTGTCATAATTCTTTACCAGCTCTGGTAGTGATCTGAAATTTGTTCTCTTATACTTCATATGGCTCTCAACTACTGCAAGGTACGTGATCACTATGAGGATACAGTAGTAAGCTTCTCAGCAAGTTTACAGCTAGCATTTAAAAGGGAATGGTTTAATAGCTTGTTTTTGGCTATTAAAAGCATTTCAGGCTTATTAAATAAAGCTATATGTGTTGACAGCTTATTTAGTCTTGGCGAGATTTAGCTGCCCTTACCTTTAGCACACTTCATTACTTCTCTTTTACAAGCATACTGCACTGTTAGAACTGTACCATTCTGCATCCACTTATTATTATCATGAATTATCATGAGAGGTGTAGGAATTGGAAACAGGCTTACTGATGAGATACAGTATTACTGTATTTCTGAATAATTGAATCAACAGTATTCCTTTGATCACACTGTATAGATGGAGTGCCTCTCCTTCTTGCGGGTCCTGGCGATTCTATAGCTAACCGCCAGGACGCACCATCACACTGAAGGGGGTGCTTGCGTGCCTGTCTGAGCCCTCTGCTGCCTCCAGTTGCCTCCCCACCGTTCCCCTGTTCCTCCCTGCACCCCCCTAACCCTTTTACGACTCTCTGAAGCGGAGATGGGCAGGGAAAACGCTCTTTGCCACCGTGTTTATGGGGATGCGTGTGTGTGTGGGAGACGGTCGCGCATCCCCATCAGATGGAGCACCACTCCACTGGCGATTCCCAGCGTTGACTGAGAGGCGCTCCATCTGTATATGAAAATCAATACAGTTGTGTCCCCATACATTGTTGCTCAAGTCAGGCCAAAAAGCCCGTCTCGGAGTACCAGTTCCCATGTGATTCAACAGTTTCCCTTAACACATGTATCCTATATGCACAAATAAAACTACTAGAAGGAACAAAACTATTTTGCTAGTGTAAGCAGACCATTTTCATGTGTGAGGTGTACACCTGTGTGCAACTGAAACTTAAACTGTGCAAATAGGTCTCCAATGGGATTAGCTGCAGTTAGCAGCGGACTGGGGCTGCTTTAACCCTGGCATTTATGCACACGCATGTCCAAGGCACGCGCCTGTGCGCTAGAGGGAGTGTTACAGGGGTGCAAACCCTGCTGACTGGTGCATGCTATGAGCAGGGGTGCCAAGAGAGGGGGAGATGGTACTTATTACCCAATTGGGGCCCTGGTCCTCCCCATTACCTGGAATCAGGAGCTGCAGCAGCTCTTCTATTCCACCCAGTACACGCAGGGCCGGCGCCACCACTAGGCAGCTCTAGGCATTTGCCTAGGGCGCCGGCACCTGGAGGGCAGCAGTTCGCCCCTCACCCCCAGCACTGTGGTACCTGTGTAAAAAAACCTTCCGTCCGGCGGGGTCCCTACAGTGAATAGAAAATAACTAGCGCTATGCGCACGGCGGCGTGGGAAGCGCTAGTTATTTTCTATTCACTGTAGGGACCCCGCCGGGCGCGACAAGCTTATACACAATAACAGCGCCGCAGGCTCCCCCGGCGGCACGGACACCCCTGCACGCACCAGCACTCAGCAGGGACGCCGGGGATGGAAGTTTACACAGGTACCAACCTTCCACCCCCCCCCTGCACCGGGGCGCCCCCACCCCGACTCGCCTGGGGTGCTCCGGTGCCTTGCACCGGCCCTGAGTACACGCTGCTGTGTGCTGGGGTGCAGTGTGGCCACATTGGCACTTAAAGTACTATTTTATCTGTATTTTGTTTTACATATGCATGGCCACGCCTTCCATGATTAGGCCATGCCCCCAAGAAATGCTGATATATAATATATATTATATAAATATCAAACTTGCTCTCTACTTCCTTGGTCATGAATCGGGGCCTGGACTTGTGACACGCCCTTTCTCTTTTTCTGTGCATGGGGTAGGCGTGGCTGGCCCAACTGGCCATCAGGCCTACTAGCATTTGCCAGAAGAGCCAGATGGTCAGTCCGGTCCTGGCTGCAGATTTCCTTATGCCAAGATTAATTTAGCTTCATCTGTGACTTTATACCAAGTCCTGTTTGGTTACATTAACAGTTTAGTTTCCATAATAAACTCTGACTGCATTTTGCTGATTCTGTAATGAGTATAACATGCAAAAGTCTAAAGAAATATACAGTGAGCTACTCGATCCATATCACAAAAATCGACTACCTAGGTTTTTCTTCCTGTCTCAATTGCTCTGGATGATGGATTTACAAGGCTATATTTACTCAAGGTCGAATTTGTGCAATTTTTGATTGATGTTGATTGATTTTAGAATGAGTAGAATTGGTTCTAATCAATGTTGGACTACCAGGGATAAAACACACATTTGCTAACAGATTATTTTTAATATTTATTTTTAAATGTTAGTAAAATATGCATTCTAGCCATGGAAGCCAAATATTGATTAAGAACAATTTTTAATCCGATTTGACCAAAATCGACCTTTAAAAATATATCACACATTTATTAGATAGGTAGTCAGTAGGCAGACACCGGGGGCCAAATGTAATAGGACGAGAGTTTCAGAAAGTGAGAGAATTAAAGCAGCAATCAATTACATGACAGAATCCACCTGGTTTTGCAGTATAAGCGATTGCCGCTTTAAAAAAAAAGGGGAAAACTCTCCCAAAATCTCTCTTTCTGAAACTCTCACCCTATTACATTTAGCCCCATATGTTCAATAGATAGAAATTGACCATCATTTACTTGATTTGCTATCATCCTGGACTACGTTTGGGAATAGCAAGCTGACAAACACTCCATTAGTGGAGTGAGCCACCTTGCCCAAAGTACAGTGAGTGGAGTAAGCCCGCAATGATATATGTTTGTACTGAAGATAGAATTTCCGAATCATAGATCAACAGTAACAAGGTCAAAAGTCAATAGGTCAACACCATATGGTTGACATATATTAGGTTAACCATTTGTGTGTTAACCATTGGCATGCCAATCTTTTGAAACCATTGACCTTTTGTACATTTCAATAGGCTGACATATAAAAGGCCAACAGTGTTTAAGTTTAACATTTACAAAAGGTAGACATGTTCAAGTGGTCTACATGGCAATGGTCAAAACACATGTGTACCCAACACTTTTTTTTATTATTAATTTTTTTAATTTTCAACTTTTTCATACTTTACAATCCACATGGACTACAATTGGGAACAGTAACTTGTGGTAAGCAGGGTCACCTTGCCATAAACATGGACAGTGAAGTGAGACCATCTTCCTAATGAAGGTGGAGTATCCAGATTGCCAGTAATATGGTTTACAGACAATAGCTTGACACCACTTGGTTAACATGGATTAGGTCAACAAATACAAAAGGTCAAAGCAGGGTGATGAAGTGAGCCAAGAGGGGGATGTAGTATGCTTGCTTCACTGGGGTCACGTGTTTAACCCATTGCAGTCCAATTTTTTTTGTTTTGCAATTCAAACAGTCTGGTTTAAATGTTTAAATTAATTGTATTTTTTTAAATAAAAAAATGGTCTACATTGAATGTTGAACGATTTTAATGTTCTTATTTTAAAGTGGCTCAACATTAGATCTGCTACTAGCTCTAGGGCTGTTGAGCCTGACTAGACGTTGGACCTGAAAGGGTTAAACATACAAAAATCCACCCAATAATAAAAAAACAACATGTTGACCATTTTTGTTGACCATTTTACTGTGATGAGCTTTGGCAACGGTCAATTTTTTCAAGTGTCTACTTTTTCAATGTTCACCTATTGACTCTGTTGACCTTTTGACACAGGGATCGACCTAGTCACTGTTACCTACTATTGGTCTACCTAATGATCCACACCCACTGGTGGTTACATATTACCAAACATACAACATTTGACCCAAAAAAACATAAAAAGTCAAGCATTTGTGAGTAAAACATTGTCATTTGGACCTCGTGATTCTGTTGACCTTTTGCAGTTGCAGACCTTTTGTGACCTCTTGATCCTGTTGTAGACCTTTTATCTGTCAACATTTTGTAGCCTTCAACCTAATGCCTGTCGACCTATCGACTATCTACCTAGAGATTGTAGATCTTTTGTACCACAACCTTTTCCAGCTGTGATCACCACTTGCATATTGCTTATATTTGCAGTTAAAAATACTATGTATTTCCAAAACAGAATAACTCCGTTAGTTATTTATGTATGCAGTGGAGGAAAAATATACATTTCTTTTAAGCTCAGTCAACCAGCGATTCAAGATAACACAATATATAAAAGGACAAACAATACTTAATAGTATATCTGTAAGATTTTCTTGTGCGTTGAACTTAATTTGTGAGTCAAATACATTTTCAAGATAAAATATGCTAACAATAAAATATGCAAATGTTTTATTAAGAATTGCTTGTTTTATTCCATTATTTATGATTAGAAAGTGCAGACTGGCAGTTCTGTTTCTGGATACGTGCAATGGGATAACAATTTATAATAACATTGAATGTATAGAATAAAAGAGAGGCAAGATTATCTTGAGAAAGTGCGTTACATTATGCATATACTTACAGTATATCACACAAATATGTCACCGAGAACAAAGAGATTATTTTAAATACCAAGATCCAAAGAAGAAGAAAAATGGAAAGCACATACACCTCCTCATATTGTTTAAATATAAAAACAATATATAACATTAGTTACCCTATTTACGAGATCACATTTTAAATAATGTCTTCTTAGGGAGAATAATTTAGCAACAGAAATGTGGCAAAAAGGTTTCAAAGTATTGTAATAGCACATATTCCTATAGCCCGTTCTCCTTTACAAGCCTCTTGAAAATGAGGGTAGCCAGAGGAGTAGCTAGGGCGGAGCCAGCAGAGCACAAGCTCCGGGTGCCGGAGGATCACGAGCCGTGCCTGCACCGCCAGCTCGCCCGCTCCTAGCTCCCCACTGTGTCCGCAAGACTGCTGCTATTTTCAATTCATGTGTCCCGCTGGACCACTAGCCAATAGGCGATTGCGTTCCAGCAGCCAATCAATTGGTGGCTGCTGGACCATGAGCGTCTATTGGCTAGTGGTCTAGCAAGAAACTTGAATTGAAAATAGCGGAGGAGAGCCGGAAGCGGCCTGCTGCTGAGTTCTGACCTGCACCGCCCAGCCTGCAGCACAGAGTCCCTAGCGGGAGCTGGACTAGTTAGTTGTGGTATTCTTACTGCCATGGGACATATATATATATATATATATATATATATACATATATATATATTCCAAAAATATGTGTGCACCAGGTTCAGGATGTACTGTAGTATAGCAGTGGGTGCCTTACAGCTGTGAGTATTCCAAACAATTATCCAGAGGAATGTTTTTTTGTAAAGTTACCACAAATTGTGGGGAGGGGGTTGGGGGGTGGGAAGGGGGCGGTATGAGGTGGGGGGTGTTGCAAAACATACCCTTGCTCCGGGAGCCGTGGCACCTAGCTACACCACTTAAGATAGCTATATGAGCAGCTTGGTTAAGGGTCAATTTAATAATGTTTGCTACTTACAACCCAATTTAACAAACATTCTATACAGAAGAAGAAAATTGGTGTCGTACTGCAGCAGGGTTATATTGCACACTGGGCAGCCCCCCTTCCTCTGCACATTTGACATCATGATGTCACAATGAGGGGATGGGACTGCCAGTACCAGAAAGAAGTGGAGCACCCAGAACTTCCTTAGAACATGCTTACCGGGTCTTAGCTGCTGTCCAGGCTATAAAGTGCAATTCCTAATAAAAGTGCCACCGGGCCTCCGAGGCATTGCAACCTTGGTGGTGGCACTACTAGAAAACCAGATACAGTGTGTCTATATAAATGGTGCTAAGTTCCAAATAGTTTTCCCTCATAAGTGACAAAAGTGGACCTATTACAGGTTGAGTCCCCATATCTGAAAATCAGATATTCAAAATATTCTGGAACAAAAACCTATTTGAGCCCCACTGAGATAGTGACTTTCTGGTGTTTCAGTGGTGTCAAAACCAGATTTTATATAATGGGTTGCTAAAACTATGGTAGGGCATGCTGGGATGTGTAGTTGCACAACAGCTGGAGGGCCATGAGTTTGACACCACTGGCATAGAGTGAGGTAGCAATGAGCATGTGTCTGCTACCCATATCTTTCATTGGTGAAGTTGGCGGCTGCAGCATTGTGGCAGCGCCAGGATGTATTGCCTCCTGCAGTAACTATTTATAAGGACTCATAATGATGCCAAAATCCAAAAAAACCTTTGGTCTCAAGCATTTTGTATATGGGAGACTAAGGGGGTTATTCTTGTTGGTTTGCAAAAGCAAATTCCTTCTTTAATGGACTAAACCATGCTGCTCTGCAGGGGGGGGGGGGGGGGTTGTAGCAGAGAGATGAGTTATTTTGTTTCTGTGCAGAGTAAATACTGGCTGTTTTATTCTTACACTGCAATATAGATATCGGTTTGAAGTACAAACCCCACCCAAATGTTATTCGTCCTGGCCATATTACATCTGCCCCAACTGCAGTGCAGTATGGTTTTGTCCATTAAAGAAGGAATTTGCTTTTGCAAACCAACCAGAATAACCCCCTAAATATGTATATAGCAGGAAGGATTAGGCCTGTAATTCTTCATGAAAATGAAACATGTATAACCGCCTGCCTGGGTCAGAAAATGCGCCTACCGAAAGAAATGAGGTGCGGCCAACATAAAAACATTTATTGTAGTAAAATGGAAATGTATGTTCCAATTACTGTTGACCTATTAAACTGTCAGTGAAGTATAGGTGCCCAAAAGGACCACATAGGATATATTGCATGTGATCTGCCGCCTAGGAAGGTCCCTTGCTGCTCAAGGGGGATCATGTTTGACTTCTCCCCTCAGAGAAGTTGCACAAGTGTATGACCAACTTAAGTGAGATAATGCAATGATCCAGTTACAAATGAACGTACAGCTGGGTATGTCAATTATTTATATTTGTGAGGATGCATTTTAATAAACTCAACCCTGGGAGCAAACAGACCATACATTCATATAAATAAAATTGTAACATTCACCCTGTTACTTTTACCAAAATAAAGACCCCAAAAAATTGGATTGTCATTTTTAATTTTGTAGGCTATTTAAACTAAAGTACAATTTATATGCTAATAAACCTGACAAGCCATTTTTAGCATTTTGTTATTCTTTACTATATGATTAACATATATAAATACAATATTTTGTACATGATTCAAGAGTCCTTGGTGGATTCTTGCACTACATTCTCCTATAAAAAGTGCATCCTTATTCATTAAAAAAATGACATCATTATTTAACCTGCTTTGAAAGTACTCTAATTTATATAATTTGGTTATATCTTTGCACATCATTCATTATACCAGTGGTTCTTCCATCATCGCTGTGTGCGTACGCCCCTATGGCTGCCAGGCTGAAGGATTAGCCACTTTGAGCCCGGCAGACCGCCCAGCTGCCTCCCCTTCTCTATATACTCACATTGCATGGAGCAGGGAGGAAAAGCCACCCGCCGCCTGCCCACCAATGTTTGTTTATTAGCCAATAATATAGACATAATTGGCATGGGCCAGCAATATCTATATTACTGGCACCCCTGGACACCAATGTTTATTAATAAAATATGAGGCGGTAATGTATGGCCAGCACTTTATACATTACCGCCGCCACTGCCCACCAACGTACAGATGGAGCCGGCTCCATCTTTGCAGGATTCTATTGCCAGCCCCGGCCAGCAGCCGGCAATTCTATCGTTAGCCCCCGACAGCGGCCGGCTCTCGCCAGGGGCACGAGTGCACGAGACGCTCGCGCGCGCACCGTGGCTACGGTGTTTTCTACACCGCCCACCAGCTCCCCCCCCGCCTCCCCCGGTGCCCCTCACCACCCAGCCACCCCCCCTATCCCTGCCCGTCTCCCTGAAGTGGAGATGGCAGGGACCGGCAGTGGCACCGTCCGGAAACTGGGACACGTGTGCGTGTGAGATGCACGCGTGTCCCAGTCAGATGGAGCGCCTCTGCGCTGGCGATTGCTAGCGCAGGCATGCTGGCGATCCCCAGGCAAGGACCAGGGGCGCTCCATCTGTACGTTATGTTATGGGGGTAATGCATGCATTGCTGAGCTGCACCAGCTATACATGCATTACTGCAGCCACTGCCAAACGCCTATGATCGCTGGTCATTTGCATTCTCACTGATAGCAGGCAGAGATTTTGGGGTATGCCATTGCCATTTTCTTGGTATTCACCAACATGTGTTCCCAAGCCATTCGGAGTCATCAGTGCCCTCCTTCCCCGCCATGGCCAATGATCATCAATAAAAATCAACAAAAACAGCTAAAATCACAGTGTTTTTGTTTTAACCCAAAACCCACAATTAGGATTTAAAATATAAATTCTGAAACACAAAAGATTCAAACCAGGACCTCAAATCTGGCCCGGGTTTTGGTGCAGATCCACCAAATCCATGTGGATTCGGGTTTCTGGAGAACCAAAGCGCAAATCTCTAATTTTAAGGTCAGAGGTACAGTAATTTGATAAATAGACAGTTACATGAGAGCATTTATCTTTGTCCTGAGAATGATTTATTCTAAATGGAGAAAAATTTACACTTGTTGGATGTATATTGTGCATTAAGACTAGGATGGTGAATGAACACAATACATATTCAGATTATTAAATGCATGTAATGCATTTTGCCTGTGGGCTGAGAGTAAACTGAAAGAATGTGACTATTATCTATTTGTATAATGTTCTAGTATTCATTAATATATCATGCAATTTATGATTTGATTATTTTAAAGTGGACTGAATACTATAGTTTCAATTTAATAAGAGAAGCTAACTATAGAAGGCAGCCAATTAGTAATGTCCACACCTTACATTAGGAAAAGACAGTTTTGTCCAATAACAACTTTAGCGGTTTCAATTTGAAATGTTTCAAAGTAATTGTATTATGTAATTAAGTTGTAAAATATTACTTTTAAAAGAAAAAATGATGCAAGGCTAGAGCAGCAGTCACTAGAATCACGGAAGCAGAAATACGGACAAAAAACAAACTACAGTACTTTAAGAAAATAATTAAAATATTAATCAAATGAAGTAAAAATACAAAGTAAACTCTGGTTCTGATTGAGAGTTAAATGTAAAATTATCATTTGTATGAAAGGTGCAAAACATTGGTGATCAATTTCTAATTGAGACTGTAGTTTGCATAATCAGTGTGTCTGGATAATTGGACATGTGGATCACTTTAGGGTTCTGAGAGAATTTGATTTAAAAAACAGTTTTTTTAAATTAATTTTAGTGATCTATTTTTTTTTTATCAGTGTTTATTAATTATTATCAATTTTAAAGGAATCCACAAATGAACAAAAATCAAATCCAAACTAAAATAGTTTAAGGCAATTTTTACCGATTTTTACCAATGTCATAACATCACGATGCAGGAGGTGCATGCTGTTCCCAGTATCAGGAAGCGGGAACAGAGACCACAAGGGGGTGAGATATGCGGCTGCATAGCAGAGCTGGTGTGGAGCTGTCTACTTACCTTTGTGAGGTTTTTTTTAACACTTTGAAATAAGTGAATTAAAAACATTGATCTGTTCTTACAGACACATGTGAGAAAATTACTGTGAGTAGCTTCACAAACAAGCAAGAATATAAAAAAATATTGAAAACAAGAATTTTTAAGCATTCCACTAATAAAAAATTACAGAAAAGTGAAAAAAGTAATTATGTTTTTTATTTTGGGAAGATTTTGTAAATTGTGCATATTCAATGTTCTTGTCTCACCCCCAGCCTAACTAAAAACTGAGGTTTGACACAAGGTCCTGCTCCTACAAATTTCATTCCAAAGGCATGAACACAAAAATGGGGCCTGGCCTTGTGCAAGCTAGGCCACAACCCATTTAAAAATGGGGCATGGCCTTGTGGGAGCTAGTATTGGCTCTTTGTATTACCCTAACATATTTTTTGGCTCATTGTTGATTGGTTGGCCACCCCTCCTACAGCAATATACAGTATAAGGTTGAGTACAATATGTTCTAGGAAGCTCAATTTAAAATATAAATTATTTTCTTACCTGAGTTGAAGGCTTAAGCTGCCATTGCTGTATTTAGTTAATATAGCAAATGTTCCATTTCCATCTGATGGTATGGGTAATGTTGTTTTTACACCCCTGTAATAAAAACAATGTTTTTGTTATATAATGAAAGGTCAAAGTGTGGAATGTACCTTGTGGTTCATCGTGCCACACAAGATACTAATCACATATTTCCTAACACATACTGTACATTAGTATCGCAAAAGATATGCATGAAGGGCCAGCCACACAAAGGGCAGCACCTCTGAAGCTTGGTCTCTGATACTAATAATGACAGCTGCAGCAATGGATTCAAAAACAATGGATGCAAAAAAAGTGGGCTGGATAGGCTTATACAAAGATGAAGTCTTGCCTTTCTATATTGAAGTAAGCACACAATCCGATGAAAGAGTGGTTATGGGTGCGCCTGACTCAGAATCAGACTCAAAGGAGTCAATTGACTAAAGCATCTAAAAATGAAAATAGGTGATGTTGCCATAGCAACCTATTAGATTCTGTCTATCATTTTCAAAGATGAATTAGAACAGGGGTGGCCAAACCGGTCCTCGAGATCTACCAACGGTCCACCTTTTCCAAATCACCTAGCTGGTGCACAGCTGTAGTCATTACTAACTGTCACATTTTTCAAACCAGCTGCATTCATTTCTACTATAGATCCACAGGTTGCCTGGAAAACATGAACTGTAGATATTAAGTACAGGTTTGGCCACCCCTGTATTAGAGGAATGATCAGTTGCTATGGGCATTATCACCTCTTCATTTTTTAGAAGCTTTAGTAAATAGTGTGTTTTGTGTTCAAGAAAAGTAAATGGATAAAAATGACGTTTCTGTAGCTGATTGGCATGCTGTCATCGTTGGAGCTGGATAGTGGAATAGGCAGGGTCCTCTTAACAGCACGGTAGTCATACAGTATGAAGCCCCTGTGAAACATGAGCACTTTTCTGCTATTCTTTGATTTATGACCCCTTATTTTATTTTAAACATCTGATACAACTGTACTGATTTGGAAACCTCTATTCTGCAAAACCAATTTTCCTGGTACTAATAATTACAAAGAGACCTAGATTCTGCATGTCGTGTCTACATAGAATTACACTTGAGCCTTCAAAACATCAAATAAGAATTTATCTAGTTCACTTATAAGCATAAAGGAGTTTTTTACAATTATCTTTGCTACCTGGAGAGTTCGGGGATGGTTAGAATGGTGCAGAGCCAAGGAAGAGCAGTAGGAAAAATAACAGCCACAACATTTTCCTGTGTTCTGAGTGACATGTTAATTCATGGTAAGAGGTGGCAGGGCTGGGCACCTGGACGCCCTAGGCAAGGCTGCAGGATACTGCCCCTGTTTCCCTGATACCCCCCCTCCCACAACGCAGGCACAGTTGCTCGCTAGACTCGTCATCTATTTTATTCTCACTCTTTGGGGGTCGTGGAACCCCACGAGGGAGAATATCTGCTGCCATCTGTCGGTCTTTTAGCAGTCTGGATTCCGACATCGGTGTAATGACTGTCAGAATCCCGACTGCCAGTCAGTCATCCGGCAACCATTTCATCTTCAATTGCCTAAAAGCAGGGCCAATTCAAATAAACTGGGTTTATAAGGGGTTAGATGCCCTGATAATTCATACTTTGTGTTCACATTGAAAGGGATAAGCTAAGCCATAAAAGTTTGGAAGGGTTTATGTGGAAACCAGTTATGTATTCATACTCATGAAACATCGAAGGGGAAGTTGGGCATCTACCAAGCACAACAAATGCTGTGAGCAATAGGAATCCAATGAAAAAAACAGATAACTCTGAATGAAAAGGGTATTGAGGATACATTAACGAGGAAGATGCAAGAGGGTGGCTGCCTTGTAGAGCACCATGCTGCAAAGCAAACCTGTCCCCTTTTACACCAATGATTATAAAAGAGATAACAGGGGGACATAGGAAATGGCAAATTCAGGAAATAAAGGAGGGAACCAAGGAGAGATTAAGAGGGTTAAAAGGAGGGATTAAAGTTTTTAGTTTGCACATAATTGATGTCTTCTGTGTATCAAGGCGAGAGGTGGATATAGACCTCATGGGACTCTAGGCAAGAGACCGGTTTTGGGCCCACCTCAAACAATCCATAGCACTATATTATTGCTGCTCTTTGCAGACAGCATAGATAGAGTACCTTGGTGTGTGCACATCAAAGAACATCAAACGGGACTTTAGGATTGTGGGCAGGGTCATGTGATGTCATGAGTCACATGGTAGTCTCGCAATGCTCCCCTGGGAACATTTTGCACACCCAGGTTATCTTTATGGGGCCCCTTGGGACCTGCTGGGCCCTAGGCAGGCGCGTAGGTTGCCTTGTGGAAAATCCGCCTCTGATTAAGGTGGAGGAGAAGAGCTCCAGGCCTACAGCAGGATTAGTTGAGGCTGCAACAATAGCAGTTACATCCTTATCCCGTGTTCCTTATACCTTTAACAGAGCCTAGCTGATGCAAAGTTCTCGAATAATTTGTTGGAATCTTGTGGCCATAATTTTGGAAAGTATCCCGACATCTACTGTACATTAAGCAGAGTGATCGGGCTGTAAATCTACACGGCTATCCCCAAATACCAGTAGCGGCCATGGACTCTGCACGCATTGGTCAAGAACATAGAAAAATAGAAAATAGAAAAATAGTGTGCGCATCCTAAAATTCTTTTATCTGTGTTTTAAGCGTAGGAGGTGGAGGGGGCAATATCCAAAGGATACAAGTTCTGATTCAAGAGATAAAAGTATAATAAATATTGCAAAATTTGTAAAGTAAAAGAGGTCAAAGGAGGCCTTACCCATTCCATTTGTAAAATATATAAAAAATAATGGCTCTTTGTACAGAAAGAAGAATTTTGCTGGGAGCTCTGTCATGTCTCTAATCCTACCATAGTGCAGCTTTACAAGATAACACCACATAAACACACATAAGCTCAGGTATAACAAAATATGTCTGATTTAAATGGAATGACCACTATTCCATCTGGCTATTAATCAGTAGCACTGCTTGACATTTACTCTGAAACTGTATTATGTCAGATATAAGGCTTAGAGATTACACACTGACAATCCTTTGCAGTTATTTATCTACATGACTTTATTGGGTGTACTGTATTATTCATAAATGTCTTAAAAGTGTTTTAGTTGAGGATTTTCTGCTGTTCTGCGAAACTAACTTAATGCTATAATTTATCGTTTGGTAAATATATGGATTCTAAATATACGCCAGCAAAGGAACAAAGCAACTGGTTCTCAAACTCAGAAATTCAAAATTATTCATACATATGGAAATTCAAATTCAGTGGAAAGTTTTAAAAGCTGCCTCCAGTTTATTTGAGAATTTAAACAAATGTTTCAAATGATATTGGTACACATCTAAATCCCAAAACAACATACAATGGTGAGTGGTAGACCCAGGTGCAACAAAATGCTTTGCCCCCTTCCCAATACACACCAAACCCCCTTGCGAATGGCCGGCCGGCCCCCATCCCAGCACAGGTGTGCCCGCACAGGCTGCGAATGGTTGTTTATCATAAACAGCCATTCGCATGGGGAACACCCACATCTTTCAATGGTCACTGACCATCAAAAGATGTGGAAGGTGCACGCATATAAAAGTGAGTTTCAAGTCACTTATATATGCGTGCACGCTGGAATGGATATGGGCAGGCAGTTGACATTCGGTGATGTCAGCTGCCTACCCCCCACACCCGCGTCACCACCTCATTACCATGAGAACGGCCAGCATTCTCATGGGAATGCTAATGAAACGCTGGGTGTTTCCATATGGTAATGGGGCTGCCCGGAACACCCCGCCCTTCTCCACCCCTCGCACGCCGTATAGGGTGGGTGCACCCAGCGAACCGAAAGTTCACTGTGGGTGCATGCACCCTGCGTCTGCATATGTGCAGAAATGCACCTGCTCATGCACAGACACACAAAATCAGACTGAACAGGCTCAGCGCTGTAAGGCAGTAATGCAACCATTACACCATCCATACTGCCCCATATATACATATATATTTTTATATCTTGATTGATATGCAGCACTCCGATTACGTTTTCAAGAAATTCTCATATAAAGTTTCATCAGACATACAAACAACCCCCCCCCCCCCCCCGGCATTTGTATGTCTGATGACGATTCCGCTTTAGGCATCGAAACATTATATTAAAATTTCTTGGAAACGTAATCAGAGTGCCGCATATCAATCAAGCTATCCATTTTTCCTAATGAGGGCACCCAGCAAGTTAAAAGCGTAAGTGGAAGTGCCGGACACCAGATGATTAGTGACAGGTGTGTTGGTAGCTGCTCACCTATAAAAGCAAAGTCTGCTGTGAGCTTCAGACCTGATAGCATGCCTGGTATCAAACATTGATGTGATAGCTATGTGTATTGCAGCCATTTTCAGCGATAGTGGTAGGACCTGCAGAACAGTGGGGTCCCTTGACGGGGGCTGCAGGCTTAAATGCATTGATCAATTCATGAACCAAATCTCCACTATTTATTATCAGTTAATTTAGTGTGTGCAGAGCCCATCCAATGTCTGTTTAAACAATGTGGTCACAAGCCATAGGGCACCCCAAAACTAGGAAAGGTGAGTGCCGATGTTAAGTGTATATATTGTTTATTAGATTAATTTTTTTAATTAGTCTTATTGTGGTCACATTCTCTCATGCACCCTGTTTTTAACTAAGATTCCATAGCTTGTGTTAGCCATTTCCCTAGATGATTAGTGACAGGTGTGTTGGTAGCTGCTCACCTATAAAAGCAAAGTCTGCTGTGAGCTTCAGACCTGATAGCATGCCTGGTATCAAACATTGATGTGATAGCTATGTGTATTGCAGCCATTTTCAGCGATAGTGGTAGGACCTGCAGAACAGTGGGGTCCCTTGACGGGGGCTGCAGGCTTAAATGCATTGATCAATTCATGAACCAAATCTCCACTATTTATTATCAGTTAATTTAGTGTGTGCAGAGCCCATCCAATGTCTGTTTAAACAATGTGGTCACAAGCCATAGGGCACCCCAAAACTAGGAAAGGTGAGTGCCGATGTTAAGTGTATATATTGTTTATTAGATTAATTTTTTTAATTAGTCTTATTGTGGTCACATTCTCTCATGCACCCTGTTTTTAACTAAGATTCCATAGCTTGTGTTAGCCATTTCCCTAGATGATTAGTGACAGGTGTGTTGGTAGCTGCTCACCTATAAAAGCAAAGTCTGCTGTGAGCTTCAGACCTGATAGCATGCCTGGTATCAAACATTGATGTGATAGCTATGTGTATTGCAGCCATTTTCAGCGATAGTGGTAGGACCTGCAGAACAGTGGGGTCCCTTGACGGGGGCTGCAGGCTTAAATGCATTGATCAATTCATGAACCAAATCTCCACTATTTATTATCAGTTAATTTAGTGTGTGCAGAGCCCATCCAATGTCTGTTTAAACAATGTGGTCACAAGCCATAGGGCACCCCAAAACTAGGAAAGGTGAGTGCCGATGTTAAGTGTATATATTGTTTATTAGATTAATTTTTTTAATTAGTCTTATTGTGGTCACATTCTCTCATGCACCCTGTTTTTAACTAAGATTCCATAGCTTGTGTTAGCCATTTCCCTAGATGATTAGTGACAGGTGTGTTGGTAGCTGCTCACCTATAAAAGCAAAGTCTGCTGTGAGCTTCAGACCTGATAGCATGCCTGGTATCAAACATTGATGTGATAGCTATGTGTATTGCAGCCATTTTCAGCGATAGTGGTAGGACCTGCAGAACAGTGGGGTCCCTTGACGGGGGCTGCAGGCTTAAATGCATTGATCAATTCATGAACCAAATCTCCACTATTTATTATCAGTTAATTTAGTGTGTGCAGAGCCCATCCAATGTCTGTTTAAACAATGTGGTCACAAGCCATAGGGCACCCCAAAACTAGGAAAGGTGAGTGCCGATGTTAAGTGTATATATTGTTTATTAGATTAATTTTTTTAATTAGTCTTATTGTGGTCACATTCTCTCATGCACCCTGTTTTTAACTAAGATTCCATAGCTTGTGTTAGCCATTTCCCTAGATGATTAGTGACAGGTGTGTTGGTAGCTGCTCACCTATAAAAGCAAAGTCTGCTGTGAGCTTCAGACCTGATAGCATGCCTGGTATCAAACATTGATGTGATAGCTATGTGTATTGCAGCCATTTTCAGCGATAGTGGTAGGACCTGCAGAACAGTGGGGTCCCTTGACGGGGGCTGCAGGCTTAAATGCATTGATCAATTCATGAACCAAATCTCCACTATTTATTATCAGTTAATTTAGTGTGTGCAGAGCCCATCCAATGTCTGTTTAAACAATGTGGTCACAAGCCATAGGGCACCCCAAAACTAGGAAAGGTGAGTGCCGATGTTAAGTGTATATATTGTTTATTAGATTAATTTTTTTAATTAGTCTTATTGTGGTCACATTCTCTCATGCACCCTGTTTTTAACTAAGATTCCATAGCTTGTGTTAGCCATTTCCCTAGATGATTAGTGACAGGTGTGTTGGTAGCTGCTCACCTATAAAAGCAAAGTCTGCTGTGAGCTTCAGACCTGATAGCATGCCTGGTATCAAACATTGATGTGATAGCTATGTGTATTGCAGCCATTTTCAGCGATAGTGGTAGGACCTGCAGAACAGTGGGGTCCCTTGACGGGGGCTGCAGGCTTAAATGCATTGATCAATTCATGAACCAAATCTCCACTATTTATTATCAGTTAATTTAGTGTGTGCAGAAGCCCATCCAATGTCTGTTTAAACAATGTGGTCACAAGCCATAGGGCACCCCAAAACTAGGAAAGGTGAGTGCCGATGTTAAGTGTATATATTGTTTATTAGATTAATTTTTTTAATTAGTCTTATTGTGGTCACATTCTCTCATGCACCCTGTTTTTAACTAAGATTCCATAGCTTGTGTTAGCCATTTCCCTAGATGATTAGTGACAGGTGTGTTGGTAGCTGCTCACCTATAAAAGCAAAGTCTGCTGTGAGCTTCAGACCTGATAGCATGCCTGGTATCAAACATTGATGTGATAGCTATGTGTATTGCAGCCATTTTCAGCGATAGTGGTAGGACCTGCAGAACAGTGGGGTCCCTTGACGGGGGCTGCAGGCTTAAATGCATTGATCAATTCATGAACCAAATCTCCACTATTTATTATCAGTTAATTTAGTGTGTGCAGAGCCCATCCAATGTCTGTTTAAACAATGTGGTCACAAGCCATAGGGCACCCCAAAACTAGGAAAGGTGAGTGCCGATGTTAAGTGTATATATTGTTTATTAGATTAATTTTTTTAATTAGTCTTATTGTGGTCACATTCTCTCATGCACCCTGTTTTTAACTAAGATTCCATAGCTTGTGTTAGCCATTTCCCTAGATGATTAGTGACAGGTGTGTTGGTAGCTGCTCACCTATAAAAGCAAAGTCTGCTGTGAGCTTCAGACCTGATAGCATGCCTGGTATCAAACATTGATGTGATAGCTATGTGTATTGCAGCCATTTTCAGCGATAGTGGTAGGACCTGCAGAACAGTGGGGTCCCTTGACGGGGGCTGCAGGCTTAAATGCATTGATCAATTCATGAACCAAATCTCCACTATTTATTATCAGTTAATTTAGTGTGTGCAGAGCCCATCCAATGTCTGTTTAAACAATGTGGTCACAAGCCATAGGGCACCCCAAAACTAGGAAAGGTGAGTGCCGATGTTAAGTGTATATATTGTTTATTAGATTAATTTTTTTAATTAGTCTTATTGTGGTCACATTCTCTCATGCACCCTGTTTTTAACTAAGATTCCATAGCTTGTGTTAGCCATTTCCCTAGATGATTAGTGACAGGTGTGTTGGTAGCTGCTCACCTATAAAAGCAAAGTCTGCTGTGAGCTTCAGACCTGATAGCATGCCTGGTATCAAACATTGATGTGATAGCTATGTGTATTGCAGCCATTTTCAGCGATAGTGGTAGGACCTGCAGAACAGTGGGGTCCCTTGACGGGGGCTGCAGGCTTAAATGCATTGATCAATTCTTGAACCAAATCTCCACTATTTATTATCAGTTAATTTAGTGTGTGCAGAGCCCATCCAATGTCTGTTTAAACAATGTGGTCACAAGCCATAGGGCACCCCAAAACTAGGAAAGGTGAGTGCCGATGTTAAGTGTATATATTGTTTATTAGATTAATTTTTTTAATTAGTCTTATTGTGGTCACATTCTCTCATGCACCCTGTTTTTAACTAAGATTCCATAGCTTGTGTTAGCCATTTCCCTAGATGATTAGTGACAGGTGTGTTGGTAGCTGCTCACCTATAAAAGCAAAGTCTGCTGTGAGCTTCAGACCTGATAGCATGCCTGGTATCAAACATTGATGTGATAGCTATGTGTATTGCAGCCATTTTCAGCGATAGTGGTAGGACCTGCAGAACAGTGGGGTCCCTTGACGGGGGCTGCAGGCTTAAATGCATTGATCAATTCATGAACCAAATCTCCACTATTTATTATCAGTTAATTTAGTGTGTGCAGAGCCCATCCAATGTCTGTTTAAACAATGTGGTCACAAGCCATAGGGCACCCCAAAACTAGGAAAGGTGAGTGCCGATGTTAAGTGTATATATTGTTTATTAGATTAATTTTTTTAATTAGTCTTATTGTGGTCACATTCTCTCATGCACCCTGTTTTTAACTAAGATTCCATAGCTTGTGTTAGCCATTTCCCTAGATGATTAGTGACAGGTGTGTTGGTAGCTGCTCACCTATAAAAGCAAAGTCTGCTGTGAGCTTCAGACCTGATAGCATGCCTGGTATCAAACATTGATGTGATAGCTATGTGTATTGCAGCCATTTTCAGCGATAGTGGTAGGACCTGCAGAACAGTGGGGTCCCTTGACGGGGGCTGCAGGCTTAAATGCATTGATCAATTCATGAACCAAATCTCCACTATTTATTATCAGTTAATTTAGTGTGTGCAGAGCCCATCCAATGTCTGTTTAAACAATGTGGTCACAAGCCATAGGGCACCCCAAAACTAGGAAAGGTGAGTGCCGATGTTAAGTGTATATATTGTTTATTAGATTAATTTTTTTAATTAGTCTTATTGTGGTCACATTCTCTCATGCACCCTGTTTTTAACTAAGATTCCATAGCTTGTGTTAGCCATTTCCCTAGATGATTAGTGACAGGTGTGTTGGTAGCTGCTCACCTATAAAAGCAAAGTCTGCTGTGAGCTTCAGACCTGATAGCATGCCTGGTATCAAACATTGATGTGATAGCTATGTGTATTGCAGCCATTTTCAGCGATAGTGGTAGGACCTGCAGAACAGTGGGGTCCCTTGACGGGGGCTGCAGGCTTAAATGCATTGATCAATTCATGAACCAAATCTCCACTATTTATTATTAGTTAATTTAGTGTGTGCAGAGCCCATCCAATGTCTGTTTAAACAATGTGGTCACAAGCCATAGGGCACCCCAAAACTAGGAAAGGTGAGTGCCGATGTTAAGTGTATATATTGTTTATTAGATTAATTTTTTTAATTAGTCTTATTGTGGTCACATTCTCTCATGCACCCTGTTTTTAACTAAGATTCCATAGCTTGTGTTAGCCATTTCCCTAGATGATTAGTGACAGGTGTGTTGGTAGCTGCTCACCTATAAAAGCAAAGTCTGCTGTGAGCTTCAGACCTGATAGCATGCCTGGTATCAAACATTGATGTGATAGCTATGTGTATTGCAGCCATTTTCAGCGATAGTGGTAGGACCTGCAGAACAGTGGGGTCCCTTGACGGGGGCTGCAGGCTTAAATGCATTGATCAATTCATGAACCAAATCTCCACTATTTATTATCAGTTAATTTAGTGTGTGCAGAGCCCATCCAATGTCTGTTTAAACAATGTGGTCACAAGCCATAGGGCACCCCAAAACTAGGAAAGGTGAGTGCCGATGTTAAGTGTATATATTGTTTATTAGATTAATTTTTTTAATTAGTCTTATTGTGGTCACATTCTCTCATGCACCCTGTTTTTAACTAAGATTCCATAGCTTGTGTTAGCCATTTCCCTAGATGATTAGTGACAGGTGTGTTGGTAGCTGCTCACCTATAAAAGCAAAGTCTGCTGTGAGCTTCAGACCTGATAGCATGCCTGGTATCAAACATTGATGTGATAGCTATGTGTATTGCAGCCATTTTCAGCGATAGTGGTAGGACCTGCAGAACAGTGGGGTCCCTTGACGGGGGCTGCAGGCTTAAATGCATTGATCAATTCATGAACCAAATCTCCACTATTTATTATCAGTTAATTTAGTGTGTGCAGAGCCCATCCAATGTCTGTTTAAACAATGTGGTCACAAGCCATAGGGCACCCCAAAACTAGGAAAGGTGAGTGCCGATGTTAAGTGTATATATTGTTTATTAGATTAATTTTTTTAATTAGTCTTATTGTGGTCACATTCTCTCATGCACCCTGTTTTTAACTAAGATTCCATAGCTTGTGTTAGCCATTTCCCTAGATGATTAGTGACAGGTGTGTTGGTAGCTGCTCACCTATAAAAGCAAAGTCTGCTGTGAGCTTCAGACCTGATAGCATGCCTGGTATCAAACATTGATGTGATAGCTATGTGTATTGCAGCCATTTTCAGCGATAGTGGTAGGACCTGCAGAACAGTGGGGTCCCTTGACGGGGGCTGCAGGCTTAAATGCATTGATCAATTCATGAACCAAATCTCCACTATTTATTATCAGTTAATTTAGTGTGTGCAGAGCCCATCCAATGTCTGTTTAAACAATGTGGTCACAAGCCATAGGGCACCCCAAAACTAGGAAAGGTGAGTGCCGATGTTAAGTGTATATATTATATATATATATATATATATATATATCAAAACAAAGAATGACACTAAGTGCGCCCCGATCCAGAGGAGCAGCTACTCTATAAGTCCCCCCTGTTAGCAGGGGGGGGGGACAGGGTGAAGAAAAAAGAAGAGTATATAGAGAGCATTGATGTTAACCACCACCTAATAGGCTTTTTTTTTTACCAAGGTAGAAAAAAGTAAAAATGGTAATATCACAATTTATAGATTTATTAAAAATTCAGTAATAAAATATCGTGTCTGATCGTTCATGTCCTGATGATCGTTAAATCCAATGCGTTTCATCTTTAAAAATACTTCACCAGGGGCTCATACATGAATGCCATAAATCATAAATTTGATGTAACGTATTGAATTTTCTCAAAATATTGAATGATCTACAATATGGTAAGGTATCTCATGGATCGTATTAAAGACAATAGATGTCTTGAGATAATTGTCACCAATAGATATAATGATGAGCCACTCTGGGGAGTTCTCAAACGTGCAGTTCATGCAAGACAGCAAAATAATTTAGAGGAACTGGAGGCTTTTTGCCAAGAAGAATGGGCAGCTTTACCATCTGAGAAAATAAAGAGCCTCATCCACAACTATCACTAAAGACTTCAAGCTGTCATTGATGTTAAAGAGGGCAATAGACATTATTAAGAACTGGGGTATGTAAACTTTTGATCAGGGTCATTTGAGTAGTTTCTGTTGTCATTAGGATTTAAAAAGAGTAAACACAGTTGTTTAACAATAAATGGCTTCACCCAACCACTAACCATGAGTGATAGAAAAGTTTGTGAGTTATCATTCATATTCTTTGACAAATGGCCAGAAAATCACAAATTCTGCTAGGGTATGTAAACTTTTGAGCACAACTGTATATGTGTGTGTGTATATATATATATATATATATATATATATATATATATATATATATATATATATATATATATATATATATATATGCAGCGGAAATATATGTCACTCTTCCGGACATAGTGGTCAATGTTTTGGAAGCTTTACTTCCTTTTTCAAGACAATTTGGTGCAATACAAAGCAAAAAAGGTGAACACTTTACCTATAAAGGTAGCTCAATTTTTGGATCACTTCATCCAACCATGTGTCCAACAGCAAACCACCTATTTACAAGACACATCAGCTTTACTTACAAAACTCCAGTCATTACCATCGCTTCCACCCGATTAGTGGCTGTGTGTCCTTGACATTACCAGCCTTTACACATGTATCCCTCATGCGGAGGGCACACAGGCCATGCAGCATCTACTAGAAGTATTTTCTAGTAGATGCTGCATGGCCTGTGTGCCCTCCGCATGGTGGACTACAATGGACCATCTATTCCATTGATGATCAAGCTCCTCCGATTGACCCTCACCAGAAACTATTTTTTTTTCAACAAATTTTTCCAACAGCGTACGGGGTATGCGATGGGGTCACATGTTGCACCCTCGTAAGCGAACACATATGTTTCAGGTCGAGCATAAATTATTCTTGGAATCTAGGATCAAATCAGGCATATTTTTTTTATTGCCGCTATATTGATGACGTGCTTCTCATGTGGCAGGGTCCCGAAATGGAGTTCAAGCAATATGTAGATGAAGTGAACCAGATGAACTGTCCTATCAAATTCACCATGGCAATGAACCAGTTTACTGCCAATTATTTAGATGTTACAATCTACAGAGATGGGGAGAAACTCCTGACAGATCTCTTTACTAAAGCCACTGACAGAAACAACCTTCTGGCAGCACGGAGTCCTCATCCTCCAGCGACAATAAGAGGTCTGCCCTTCTCTCAGTTGCTGAGAGTAAAAAGAATAACAATCAGTGAGGAGAGACTTGAAGAGAACATCACTGACATGTGTGACAAATTTGAACAAAGAGGTTACTCTTCATTCACTTTGGAACAAGCAACCCAGAAAGTACAGAGTATCCCAAGAGCATAAACTTTGAAGAAATGCCAGCCAAGTGAAGATGTCAATAAAGACAAAATAGATTGGGTCAGGACACTTGATACTGGTGATAGGAGTATCAAGAACTTCTCACAAGAACTCTGGCCCATGGTTCAAAATGACCAGGACAACAAATACCTCATGTCTTTATGAATAATGCCATGTTACACCAGGGGGCGCAATCTCAAAGATATATTGATGCGCACTGATATGTCCAAAATGAATCCACCAGTAAGACAAACGAGACCCAATGGCTGCCACAAATGTCTTGGCTGCACTACATGCATTCACATGATGACTGGCAAAGCATTCTTCCATCCATTATCTGGGCGCTGTTCTGAGATCAGATATCCATTAACCTGCTCTAATACTCATGTCATTTACCTCATCAAATGTCCGTGTGGACTCGGATATGTAGGCAAGACCATCCGGACCTTTAAGGAACGTTCCATCAGAGCTACCCTCAATAACAAAAAAATATGGGGACAAACCAGTGGCAAAACATTTTGCAGAGGCCAAGCATAACTTGGCGTCATTACGCCACATGATTATTGATCATGTACCTCTGGATATCGTTGGTGGAGACCGTGAGAAAAGACTGATACAACTTGAGGCCCAGTGAATATACAAATTGGACATGTTCAGCCCCAAAGGACTTAATGAGCATTTTTCCCTGAATATGTTCTTATAATCTACTGTGCCAGAGATGCCCCACCAGAAGACAGTTCTAGATATGCCACAGTCCCAAGTATACAAACTGGTCATTCATATAACATCCCCAGACTATCCTCATCCCGTCAATTGTCTCATCCCAGTGTAAGGATTTATGCCTCTTTATTTCTGTCTCTGTGGTACCACATCAACAGTGGACCCGCTATGCGGACAGGTCGCATATGTCCATCTTTTTTCTACATATATTTTTCTGAAATTTTATTCACGTTTTGCTTATATCTACACGATTGTCACACAGGTGGAGCAGATCTCATTAGAGCAGCTGCTGGCGATCGAATCGCCAAACGCCAGCTGCCGCCGGAAAAGACGCTCACGCGCCCTGTTCCGATGGAGCCTTCCACCACCCGGTGCAGCTCCCATGATGCCCCCAGCTCCCCCTAACCCTGCCCGTCTCCCCGCCACCATGTTGATGGGGACATACATGCGTGTGAGACGCTCGTGTGTACCTCTCTGCCGACCACCTGCTAAGGGAATCTGCCAATTCCCAGAGCTGGCTGAGAGGCGCTCTATCTGTATGCATCTAAAGGTTTTCTGTCTGTTCGAAAGGAAACGATCAGATACGAATTCCTGGATCCCAGACCCTGCTCATGACCAGAGAAATGATGAGGTCCAGGATTTTTATGTCTTGCTAGACCCGGCAAATTCCCTGGTTGCATGTATTAATGGAATATAAATACACCTTTTTCCTGAGAAATTAATTATTTGATCTTCATGATGAAGCTTATTTCCAAAGAAGAGCTTTATCGTGAAGATCAAATCATTTCCAAGCAAACCTTTGACAATGATTATTGTAGTATTCATTAGGTCAGCAGTTCCCAACCTGTTTTCTCTCCTGTATACCCCTTGATTAGACTTTCCCAAGTATACAAACTGGTCATTCATATAACATCCCCAGACTATCCTCATCCCGTCAATTGTCTCATCCCAGTGTAAGGATTTATGCCTCTTTATTTCTGTCTCTGTGGTACCACATCAACAGTGGACCCGCTATGCGGACAGGTCGCAAAAGTCCATCTTTTTTCTACATATATTTTTCTGAAATTTTTTTCACGTTTTGCTTATATCTACACGATTGTCACTTTACAGTATTTTCTCTAATGTACTGCTAGCTCTTATTGTTTGAGATTTGGCCTGCGGAGTTGTAGATTTATTTTCATTTGAATACGTATGTTGCACTTATGCCCATGTGTCATGTTTCTTACTTTGTTATTTGGTTCCCTAGCAACGGAGATCAGCGCCAATGGGCATGCCCCCTCTGTGGATGGACAGAGTGTCAGACGTTTGCGGTGGATGTGACGTCATCCCGCACTTCCGGTAGACGCCGGGTGGACAACGTGGACCGTGCGCCGGTCATACTTGCTGGGTGGACCTCTTTTTTTATTTAATCAATCCACCCCCAGACCCGAGTTCCTGGACCTATTTTTCTGGATTGTGCTGTGTATATGTATATATACGAAGTACGAAGTCCGCAAGTGACGAAACGTGTTGACGGCGTGTTGCACAGTGACGCTGGAAGCCTGGTGGTCTGGTCTGTTGTCCGTGGTGACATCGTGCTGCTGCTCCCAAACAAGAAAGCCCTACAGTATGTGAACATAGGGCATTTCCACCCGGTCAGTAATATCTGCGACAGAGTGTATGTGTGTCACAGGGAGTTGGAACTTCTTAAAGAAACCGTGATGTGCACATAGGGACCCACCATCAGGTCAGTTGGAATCTCCCCGTGTTTGGATAGAAGTGTACAAGACCCTGTGAATTTGAGCCAGGAAAAGATACCATTTTGTGCATATAGGGACCAACACCAAGGTCAGTGTGGTCCTATAGGATACCTACTCGAAAATATCGGGCATATAATACTCATCAGATCCAACCAGCGCTGGGAAGCTACCCTCTACTTTTGTTTTTTGTATATGTGTAAAGGAGTGGTGCTCCTGGCTAGCAATCCAGCTGCGGTTGAGAGCGCTGGACAACTGAGAATCTATCCTGTTTTCAAGAAAGAGAGTCGACTTGCTGCTAGCCCGGATGCCGGTTACCATTGTGGACACATTGGTGACGATGATCTTGATCATGTTTTAAAACCTAAGTGTACGTGAGCTTTTTATTTGTAGTAAAGTGTTGTTATATTATACTCACTGTGTGCGCCTCCTCCATCTCTTTTCTATGAAAAATCCCTTGGTGACTGGAGACAGTTAACCTCTCTGAGGACAGGCTGCACTACACTACAGAGGCATCTGAGACCTCATAGACCGATTGAAAATCAGTGGACATTTGCACATTTGGAAACCTGGTTGTATATATATATATATATATATATATATATATATATATATATATATATATATATATATATATATATATATATATATATATATATATATATATATATATATATATATATATATATATATATAGTAGTACTTTTGTAGATCGGCACTCCTCACGGTTAACTGTCTGTAATGCCTCGGTGCCACACACCATATAACCAAAGTTAGCAGCGGCACTTTAGAATAAATCACAAACACAGACACTGAAGTCTGGGGGCAACGTTTCGGTTTTAATCAACCGTTTTCAAGCTCGAGTGCCACTGCTAACTTTGGTTATTTATATATATATATATATATATGTCCAGTGTGCGGCCGGCACTCAAACCTAAAAAAACATCTGCGGTGCCTCCCAATGGCACAAAATACAGACAGTTGAAGAAATGGTGGCACTCGCAGACTGATAAAACGATATCTTTATATAAGCATAATAAGGTGCATACAAAATCCGACGTTTCGGCGATGTAACCCCGTTTTCAAGGTGCTATTCTGCACCTTGAAAACGGGGTTACATCCCTGCAACGTCGGATTTTGTATGAACCTTGTTATGCTTATATAAAGATATCGTTTTATCAGTCTGCGAGTGCCACCATTTCTTCAACTGTCTATATAAATATATATATATATATATATATATATATATATATATATAAATATATATATATATATATATATATATATATATATATATATATATATATATATATATATATATATATATATATATTATCAGATTATTGCCTTTATTGTGCACATAAAATGCTTTTTTTTAATACTTATACACTTTTGTAACTTGTTTTATCCTGATTAATTTCATCCTATACCTTACTGTGACCCAGCATGATTACTTGTTAATACTGGCCTCTGTTTCTTATGCTGCGCTGTGAAAGGTTCTAGCCTGCGTGGAAACAGTTGGAAGTACAATCTACTGCAAAAAGTGACACCTTTAATTTGCTCGTTCTACCAGTAAAAGCTTTCTTAAAGAAAATTGTTGCTAAGTAGTGAGATGCTTCTATTGCATAAAATGGAAGGTTAATACTATATCCAAATATTTATTCTAAAGCTTTATTGATGTAAACTTATATAAAGACTACTAATATAAAATCGAAAAGCTTTTTTTGTTGTTGTGTACTTATATACTTCTGGTATTAGAAATGTAGATATCTACTGTAAATACCTAAATTGAACATTACAATAAAAAAAATTTACCCTTAACAATACAGAAAATGTTCAGATGGTGAAAGGTATTCTGCTTTTTTGCAACTATTTATCATTGCAAACTGTATAAACGTGATAAATACCTATCATTAGAATTCATTAAGTATGCCTCATTTTGCTAAAAAAACACCTAAATAAATCTCAATGTAATAAGTTTTTTTTTTTTTTTAAATTGCGTCTTTATTTAATTTTCAATATCAAAACACATAGACAACATACAGTACAAAAAATGTTTTCTGTGTTCCATACAGAGCTTATTGCACATCACTTTTGTACCGTATACAAAAACAAATACGTGAACAATGACATGGACAAGATCACAGCATGCCTACCCCCACTCCCCCTGACGAGACCTCTCCTATTGAACTTCAAAATTTCCCCCTGACCTATTGCACACAGCCCGTTATTTTTACCCCTGGACTCAGCGCCACTCATTAAACACTATCTTGGTAATATGCACTCCTATCTATGCAACCTTTATGTCTTTTAGCGTTCCCTAGGCCAACGGGACCATACAATATTTCAACCACAGAGTCAACGCTATCCAAAGAGAAAAAAAAACAAAAACAATGAAGACATACTAAATATCTAATATCATTAGTATAATATAAGTGGTTCTATACGCCTTTACCATAACAACAATAAGTTGTTTTTAATGGTGACATAATTAGTAGATTGAAATATTCCCATGAACAATTAATACATTTTTAGGTAAGACTTTCTTAATTAAAAAAAAAAAACTTTTCACATACAGGTGGAGCAGATCTCATTAGAGCTGCTGCTGGCGATTGAATCGCCAAACGCCAGCTGCCGCCGGAAGAGACGCTCACGCGCCCTGTTCCGATGGAGCCTTCCACCACCCGGTGCAGCTCCCATGATGCCCCCAGCTCCCCCTAACCCTGCCCGTCTCCCCGCCACCATGTTGATGGGGACACACGTGCGTGTGAGAGGCTTGTGTGTCCCGATCAGATGGAGCACCTCTCCGCCGTCCACCTGCTAAGGGAATCTGCCAATTCCCAGAGCTGGCTGAGAGGCGCTCTATCTGTATGCATCTAAAGGTTTTCTGTCTGTTCGAAAGGAAACGATCAGATACGAATTCCTGGATCCCAGACCCTGCTCATGACCAGAGAAATGATGAGGTCCAGGATTTTCATGTCTTGCTAGACCCGGCAAATTCCCTGGTTGCATGTATTAATGGAATATAAATACACCTTTTTCCTGAGAAATGAATTATTTGATCTTCATGATGAAGCTTATTTCCAAAGAAGAGCTTTATCGTGAAGATCAAATAATTTCCAAGCAAACCTTTGACAATGATTATTGTAGTATTCATTAGGTCAGCAGTTCCCAACCTGTTTTCTCTCCTGTATACCCCTTGATTAGACTTTTCATTTAGGAGTACCCCTCCTCTCAATTTGAAATGTCCCCAGTACTTACAAGTGGAGTGGAAGTGAGCGGTATGCATGTCCTTATATTAAGTATTAGCGAAGGAGTATTGTGCAGTCAGAATTCGGGTCACTCTGTGTATTGCCACTGGCTGTGTACTGTCTCTGGGGTTCCTGCCTGTAAGATTAATGCCACTGCTTCCTCCACCCATGTCAGCTCCAACCGGGCAGATGATCGCTGATGTCTGAGGGCAGCGCATGAAGATCCCAGTGGATTGCTGATGACGCTGCAGTCGGAACCAGAAGTGATACAACGTGGTTCTTCTCAATGGCAATGGGAAACTCTTTTTCCATTACCAATATTATTTTCAAGGAAACCCAATTGGTCTGTAGTGTACCCCATGGGGTACTATAACCCCTGATTGAGAACCATTGCATTGGGCAAATGACATACAAAAATTTCAAAGACTCCCTAACAGAAAATCCATTACAATAAAAAGGAAATGTAGCATAATCAGTTAGAACAGTTTACACTTCAAAATGAAGGGGTCTATGCACTAAGCCTTGTAGATAGATAAAGTACCAAACAATAAGCGGAAATGTTTATGGGCTGTGAAAGTATAATGATAGTTGGCTGATACTTTACCTCTATCCACTTTATCTCCCTCCAAGCAGTGGTCGAAGTGGAAATTTTGAAGTGGGGGTATGGAAATTTTGAAGTGGGGGTATGGAAAAGTAAAGAGTGAATATAGTGCGCACCTTCGGACACCCCCCTGTCCATCAACGTCCCCTGCCAGACTGCCCCGTTGTACAGGGGTATTACAAAAGCACAATATGTGCTGCTGAGTGATCAGAGAGCATCCTGAGGGGGAAAAAAAACTTTTTTTTTTTATCTTCAGATTAAAGTGGGGGTATGCCATACCCCCGTATACCGCCCCACTTCGACCACTGCCTCCAAGGCTTAGTAAATAGACATTCTTGAATTTTTTGGGCTCAGCTCTAGGGTCTATTGTTGGCACAAGTTTAAAACTGCACATTAGGCATCTTAAAACAAGAAGAATCCTATAAATACAACTGAAAACATTTGTACAATTGCACTCCATTTTACAGGTAAGTATTGTACATGGAAAGGGATTTTCAGTGATTTTCGGGGTGTGTGTGTGTGTGTGTGAGGGGGGGTCATTGAGAGGTCTGCAAACTGGATGTACACAACTTCAAGTGTGCTGGGCAAAGAATACTGCAAAACTACGTTATAAGAAACAGTACTCTATGAAAGAAAGGTCAAAGTCAATGTATAAAAAAAATTACAATATTATAATACAGTCAGGGCCGCCACCAGAACCATCGGGCCCTGGTGAAAAGGGGCATGGTCAGCAGAGGAGTGTGGCCAAATGGAAAGGCTGTGGCCACAGCACTGTAAAGAAAAAAAAAACATTTAACAGGGGCTGCGCACGTGTGCAGGTGGGCGACCATGGAGAGAGAGAGGACAGGCTGCTGCCTCTCTCCCCTCGCTCAGCACATGGCATAAAGCAGCATGCAGCCTGTCCTCTATTCTCCCCACTGCCTGGGGGAGTGGGACCCGGACCCCTCCGGCAGACTCGGGCCCGAGTAAAAAGTACCCGCTCCCCCACTTCTCGACGGCCTTGAATACAGTTATTAAAAAATTATTGTGCTAGTGAGCTCGGAAGTCTATATTCAGCAAAGATAAATATTCATATACAGTATTTAGAACTCTATTGTGAAACATAATTGGCACAGCCCATGTTGCTGCCATGCAAACTGTCACAATCGATGGCTTAGGTGTCTGTTGAAAACTCTTTTGCTGTTTTTTAATTGCTTTTTGTTGTTCATCCATCTCCAAGCACAGTATGATAACTGAACAGGCATATTTCACATGTGTCAAACTCCTATTTTTGGGAGATGTATCAATCTTCTCCGCTCTTTACAAGGCTTGGCACATCTCCCAATTTGTCTATCAATACCCATTCTTGTTTTATTGCTGTTTGCACAGGGACTATATAAATCTCAAGAAACAAATGAAATAAATAACTTTGATGTTTGAATATTTAACTGATGTTTGAATATTTAAATTATGTTTTATGGCAAAAGTATGTAAAACCATTCCTAAGTTTTCAATTTTGCTCACGAACAGAGAGATTTCCCTTGGCTAAAAATTAAAAAAATTGACTTGCAGCCATTCAAAAAAAAAAAAAAAAAACAATGTTAAGATGGATCTTGAAGGTCAATGATGAGAACTCACATAAGTCGTATAACTAATAGGGAAGATTAGTTTGAATATTAACAATTAATGAATAATAACAGCTCTGTAGTTTTACTGATATTTAATTCCCTTTCATGTTCACAATTTTTTTTGTAATTAAATATTAAAATAACATGAAAAAGAAAAACTAATTACATAGTTAGATTAAGAAAAATGTTAAATGTTTCCATTAATCAAAAAATGTCCACTTATGTCGAAGAAATAAACTTGCTGCTACTGATTTTTTACTGGATTTCTATTTTTCTTTCTTGAACAAAGATATAAAGGATAATAATAATAAAAAAGTTGAAAAACTCATAGATTACATTAATATTGGCTTAAAATATTTGTATAAAAATCAATGTAGGGGAAAGTCCTTATTTACTTAAAATGAAATTTAAATTGCCAATTTCTATATGATATTTTTTAGCTTTATGGTTACTTTTATCAATGTACTGTATTTATATATTCCTTAAAGACTCCATCAAAACATTATAATTAGCTCACAGTAATTGTATTGGGTAAATTACTATTTATATACTGTAAATGTTGTGGTTTTTAGAAATAGCAAAACTCTGTTGACTGTTACCTAAAATAAATATATTTTTAATGCATATATTTATTATAACTGTCTGCTTTGAGGTTGTAGCACTAAGATTATATAGTAGACCTTTACAAAAATGTGCTATAATTTTAACATTAAGGTTCAGGTTCAGATGGAAATTCAAATAACGAAGAAAGAGAAGAATGTCCGTGGGTGGTGCACGGGGGGAAAGACTATTTACTGAAATAAAATGAAACTTTTAAATCATCATTCTAAAAAACTGCGAACAAATTTTAAAGCAAAACATATAACATATATAAAGACGTGAGACAGTACTATTAAAAAGGATATAAAACCCTGACGTGGCGGGATTGGTGTTCCTGTTTATTCTTTTATAATAAAGAATGTGTGGTGCGCACAGGGGAAGGTGAATCACCATGTTAATACATAATTTAATGATCAAGGTAAGTATGATTCCTATAGAAGGTCTAAATACAAATCCGCGTTAATACATGAATGCAGGGAACCGGATCCCTATTTGCGCTGTAGTGGATTTGTTACCTCGTTGTGGGAATTAGATTGGGGAGACCAAGTGCGGGCAGCAATCACCGCTCCTGTCACCCTACTGTATTAATAATTCGGTGAGAGAAAAGTTGGCAATACACTGGGTATAGTGTGGCTAGTGAACGCCGGGGGTAGGATACATCCTCTATCCCCTGTCAATTGCAGTCATTCACAGCCGCCCTGTGTGCTGCTGCTCTATGCGCCGGGTGCATGTAAACATGGCTGAGCCCTCATGTCCGCAAAATACAACTCTACATAAATTGGGTATCAGGACCCACATCTCCTCCTAATATGGGCTCCCTTCTGCCTCTAACAACATACATACAGATAGTGGTAGATGCTCAAAGCTGAAGCTATATATAAAGAGAGAGATAAATGAAATGTAATTAAAATAGGAGAGAGATAGTGTTAGTGAGGGAAAAGTGTTAATAGAATATAAGGGCATGCCGCACTAAAGCCACCCAGCCCATCCAGTCCAGGAGCACCGCACCCCACACCACCGTTACCCTAAATTGGGTCTACAATTAACCAGCAAGGGGCCACATGATAATGGCTCCTTACTTGATATATCCAAACTAAGAGCTACCTACCTTGGAGCAACCCCAGACTACTCCATGTGGCATATCAGGACCCACATCTCCTCCTAATATGGGCTCCCTTCTGCCTCTAACAACATACATACAGATGCTCAATTAGCTCAGTAACATTACCCAGGTGCATGAGGGAGAGGTTAATACTGGGTAAGTAAAGCAAGAATTTTTTTCCCTCAGCACACTGGGTAATGTTAGTAACCAATCTTGAACACTACATGATAATAGAATTCAGAGATATTGGTTACATATACCTGCGCAGGTGTATGCTATGCCCCCAAGCCGCGTCAAGGATTCTCTGTATATTGGGGGTCCCTAGCGCTATATCTAGGTGCAGGGTGCGGTACCCCAAAAACTATCATAAGCTGAGAAGCCTTGACGCAGCTTGGGGGCATAGCATACACCTGCGCAGGTATATGTAACCAATATCTCTGAATTCTATTATCATGTAGTGTTCAAGATTGGTTACTAACATTACCCAGTGTGCTGAGGAAAAAAATGTCTTGTTTTACTTACCCAGTATTAACCTCTCCCTCATGCACCTGGGTAATGTTACTGAGCTAATTGAGCATCTACCACTATCTGTATGTATGTTGTTAGAGGCAGAAGGGAGCCCATATTAGGAGGAGATGTGGGTCCTGATATGCCACATGGAGTAGTCTGGGGTTGCTCCAAGGTAGGTAGCTCTTAGTTTGGATATATCAAGTAAGGAGCCATTATCATGTGGCCCCTTGCTGGTTAATCGTAGACCCAATTTAGGGTAGTGGTGGTGTGGGGTGCGGTGCTCCTGGACTGGATGGGCTGGGTGGCTTTAGTGCGGCATGCCCTTACATTCTATTAACACTTTTCCCTCACTAACACTATCTCTCTCCTATTTTAATTACATTTCATTTATCTCTCTCTTTATATATAGCTTCAGCTTCTTATCACTAATTATTAATACTTAGTATCTCAATGGCATGCCGCACTGGGCTTCCCAGCTTATGAAAGTTTTTGGGGTACCGCACCCTGCACCTAGATATAGCGCTAGGGACCCCCAATATACAGAAAAGCCTTGACGTGGCTTGGGGACATAGCATACATCTGCGCAGGAATATGTAACCAATATCTCTGAATTCTATTATAATGTAGTGTTCAAGATTGGTAACTAACATTACCCAGTGTGCTGAGGGAAAAAATGTCTTGTTTTACTTACCCAGTATTAACCCCTCCCTCATGCACCTGGGTAATGTTACTGAACTAATTGAGCATCTACCACTATCTGTATGTAACTACATAAATTGCCAGGTGAGCGGGACAGAGCAGGATGTGGGTGGAACGAAGCAGGAGGTGGGGTGGGACAGAGCAGGAAGTAGGGTGGGGCAGAGGAGGAGGTGGGGCAGGACAGAGCAGAGTAGGAGCTGGGGAAGAACAGAGGAGGAGATGGGGCATGACAGGGCAGGAGGTGGGGTAGGACAGAGCAGGAGGTTGGGTGGGACAGAGTAGGAGGTGGTGAAGGACAGAGCAGGAGGTGAAGCAGTACAGAGCAGGAGGTGGGGTAGGACAGAGCAGAAGGTGGGATGGGACAGAGGAGGAGGTGTGGCAGGACCAGGGGTTAAATTGAGGGGGGATGGGGTGGAATGGAGCCTCTAATGATGAGGTGGAACATTTTAACTTCCTCATTGGCACAGTAATTCTCACATACCTCTGCATGGCCACTTTAAGGGAAAAAGGAGGTTGCTCTACCAGAGAGCAATAAGGGCGCCTATAGTTTGTGTTGTTTCACCAAGCGGCTGCTGGGGTGCAGGGGAAGTCACTCCCTGCGGGTTTTTACAAAGATTCGTAAACAAAGATATGTCGGGAAAGCAGCGCTGAGTTTACAGTGAAGGAGATTGACCAATTTGCAGTAAAAAATAAATTTTATATAACAAATAAAAATGAATATAAATATAAACAGTACAATCAATCACATATAATATAACATAAAAAATATATATTTAAAATCTCACTCTTAGATTGGATGGGTATCTGTAGGGGCCAATGCCCGGTTGGATATCAGTCCGAATGGAAAGTGCACTTAACCATTATTCGTTTTGCTGCTGAGGGAAGAGAAAACGAAGTGGGGGTGTTGTAGAAAAGGGGGTCCACCAGTCCTCTCTATTGTTGCGGATGGATGTTTGTGCCGCTGGAGGAGTAGATGGAGGGATATCCGTATAGTGACCCTCAGGATTTCCTCTGATGGTTGGGTGGGCGACTTTATATGGCTCGGTGCCCAATTTAAGTATCTCCTCTTGATGGAACAATGTCACTTGGAGGTGATGGCAAAGGGTGGGCGTCCGGTCTCTAGTCTGGACTTGAATCTATTGGGGAGGCAGGACTCTCTAACAGGTGGCTGGGATGGTTGTCTGCTCACCTGGAGATGTACACTGATAATAGCCCCAGTCCTTGTAGTGGAGACAGCCAGACTCTTGGTACAGAGACACTGATCTCGGACAGGCGGCTGGAGATGGCGTGGCTCGCCTGGAGATTAAGTGTCCTGAGGAAAGTCCTGAGGAGGTGAAAATCAAAAATAAAGGTTCCCAATTGGAGCAGCAGTGGACTGGAGATGGTTGGGGGTCCAATCAATAAGAGTGAGGGGCTGCACCTAACGCGTTTCGCCACTAGCCTGTGGCTTTTTCAAAGACCTTTGAAAAAGCCACAGGCTAGTGGCGAAACGCGTTAGGTGTCTCCAGTCCACTGCTGCTCCAATTGGGAACCTTTATTTTTGATTTTCACCTCCTCAGGACTTTCCTCAGGACACTTAATCTCCAGGCGAGCCACGCCATCTCCAGCCGCCTGTCCGAGATCAGTGTCTCTGTACCAAGAGTCTGGCTGTCTCCACTACAAGGACTGGGGCTATTAGCAGTGTACATCTCCAGGTGAGCAGACAACCATCCCAGCCACCTGTTAGAGAGTCCTGCCTCCCCAATAGATTCAAGTCCAGACTAGAGACCGGACGCCCACCCTTTGCCATCACCTCCAAGTGACATTGTTCCATCAAGAGGAGATACTTAAATTGGGCACCGAGCCATATAAAGTCGCCCACCCAACCATCAGAGGAAATCCTGAGGGTCACTATACGGATATCCCTCCATCTACTCCTCCAGCGGCACAAACATCCATCCGCAACAATAGAGAGGACTGGTGGACCCCCTTTTCTACAACACCCCCACTTCGTTTTCTCTTCCCTCAGCAGCAAAACGAATAATGGTTAAGTGCACTTTCCATTCGGACTGATATCCAACCGGGCATTGGCCCCTACAGATACCCATCCAATCTAAGAGTGAGATTTTAAATATATATTTTTTATGTTATATTATATGTGATTGATTGTACTGTTTATATTTATATTCATTTTTATTTGTTATATAAAATTTATTTTTTACTGCAAATTGGTCAATCTCCTTCACTGTAAACTCAGCGCTGCTTTCCCGACATGGCCACTTTAAGCTCTGGGTAGGACAGAGGAGGAGGTGGGGCAGGAAAGAGGAGGAGGTGGTGCAGGGCAGAGCAGGAGGTGGTGTAGGACAGAGCAGGAGGTGGGGTAGGACAGAGCAGGCAGGCCCGTCGACAGGGGGGGTCAAAGGTTACAAGTGTGACGGGCCCCGGCAAACTGAAGGGCCCCAGAGCCTGGCTGGGGCCCGTCTGTAAGCTGTATTACCTTTTAAGCAGCCCGTCTAGTTTGTGTGCCACCAACTGTCTGTTTGTGGACGCTGAATCTCAGCGCCGCAGTAACCGTGCACCAGGGGGACACTGCAGCGGGAGCAGTCCGGGAGGGGGGGGTTTACAGGTTGTTGTCCCCCACAGGACTCGAGACGCAGCACCCGGCGTGTGGCACACAGAGCAGTGCCACGCTCCGAGTGGCGCGCTTCGAGTCCTGTGTGTGTCTGTGTGCAGACTGCGCTGCCCGCAGCCACTCAGCAATCCGATTCCTAACCTGAGTTGGCTGCCTGGCGTGACGGTGTCCCATCTGCCCTGTGCATGGACGGCAGGGGGACAACAATCTGTAACCCCTCCCCCCTCGCGGACTGCTCCCGCTGCATTGTCCCCGTGCTGTGTGGTCGCCGCGGCGCCGCTGACTGCGATCAGGCGCTACTGTATGTGCAGAGCCACCCCACGCATAGCTGGTGGTCTCCAGCTATTTCAAGGAAAGGAAGCAAGGGTTGGAGAACAATGCGCTCTGCTCTCCCGAGTCCTCCCTTCAGTGATCAAAACAGAAGCAGCTGCGGTGATTGGCGGTGAGTGAGCACTACAGGGGGCATTATTAATAGAAGTGGCACTACCAGGGGGCATTAAGGAAAAATGAGGCTCTACAGGGGTCTCTATGGACAAAAGCAGCACTACAGGGAAAATTAAGGAAATAAGCAGCACTGCAGAGAGCACTATAGCAGCACGGTATGTTTTCCCCTAGTAACGAGCATGTGAATCTTGACATCAAGCTAGAAACCCCTTACAATGAGCATGTAACTACTGGCAGGCAAAAAGCATGTAGGCAAGCGTGGTGCGTGGCATAATGGCCCTTATTCTGCATCGTGCGGTACGGCCCGCGTGCGGCCGTACCGCCGATGTTTTCAGTCTGCACATGCGCAGAGGTCAATCTGCGCATGTGCAGCCCCATTCGCCGCAGACGTATTTCGTCCGCCGCAAAGGGGGCGTATAGGGGCGTGAGGGGCTTCATACCCTCATTTCCCTATGCATACGCCCCGCGTTTCATGGGCGTTCCCATGCAAACGCGGGGCGTATGCATGCTAATGAGGGTATGACGCCAGTGATGGGGGCGGAAAGCTGACGTCGCCGGATGTCAGTTCTCCGGCCCCATACAAGCTATCACACGGACGATTGTCCGTGTGGTCTCAGCTTGCGGGACCTGGTGGGGCGTGCGGCCCTGCCTTCGATGGTCGACGACCATCGAATGCAGGGGGCAGCTCCCACCATGGTGGAGGCGTACGCCCCACCATTTTCTTGCGGATCGCCAGCCGTCCGTGTACGGACGGCCGTGGCGATCCGTATCGTGGGCGGGGATTGGTTTGTGCGGCCGGAGCCCCGTGTGCGGCTCTGGCCGCACCAACCAGAATAAGGGCCAATATGTTATTGGCATTAGAGCATTTGGTATAATATGTAATGGGCTTTATAGTGTATGGCATTATGTGTAATGGGCATTACAGTGTGGGGCATATCCAATTACGTGTGCGGTATAATGTGTAACAGGCATTATGGTGTGCAGAATAATGTGTAATGGACATTACAGTGTGTGGTGTAATGGGCATTACGCCGCATGGTATAGTGTGTGACTATTAAACAGTTTATATTGCTATAAGTAGCCTGACACTGTTTGGGAGGTTTACTGGGTCACTGTGTGGGCCTACATGGTTTTATGTCACTGCGAGGCCTTCAGCCAACCAATTTAAGCATGGCAGCGACCATTCCTGTGGTATCCAATGTCTGGACATGCAGGTTGCAAAAGTGGGGTGGAAGGAAATTTTTTTTCTTGCAAGGCCATGCCTTTTTTGCTCTGTGACAAATTATGGGGGGGGGGGGATTTTTAACTGTTCACACTGGGAGCCAAATTGTCGAGAAACAGCCCTGATGGACGGCCTTACCTATTGCGCATGCACGGCACCCCATGCCATCTGCTCCTGTGCCCTGCCTTCTCGCCACAGCAGGAGTTATGGGACATTCGGAGAAGAGAATTGAAGTTTACAGTAAGTAACATTGCTGGTCATAGGTCGCCAAGTTTATTGGGGTTGCCTTCAAAGAAGAATCAGATATAGCATGGGTTCAAAAAAAAGGTTAGCATTGTGAATTACCACAGACAATGCTGCTGAAACAAAGGACCCTGGATTCTCAAAGTATAGGTGGGGAGGTGGGGTGGATGGGGGGGCCCCAGATATATCAGTGTACAGTTCCCCAAGATTTCTGTTGCCAGCCCTGAGAGCAGGAGGTGGGATGGCACAGAGCAGGAGATAGGGTAGGGCAGAGCAGCAGCAGACCGAGGGGACACTGCATAGTCTGTAATGGGTCCCGTTACTACATTAGTTAATAAGTAAATAAAGGATGTAGCAGAGACGGTCACTTGTCATAAGCAGAAGATGGATATTTATTTCTGCAGCACATCCATCTATAAATGTGAATTCTTTAACAAAGAATAGAGACATTTCCAACTAGATAACAAATGTATTTTCTTGCTCTAAAACTTCTCGCTTACTTAGCTGCTGAATCATTCAGAAGGCCTGCACCTTGTACAAGACAGTACAACAATATATAAAAGAAGGATTTATGAGGCAGGAGACAGGGACGGAATAGTGAGTGCTGTACTGAGTAGTGCAGGCAAGCGTTTATATGAGCCATTCTCCACAAAAACATAGTTTCCTATATGCCCATGGAACTAAGGGATAAACAAATCCATAAAGAACTGTGTTACCATTTTTTTTAGACTTAAAATATATAAGAATATCCATAAAGTAACTTTTATGTTACACTTTTCTAGACTACATTATTGCACCGCTTGAGAACGATGACAGTTTGTTGCTTCCAGCCTCCCCCCCCCACCCCGCAATCTCATTCCGTATCGTCCCATAATACCGTATCGTCACTGTTTACATTCACTTTTCAGAATCTATTTCTACTACGCCGATGCCCGGTAGCTTTTTGTGCGTATTTGTTCTCTTATCATCTCAGGTATCCCTTGCAGGTGAATTCTACCTTCAGGCGACTTTAATTTATTGGCCTGGGCATGTCCTCTTCCAGCTTTTACTAAATACATTGCTTTATCTTTCTAGCTTCTAGGTGCAGCTTTTGTTGATCATGAACTAGAGTTATTTATATTCATTGCCCAGGGATAAGACACAGCTCTGGTGCACTCTGTGCATCCCATATAATAGTAAGAAGCCGCTGTGTGTCATTGGTACAAGCATAGGAAAAATAGCAACTCTGCACACACGGCTAATGGCCACTGAAACAAACTCGAAATAAAGACCCTGATTCCAGTGTCGGACTGGGGTGTGAAGGGCCCTCTGGGGAATGCAGTGATTGGGGCCCATGTGCAGGGGTGTGGCTAGTCTTTAGAGGAGGTGTGGACAGCTTTCACAGAGGATTGGCTAACCATTAGAGAGTAAGTATGGTAAATGATAGTAAATACTGCTAGTGAATGCACAATAATGTACCAGAATAACAAAAGGTAACATATATAATGTGTAATTCAGGTGCATAGTCTGATCCCTAAAGGAAGAGGTAGGCCCCCAGACAGTGGGGCCCACCAGGGATTTCCCCTATTCCCCTGTGGGCCAGTCCAACACTGCCTGATTCTGATTAGTGAACTCACCCGTATGTTCTCACGGGGAGTTCAATGATGAACCTCTTTACATGCACATTTTTGCTTCTGCGCATGTGTAGGGCTTCTTTGTGGGCGCCTTTGGAAACTTGCATAGTCTCTAAAGAGCTCGTAAAGGGGGGGAGTGTATAGGAGGCGTGCCGGGGGCGTTGTCTGCGCATAGTCGCTCATGTGCATACCCCCGGATTGAGCGCCTTTCACGAGTTTTGCACTCGCACTTTTGCAAAATGATTGACAGACAGAAGGCATTCGCTGTGGTCCGCGTAAGCGTACACAACTGTCCTCATCGTAGTGAGGAGATTTGGGCTGTGGGGTGGGTTTGCGTTCAGAGGGGTGGCGTTTACCTACTCGATAGGCAGCAAATATACCTAGCCTAATGAGCAGGTATGAATTACCCTTTTTGTAACATATTCAGGAATGGTGGAGCCTAGGAAGGGGGCTGGAAGAAATGACAAATGAGAAGGAGCAGAGTACAAGGAGGTGTCTAATAAGGGGATTTTTCTGGGACTGAGAGGTGTGTGCTGTCAGGTGTTTACTGAAGGGTAATGAGTATATATATATATATATAATTATATATATCATTACATACAACCGAACCTTACATTAGTAGTTTTAACTTTTAATGGCTTCTGCGACTTGCATAGTCAATGAGCTGTTCACACGGAGTGGTGCGGACCGTGGCCGTGTGGCGGCGGAGTCAGGTGTCACCCATGGGAACGCCCAGCGTTTCATCGGCGTCCCCCATAAAATGCTGGGTGTTCCCATGGGAATGCATACGGGACGATGTGTGCTGATAGCGGGCGGCTGACGTCATGTGACGTCTGCTGCCCGCCCTGTCTTTGTCCTGGCACAAGTAGTTTTGGAGGTCCAGCGCTTGTTGGTTAAAGCAGCTCCTATAATATGGGTTCATGAAAGGTTAAAGGAGGAGCGCTAGAAAAAAGGGCTGGTATGATGTATAGAAGGCATAAAATTAGATGAAAAAGCCTAAGTTGCATCCAACTTAGGTCCTTATTGTTGTTAGGCTGGGAGGGCTTCCAAGCATAGAGACCGGCTGATCCACGCTTGCACGTGGCAGCCACTACGCCGATGCTCCGTCTTTGCCGAGGAAACCCGAAGTGGCCGGAAGTCCTAAGGACCTAAGTTGGACGCAAGTCTGCTACCATCTCAAGAAGTCACCAACACGGATTTCAGGGTAAGATAGGGACAGGTATACCGGATTGATCACTCGTTTACATAAACAAAACCCAACTCTTCCCCAAAAGAGTGTAAACAATGGCATTAACCATTTTTTTTTTTACTTTTTACAGATACCAATTTATACATTAATTTAAGCAATCTCATTTTTCAATATAGCAACCTTTCACTACATTATAACAGTCAGCCCTAAGGCTTTATCCTGGCACAAGCAAATACAAGTTAGTATCCATGGATTTTCCACAGGGTGAGATTTTCAATGAGTCCACCAGAATCAGCCCCCATGTACCGCTGCTCCACAGGGCAAAGCTTTATCATATTATTTAAACAACTTGTTAACTTCTAGATTTTAGTCACGTCTGCAAGCACAATACATCCACGATTCCTTTACAACCTATATAAGCACTGATTGTTCCTCTGCAGCAATTCTGCAGGGGGTTTATATTGTTGGTTTAAACAGGCATTTGTTGTCTAGATCCGGCTTCCTCTAATTGCAGATGCTTCCCCTTATGGACCTACGCTACGTTCTGCATGATGAACGCCTCCACGATACTTATGTCTGCTGCGATCTGTTTATAGTTACAAGAAACACCTATTGTTCTATAATTGTTTCCAGCATCTATTTAAGCTGCTCTGTCAATTCGGAATACTTACGTCCTCTTGTGCAGTTGTTTATCCTACAGCGGTGAGAAGCACTAGAGTTTTTAATGGGAAAAAATCAGGACGGGACACTGAGGGGTATAATTACTAAGATGGGAGTTCTATTTCAGCATCCCACCTGAAATAGAACTCCCATCTTAGTGTATAAACCCTCTGATGTCCAAAGCCATCACTATGAGGAGCACTGCTAAATAATTTGATGAGTATTTTATATATGTCTTTCAAAATTACAGAAACTACTCTCCTAATATCCTAAAATCTTGTGCGCATCACATCGAAGTCGGAGGTTGGACACGCTGCACATAAGATAAATCTTATTTGCAGCCATTTTGTGCTAAGCCGCAACTGATTGCGTATAGCCGTTACGGTATGGAAGCATGTGAAGAGATGGCAAGGGACCACAGGCGGGGCATCTTGTTATTTCTTTAAATTGATATAATAGAATAGAATCAACTTTATTGGCCATGTGTGCTTGCGCACACTAGGATTTTTTTGCGGATTACAGTGCAGCATCAAGCAGGGGGATGAAGGGGGGGGGGGCATTACATACATTACATTAAGACATTACATGCTGGGGGCACATGCCCGCCCCCAATGAAGCTGTAGTTTGGGGCCCCGGTGTATTGCTTTGCCCCAGCCCACCATCAAGATTTGAGTGATAATAAATCAGTGACTTTGTCAGTTTACTTGCATGTCCATCATATAGGTAATGGCAGAACGTAGAGTGATATAAGACAGTGAACCATAACCACCCTACTATAAGCAATGTTTTCTTTCTTTATAGCAAAAGACAGATCAACAAAATGTATGAAAGTCCACAAGCTTTTGTGTAATATTATGGCCGTGGTGTAATGAAGTTCAAGTTCGGCCCACATGCGGGATGCAGGTCAAACTGGGCCATTTTTTTAAAGGGGAAACCATTTGCAAGGCAAAACCATGCCATGTAAACAATTGCCCCTTTAAAAAAAAAACTTCCTAATTCCTCTGGCATCCCACACATTTGCTGAACTCGGACTTTATTACATCCCGCCCATACTGTTTGATGTTCTGAGCAGAATTTCATGCATGGTTTGTATTTGAAAAGAGCACCTTCAAATCAATGTAATGTGGACACTATGGGGTATATTTACTAAGCTGGGAGATCTATTAAAGATGGGGTGTTGCAGCCAATCAGATTATACATCGGTACTTGTGTATTAACACGGCACCCCCGATATTAAGTCGTACGACTTTTAATCGCATCGCATGCCATACACCCGATGCACACCGATGTGATTTAAAATTGTATAAGCCCCCTATACGATTTTAAATTGTATAAGCACCCTAATGGGTGTTTATAAGCACCCTTAATGGGTGCTTACCATGTTAAATGCACCCCCATGCCACCCCCAGTATGAGCGTCCTCCAACCTTTTCATACCCCCACTATCCACGTCGGCGTGGAGTTGATATTATATAGTGTGGCGAGCACAGCGAGGGGACGCGTATTACTTTACATGTATTCCGCGTCCCCTCGCGGGGCTCGCTGCGCTTGCCACTCTTCGGGCTCGGTGACTCGCTGCGCTCGCCACACTATATAAAATCAACTCCACGCCGACGTGGATAGTGGGGGGTATGAAAAGGTCGGACGTGTACCGCCGCCCCACGCGGGCTCGCTGCGCTCACCACGCTTCATAGTGGGGGTGGCGTGGGGGTGCATTTAACATTGTAAGCCCCCATTAGGGTGCTTATACAATTTAAAATCGCATCGCATCACATTGCATTGTATGGCATTGTATGCCATATACAATGGTATACAATTTTTAATTGTATACCATCAGGTGCCAATCGCGTCGCATCGCATTGCATCGCATGCGTTATGGTCTGCGATGCGATGGGCGCTGTGATAATACACAAGTACCTATACATCTTATTTATTTATTTAGCACCTTCTAGAAGATAATAGATAGAATCTATTTGATTAGATCTTAGTTAATGTATCATTCTTGAGGACATTTTGTGTCTCCTCTCCAGGAGAAGCCAGGAGATGAGACTTCCAGCTGCACTCAGGGGGGGGGGGGGGCGGGGACAGAGCAATGCATCATCAGGGCCTGGCCCAATTGCAGGAAATACCACGAATCTCGTGTGTATGTGGAGGGGGCGGGGCTAAAATGATGTAATTTGCATAAGTTTAGCCCTGCCCCCTCCACGTACATCCGCAAATGCCTGTATTTGACCAGAAAAGTAAGAAGATGTGGGGGAGAATGTGTGGGATCCACAGAAATGCAGGAAACTTACCCACACTTCCGGGAGGCCGGGAGGTGGGCACGATTTTAGAGAGCCTCTCGGCCATTCAGGGAGTGTAGACAAGTATGAAACGTACATTTATCAATACTGTTATTTTTCTATACTCAGAGACTAGAATTACTTACCCTAGTCCTATCTGAAGACACACATTATTAGAAATCTCGTCAGTCCAGAGATTTGCACATGCTGTGTACCATTCAGTCTGAATGTTGAACTGAACCAGGCCATTGGAACTACTGTTGGAAAGCCGGACTAGAAAAATACAAACACACATAGATAATTGTCACATGCCTGGAATAATGATTATTTCCCACATAGATATAACAGGTCTTTCAAAAAATTATATTTTTTAACCGAAATAAAAATGACAATTGAAATTTAGCCGGCTGGGTTCCCTAGCGCCTGGGTTCTCTGGCAAACTAACCATTTATTTGATTCAGACCTGATCACGTGTCTGCAGAAATGCAGATGACTGCGAGTAAATACCACCGCCCAGACGTAAGAAAACCCGCCCCGTGCAAATCTGCGAGTGAATTGCGAATTAATCGCTTCTTGCTACAGTAATTACCAGCAAATTTATACGCAATTCACTCACGCATTCACGAACTTACCTGATCCGAGGAGTTCGCCGGTTCCCGAAATCTTTCCGAGTCCAAATCGAGGCTAAAACGTCATCATCCCACATCGGATTCTCGCGAGACCTGGGGATATATAGTTCCCGGTGGTCGGCGCCATTTTCAAACAGGCTGGTTATATCGGACAACACGGATGTGTCTGTGCTGTCTGCTGAGGGGTGTGAGGGGGAAACCTGCTGGGGGCTGCTAGTGCTACAGAGGGGGCTTTTTTTTTTTAATTACTGCTGCCAGTGCCCAGGGTGCCCACATGTGTGCTGCATCAGTCCAGGGCTGCCCACATGTGTGCTATATTTGTCCAGGGGTGCCCACATTTGTACTGTATCAGTCCAGGGGTGCCCGCATGTGTGCCATATAATTCCATGTGTGCCCCCATGTGTCCTGTATCAATCCTGGGGTGCCCGCATGTGTGCCGTATAATTCCAGGGGTGCCCCCATGTGTCCCGTATCAGACCAGGGGAGCTGCCCTTTTATTTAATGAAAATAAAAATAAGGTGTTTTTTTTTTTACTGCAAGGGCTGTTAAATGCTCTGTAGTCCAGGGGTGAGCCAAGAGTGCTGTATAATTCATGGGGTGTTGCTAAATCTGCCGTATAATTCCAGGTGTGCTGCTCTGTTTTATAATTAAAAGAATACAATTTTTTATTTTAACTGCAGGAATTTGTCTGCCGTATAATACCATGCCTGCCGCCATTTGTGCCGTATCAGTCCAGGGGTGCTGCCATCTGTGCCGTATAATTCCATGTGTGTTGTATCTGGTCAGGGATGCCCGAATGTGTGACGCATAATTCCTGGGGTAAGCCAAGTGTGTCATATAATTCATGGGTTGCTGCAAAGTCTGCTGTTTAATTCATGGGGTGCTCCTAAGTGTGCCGTCACAGTCCAGGGGTGATGCTAAGTGTGTCGTATTAGTCCAGGGGTGAGTCAAGTGTGCTGTATAATTTATGGGGTGCTGATAAGTCTGCTGTATCAATCCAGGGGTGCTGCCATTTTTTATTAAAAGAATAACTCTGTTTACTGCAGGAGTGTCATTATGTGTGCCGTATAATTCCATGTGTGCTGTGTCAGTCCAGGGGTTCCGCCATCTGTGCCGTATAATACCATGTGTGCCATCATGTGTGCTGTATCAGGTCAGGGGTGCCACCATCTGTGCAGTATAATTCCTGGGGTAAGCCAAGTATGCCGTAAAATTCATGCTGCCAAGTGTGCTGTATTAGTCCAGGGGTGATGCTAAGTGTGCCATATCAGTCCAGGGGTGAGCCAAGTCTGCCAAATAATTCCTGTGGTGAGCCAAGTCTGCCGTATAATTCATGGGGTGCTGCCAAGTGTGCTGTATTAGTCCAGGGGTGATGCTAGGTGTGCCGTATCAGTCCAGGGGTGAGGCTAAGTGTGCCATATCAGTCCAGGGGTGATGCTAAGTGTATTATATCAGTCCAGGGGTGATGCTAAGTGTATCATATCAGTCCAGGGGTGATGCTAAGTGTGCCGTATCAGTCTAGTGTTTGTGCCGCCCACTTTTGTCGCTTATCATACTTATCCAACTGCTTCCGTGCAACTTTTTGGCCTAAAACCAATATTGTGAGGTGTGAGGTGTTCAGAATAGACTGGAAATGAGTGGAGATGAATGTTATTTAGGTTAATGATAGGGTAGGAGCAAAAAAAAAAAACCCCAAATTCTGCATATTTAGCAGTTTTTATGCTTTAAAAAAAAAAAAAATCAGAACCCAAAACCCAAAAATCCAAACACAAAACGTTTAGGGGGTGTTTTAACAAAACCCATTAGAACCCAAAACATGAAGGTAATCAGAACCCAAAACACGAAAAGTGGCCGGTGCACATCCCTAGATATTACAGACCCTCCCTTAAAATGCCTGGGCATGCTTACATTTTTTTCTGACACTCTCAGAAAACTTCTGGTTTCCACCCACAAAACTACGGCTTCCTATCTGTCAAACTGCAAGGGGATTGTGATTACAATCCATATGTTATTTCTGTCACTTTTTCTGGACCGTTTAAAAAAGAGAGTTGTGGCCCATTTGCAGGATTCATGCAGGCCACCTCTGCGATTAAAGATTTGTATTGATTCCAGCAAAACATGCAATTGAAAGATTCAAGATATGATCTATTAAAAGCACACAATGAGGTCTAATTTCTGTTACTTCAGGGTATGTGAAAATAGGGTATTTTAGTGGGAATAAATCTGCTGCATGTCCTTTCTCAATCACTTACTATCAGTTAAATAATCATGATTGCATATAAGTGCACAATCTTTGATCACAAAGAATTGTGCCTAGTTTACTTGCACCTTACCCTCATTGGACAAAGGTTGTAGTTACAAATCTGTAAGAAGCACAGCTCTGTAAAATTATGATCAGGTTAGGTTTGTGAGCTCCATTCAGTCTCCTGTTAACCTGATTGTTGCAGCTGGTTGTAGAATCTTGCTTGGTACTTTGACTGGTGTTGATGATGATATGGAGTACCAATGTTCTAATTACATTTGCAATGTCTTTCTAGGCTGGCATTGCAGCTCATAGTGTGCCTGCACATAGTTCATGTGTAGTGCAAGGGTCTGCATCTGAGCATTGCTTAGACCTGAGCTCTGTTTGCACTACTGCGCTCCAGTGCTCTCCTCATCTGCATGCCAAATACGCATCCAGCTCTCCACAGTGCTTTGTATGATCTTCAGTTCCGCAGCATCCAGGCCTACTTCCTCCATGCCAGAATTCACTCCAAAACTCATACGTGGGTGCTGCCATGTTGGTTAGCAATCTCCTGACTATTCTAGTTACGGTTTCCAACAGCTTTCCACAGTAGCCAATCACTGGACGCTGCTTTCTATAAAGAGAGCAAACTGACCAGTCCCTAATTGCCAGTACAATGTTGGTTCTTAGGTGATAGCAGCTCTGTACTAAGTGCCCCAGGGACGTGCGGTGAGGTAAATGGCTCAAGAGTCCCTGGCAAGTACCAGAGCAAGATATGCACACAATATATGAGCCATGGGGTACATACCAGCATTATACACATGTACAGCAGTATATACTGCTGGAGATTTGCTGGATTTTGTGCAGAAAAGGTAGCCAGGTGAGGCACTGCCTCACCTGCCATAGACTTTTTACTCCAGAGTGTTCACTATAAAAATTATTAGAATAATTAAAATAAGAACTTTTTTATAAATTATTTGTATTTTTGACATACTTAATTAATTCAAAACGCTGGCATATATGCTAGTATGACAGAAAAAGCTGTGCCTCACCTGCCTCACCCCACCGCACACCACTGAAGTGCCCTGACATTCCAGTGTCCAGTGCATTTTCTGCTGATCCGGTCTGGTCATCTTCTCCAAATATCCATTGACTAAAAGATCCACTCTGGTTAAGACTCAGTACTTATCACCTGCCTGGTTCCTGTTGGATCACCTCTCTAGTTCCAGTCTAGTTATCTATCTGGTTCCAGTCCAGTTCCAATCTTGTATTCTATCCAGTTCTAGTCCAAGCACCTATCCAGTACCAGTCCAGTTTCAGTCCAGTCACCAGTCGAGATCAAGCCTGGTTTTCAGTCTTTCCAGTGCTGCTACCTGTCCAGAACCAGGTCCTAGGATTTTCCAAATCAGTAAAGTCCCGGAGCGACTCCCGCTGTCTACTCTACTAATTCTGACTACAAGATAATGCTAATTGGTACTCTACAACAAAGTCTTCTACTGAACTCCCTGACTAAACTCTACTCTTCTGCCCAGGAGTCAGTTCGGGAGCCAACTGTGTCCTCAACTCACTCCTCCTAGCTGTGCTCCAGCAGTTCCATTCTGTTCCAGTTCCCAGCTCCAGCCATCTGCTGGAAAATCAAGCTAAAGACTTTCATGTATAATAAAGTGTTATTCCTTCCACACCTTCATGTCAGCCACTGCTAGAGTTCCAACAAGTATTCTGAAGTCCACTCACCTTCAGCCACTGAGTGCATGACTCCCATATTTCCATGAGTAGGACCATAATAAAGACTCTGCACTTTATAAATATTCCTGCTGCCCCAGCTTCCATCTTATACACCTGCCCAAGCCAACCCCTACCTAATGCTGGCGGCACCACTAGGCAGCTCTAGACATTTGCCTAGGGCGCCGGCACCTGGAGGGCGGTAGTTCGCCCCTCACCTGACCCCCATGTGCATATAGCTGGCCGGGGTGTCCGTGCCGCGGGGGTACCTGCGGCGCTGTCCTATGTATAAAGCTGCTGCTGTCGGCGGCGGGGAACCTGGAGTGAATAGAGAATAACTAGCGCTATGCGGCGCCGCGGGAAGAGCTTCTGGGTTTGAAAACACTTGCCGCACGCTGATTGGCTGAGATTCAGCCAATCAGCGTGCGGCAAGTGTTTTCAAAATCAGAAGCGCTTCCCGCGCCGTCGCATAGCGCTAGTTATTCTCTATTCACTCCAGGGACCCCGCCGCCGACAGCAGCAGCTTTATACACAGGACAGCGCCGCAGGTACCCCCGCGGCACGGACACTCCAGGGATGCCGCCGCCGACAGTAGCAGCTTTATACACAGTGACAGTGCAGTGACATCGCAGTGACAGCGCAGTGACAGCGCCGCACGGACACCCCTGCCCGCTCCAGCACTGCAGGGACGGGCAATACAGGTACCACCCCCGGGCACCGGGGCGCCCCCACCCCGACTCGCCTGGGGCGCTCCGGTGCCTTGCACCGGCCCTGCCCCTACCATTGGACATGATAACTGGTACTGATTGGATGTTTAAGCCCTTATACTGTAGGTAGTCTCTCTGGACCCTGAGGGTTGTACACAGTCAGTTTTGGTCTTGTTTTAGCTAATTTCATCTGCCTGCGTCATTTTCATAGCTTGTTATATTGATATTTAAGATGATGATACAGTGCTATGATTTGTGCCCAATAAAAGTAACTGTGTCATTTTCTAATGGTATAATTAATGTGGAATGAATGTGGAGCATCTTGAATATCCTACTCAATAGCTTGCTGCTGTGATGTTCAGGAAATTTCATTAGCTTTATCAAATCACTACTGTGAAAAATACTTGCGCTATTGTAAAGAACTGAACAATATTTCTATACAAGGCATTTGCTTATGCATGCAAAAATGTATGTTACTATTTATCAATTCTCTATTGTGGAAAAGAATGGTTTATTTGAGAGAATTGTATAGCAATACATTTTAGTTCTATTTAGTAAAGTGGCAAGCATACTCTTCAGTGTCCATGCTATACTGAAGAACTGGCATTCTGTTTTCTGTAATGTTTTAGTAGTCTTTGAGGTGTCCAGTTCCCCTTTAATAATTGTGTCTGTGATTTTGACCTTACACTACTGGGGTATGGTATAACTTAGCGACAGTCAGGATTCCATCGGTCATGTCGCCGACATCAGAATCCTGACTGTCAGGAGCTTCACAGGGGCAAGTGCATTCAAGCCCCATGCTGGCTTGATGAGCTTGCCATACTGCGCTCACCTGACTGTCGGGATCATGACAGTCAGGATTCCAGTGTCAGAGAAATGACTGTCGGAATTCCAACTGTCGGTGAGTCTTTCGGCACCCCACTACTGAGAGTTGAAGTCTTGGGGCCAGTCAAGCACCTGTTAGCGATTGTATTCCAGTAAAGAGGGCTATAGGATAAGCACTGGAAAAATGGTTCTGTAAGCTAAAGGTAGGCATTTTTAACAATGGCATAGCTGATTGGTCTTTTTGGTAATACTGTAGCTGAAATTATATCTGAATACACACACACACTCTGGCTAGATGCCAGCTAGGGCTGCACAGTAAGAAAAAAAACCCCTAACAAACAATAGCATAGCCATGATTGGTCAGTGGCGCACGCAGGGGGGTTTCTGGATGCAGCAGTGGCAGGAAGTCTGCAGTGTCGGAAGGGGTAGCGCCTCACACAGGGTCTCAGTGTAGTAGCCTGCTTGGCAGAGGCTGTGGGAGCCGCCGGGGGAAGGATCAGTGGCAGTGGCTGGAAGAGAGGATGGTTCCCAGGGTTAAGCCCAGCAGAGCATGTGTGTGTGTGTGTGTGTGTGTGTGTGTATTGGTATAGTGTGTGTGTGTATTGAGGCACAGAGTATGTGTGTGTATACAGTGTGTGTATATGCATCACGGTGTGTATGGGGACACAGTGTGTGTATACAGTGCTCCAATCATGTTATTGTAGGAAATGTAGCACAGTGTAGTAATAAAGTGTATAGGGTCATGTAGTGTAGCATATAGGGCCTTATAATGTAATGATGCAGGGTATAGAAGATGTTGTGTAGGTGATAGGGGGATGTAGTGTGGTGATGCTGTGCAGGGTATAGGGGGATGTAGTGTGGTGATGCTGTGCAGGGTATAGGGGGATGTAGTGTAGAGATGCAGTGCAGGGTATAGGGGGATGTATTGTAGATATGTACTGCAGAGTATAGGGGGATGTAGTGTAGTGATGCAGTGCAGGGTATAGGGCGGTGTAGAGCAGTGATGTAGAGTATTTATGTAGTGCAGTATATGGTGACACACAGTAAGCCATGTGTGTGTGTGTGTGTGTGGGGGGGGGCAATGTGAAAGATGCTTAGGGTATGTGGGCACACAGTTAGGCATGTGGGGAACATTTTATTGTGCATGTCAGGAAACACTGGGGGCATTTGGGGCTCACTGATAGGCATGTGGGGAACACACTGCTGTGAAGGGAGCCCACATTCCATCATGGTACTCCATTTTTCTATAGAGTGGCTCTCTACATTTTTGCACCTGGGCCCAGCTCTCGCTAATTCCACCCCTGCCGCTTACACTGTGCAGCCAGCATAGAGACCCCCATGAAAATTTGCCACTGTGTGTGTGGTTGTAGACACACCACGTTAGGACCTTTCGGAGCCCAAGACATAGTGGTACATTGCTAAAGAAATTCCTGGCCATGTCTCTTTCGAGTCTCCGATAAATGCCCCGGCCTGGATCTTCACACAGATTATTGCAAACCAATTGATTTTCCAATGACTGCACAAATCAATGGATTGTAGTGCACATGCCCGAGCCCAAATTGCGAAGTAAATAGCATATGGATCTAATCGCAATCCGCTCGCAAATTGTTTGACAGGAAGCCAGAGTTTGTGGGTGATCACCGGACGTTTTCAGGGAGGGTCATTGATGCCAGCTTCGGCATTGATCAGCCTAAATCTGTCGCACAGTTGTGTAAGTTACTCACTTTTGCACAGACCGAGAAATCATATCATGGTGAGTGAATTGCGTATGGATTTGCAGAGAATAGGGAATAGCGATCCACTCGCAATACACTTGCATGGGCGGGGTTACTTCCGTCTGATGGCCAGCTAGCTACTCACAGTCATCTGAAACTTTGCAGATGAGCAATCAGGTCTGAATCAGGCATCTTGTTAGGATACAACCCGGTTCTCCAGTGCCAAGAACAGCTAGAAAGGAAAAGCTTACCACACTTTGCTTCATCGGAACCATCTGCACAATCCCGATGGGCATCGCAAACACTGCTCAACAAGGCACACTCTCCACTGCCGCACTGGAACATCGTGGCATTACACGGTTCTGAAAAACACACAATGACGTACAGTTGAATGCATTAGTACTTGATACAGTTTAATTAAACCCGCTGCAAGCAGCTATTGAACAAATGTTAATAGGGCAATTATTTGATTTATACTAAAGATAGAAATACATGCTGTGATTTAATAACCATTTATTTTTAGCAAGCTTTTAGAAGATTAGTTATCTGAATCTCAATGGTAAAATCCAATGTCTTGTCAAAGTCACTCATAACTCTATTATTCTGTAATGCAATTCCTAGTCTTCCTGGAAGTGCCGATTTTAAACAATGTACAATGTAGTCTACATGGTTCTGTAACTTGGAACATTCTGTTTCTTTGCTGTTACCGCGCTGAGTTTGTCAGTCGTATTCCTTTCATATGGAAATATGCAATGACCAACATATAGCAATTCTGCCAACGACGGCTGCAAGTAACGTAGTTGGTGGTGCTTCCAAGAGTCATTCTGTTTTTGTAAAGTGCTTGCAGATATATAGCACAACATTGGTGTTTTACATTTCACAATAGAAGCATCCATCGGTGGGTCCTACCTGAGCGTAGCAGGGGGGTTTCTGCTGGATGTGCTGCCAGGTCTTCCCCGCCGTGTCCTGGGTCCCAGCACATGTACAATGCAGTTGACAGGTGCCGGGCCCAGGCATTCACAGTAGCGGTGATGGTACTGTACATGTGCATAAGCCTGGCTTCTATGGGCTGCATGGACTGGTAGTCTTGGAGGGAGGACATGCCTCCCAATAGGATAGCCTTTACCGCAGGTGACTGCAAGGCCACCTTAACGTATGGACTCAATGGGCAGCTGCCCGAGGACCCCCTAATTCTAGGCAGATTGGATTGTGGACATCTGCATCCTCAGCTTCTTGGGCCAGGCACATTGTACAGGTATTCCTGCTTCCTAGCCTGCAGCCTGTTGGTGGATGGCAGGAGCTATCCACCAATCAGAGTCCAGCCTGCAACCAGGCAGTGAATTGCTGTCAGCATGCTGGATGTCTGGATCTGTGCTGAAAGTCGTTCACTGTATGGAAGCATTTGTTCCTGTGAATGGGTGCTACAATGCTGTTAAGACTGTCCTGGGTGATTGGCAGGTAAGACCAGTGGAGTAACTATAGCACCGCAGCCCCCGCGGTCTCGCGGGGGGGGGGGGGTGCTGTGCATGTGGGGGCGCCAGGGGGCTGCGGTGCTATAGTAATGCCCCCCATCCCCCGCAGGCTTACCTGTCTGCGCGTCCCGGCTCCCCTCCTGGCTTCAATCAATTCTATGGAGACGGACCACGATAAAATGGCCGCCCCATGAAGCAGACAGTTCTCTGAAACTGTCTGCGGTATGGGGGCGGACATTTTATCGTGGTCCGTCTGTATAGAATTATTAATTGAAGCCAGGAGGGGAGCCGGGACACGCAGACAGGTAAGCCTGCGGCGATGGGGAGGGGGGGAGCACCGGTGGCCGGTGGGGAGGGGGACGCCCCCCCCATTAACGGTGGGGGGCGGCCCAAACCAAGCTACGCCACTGTGTAAGACATCCAATGGCAAGTCAGAGCTAGTCACAGTGAAAACAGCAAAGTCTTGCGTACTGCATCTGGCTTCATTGACACAGAGAAGACAGTCATATTTTACTGTGGGGGCTGCAGTCCTGTGACCCATAGGTAAAAGTATGGTATTGGAAGCATCTTTAAAAGTGCCCTAAAATCTACATTTTTTTTCATTTCCAGTTTTTAAGCACTAAACACGTTCAGCATTTGGTTTAAACTTCGATTTACTTTAATTTCACTTCAATTAAAATGTCCGTTGTGACAACCACCAACAAAAAGAATCCAATGTATTAAAAAATAAAACAACAGCAGTACAAGTTATAACAATTATATAGGATGACACACAAAAACACTATGGACCTTACTCAGGTTCATTCGCAATAGCCGCTCCTTCGGACGGGGACCGGTGTTTTTTTATTGTGTAGGTGCAATTCTGTACATGTGCACGTGCTTGTTGCGTGTGGCCACGGTGAACTGATTGTTCGCCGGGTGCACGCAAGCAACCTTGCAGGCCGTGAGGTGGCGGACTGCCCCATTACCATATAGGAATGCCCAGCATTTCATGGGCATTCCCATGTGAACGCTGGTCGATCTCATGATAATGAGGCATTACGGACAGGCGGGAGGAGGCCAGCTGCCTGCCTACTCCCCCCCCCCCCCCCCCGAGCAGACACGCATCTGTAAGGTTGTTCTGAGGCAACCTCACATATGCGTGAGCCTTCGTCATCATCGATGGTCGGCGACCATCAAATGATGGGGCGGATCCCAGCAGGCTGTGCGTGGATGTTACTCTGTAACATTATTATTAATATTATAGTCAGAATATAGTGGGCGATTCAGATTAGCTTGCAACAGGACAAATTTGCTGCCCTGTCCGATTTTAGGGGTTTGCGCATGTGCGAATATGTACATGTGAAACCCCCAGAGCGAATGTCTTCGCAGAGTTTCACACTCGTTGGGGTGTTCTCCCCAGGATCGGAGTGCAGGGGGTGTTGCCCACAAAAACGGTCAGTGCCCACCCTGAATTTGTCGGGAAGCGTAAGCTAGAAAAGTCGTTAGACTTCTCTTTACCAACAAGGGAAAAATCATTTGATGGTGAGCGACCGGTGAATGATTTCTGTCCCTTTCAGCTGGTATGCAAGCGGTTGTGTATGCAAACGCATGCGCTTGAATGCTATTGAGTGGGGGGAGGGCTAGCGTGAAGGTTACCTACTCGCTAGGCTGTAGTTACAGGTGGAGCGCCTGTCAGCCAGCCTGCAGGATTGCCAAAAGTCCTGAGCTGGGGCAGGCAAGCGGACAGGAGCTCCATCAGATGGGAATGCGCGAACATCTCACACGTTCACCTGTCCCTGTCAGCAAGACACCGGGGAGCGTCTTCCCTGCCTGTCAATGAGATGGTAAAGGGAGCTGGGGCTGCGGGGGAGCTGCGGGGAGGGCTCTGTTAGAACTGGGCGCACGAGCCCTCTTCTGTCAAAAGGCAGCGGCTGGCGCGGGGGTGGCAATTGGCAATTCTATCTCCAGGAACAGCTATATTGAGACGCTGCTCCATCTTTATACGCAGCGTAATGAACAGGTCTGAATCAGGCCCATAGTACATAATATAGAGTAAACAGCTCCTTAAATGGAAACAGTTTGAAAAATGTTTTACAAAAGCAAAATAAAGGTTATACTGTAAATGGAGAAAACGTTTTTCTTTTCCCCAGTCACTGCTATTTAAAGAATGTTACAGATAGTACGAATATTCCATTTGGGACACGCATGTTGGTGTGGCGAAATTGTGTTTTTGTTTGAAACAAAGAATTGCTTTTTATTTCACACCAAACTCGTGTCTGCTTCCTGTAACCTACTCCCTCCGACATAATAACATCTCTCTTCTCCAACATTTCTAGTGTTGGCTCTCCTGCAAGCTTTGTTGTGTTAGCCACATAATAGTGTCTGCTTCTATACCCCAGTGATATATAAAACTTCTAAACCACATAGATAGCAGATTTTTGAACATATTATAAAGATAAAATATAATATGAATATATATCTATACATCTCTTTCTCTCTCTCTCTCTCTCTCTCTCTCTCTCTCTCTATATATATATATATATATATATATATATATATATATTGTTTTTTTAAAGGAACAACATTTAAGAAAAAGAAAGTTGGGTACTTATGTAATTTCCGGGCTCCCGTTTTTCTTATGAGACCGCGTCCCCTCGCGGGGCTCGCTGCGCTTGCCAAGCTTCGGGCACGGTGGCTCGCTGCGCTCGCCACACTATATAAAATCAACTCCATGCGTAGTTGGATAGTAGGGGTATGAAAAAATGGGGTGCATTTAACATGGGAGCCAGATAATACATAAGTACCGAAAGTTGCAATTCAACTTTATACAACAACGTGTGAAGACCTCTAATAGGCTAAAATAGTCTTTTTATTACAACATACTGTACAGTGAAAACCAGGTATGGCATAGCTCAATGTCTCAGTTGATAGTCACTATTTTGATAGCAGAAGGTTGACTTACACAAGGTCGTAATTGAAAAAAAAAGGTCAACACAAGCAAAATTAACAATCATTTTCATCACATGAAAAGATTGACATTCATTCAAAAGTGATTTTTTTTTTTAGGATTTTTTTTATACTTTAAAATTCACGTGGACATTTTTGGTGTCAATTTTGACAGCTGAGAACATGGACTCCCAATTCATGTATAGCCATACTTTGGATATGGTTTACCGTTCAGAATTCATAGACCAAGTGAATAGTCCAAAGTCGCAAAAAAATCCCCTAGAAATCATGTCAACTTTTTCATGTGTGGACAACTGCCGTTTGACCTATTGATTATCTCAACCTTTGGTCAATGTCAACTTTGTGCATATCATCTTTTCAGTGTTGTACTATGGACTGTTGACCTAAATATCGCCTGTCAGCCATCCGGATACCGTGAAACCAGCTTTGTGTAATGATACTTTTCATAGCTCAATCTGATCCCACTCATGTACTTTACACCTTGCGCACGTGACATTGTTTAACCTGTGAAACGCGTTAACTCTACAAATATGTGTGATATAGCTTGACAAATAAATGTGACATTCTGCAGAAAAATATTGTGAGATCTAATAACACAAACTTCGCTCCCCCCTTGACTATAAAGGGCTCCTACTGTAACGCATAATGCAAATCAGCCATTTTTTCTTGTTGACCAATACGTAGCACTGAATCTCACAACATTATATTACAATTTTTTTTTCTCTTCATACATCATTACCAAATATAATCATCCTCGTATTGATAATCATTTATGCTATCCGGCCACCGTTGTTGATGATATATGAAGCGGAAAGAATAAGCTTGACTTTTCTCAGCTACATTAACTGCAAAAGTAGCTGAAACAGCACAAAAGAAGCATATTTTGGCTGAACAAAGTAAATGCAATTCCGAAAAGATAGGAGGACAAATTAAGGAAATATATAGTCACGCAACACCTAATATGTCTTCTTGAAAAGAATATATCTCAGGAGGGACGCATTTGTTTCAGCCTGAGCAGATTGCTGCATTAAAAAGGACTAAGCTTGAACAGGCAAATTACCTTACTTCCATCTATTGCGCATTACACAACTTAAAAAATGTTTAATTTAATTTTGTTTTACTAACTGTAGCCTTATCCTTTAGCGTTCCCTAAAACGTATTATCTTGTGATATATGAAATCATATATTATTTATATTTACACGCATACATTTAAGTGTTAGGAAGTGTGCATTGTTATGTTTTAGAAGGAATTTTATATTTTACCATTAAACTGGAAATAGTGTCATGTAGTAATTATAATTATATCCATGTGGTTCTCTTTATGTTCTGTGGATAAGAGTGCTGCATTCTTAGCGGAGCTCATTGTTTTGTAGAGACCAGCAGACGTTTTCAAAATGTCAAGATTCATAAATGTGTTATTTATTATGGTCAATTCATGCATTTTTGAAAGTTTTTTTTCGAAAAATTATAACTCAATTTAAGCTTAACTTTAGACTTGATTCTGATTAGGGAATAAAGTAAGAAAGTACAAGTAATTGTGTATATGGATAGGCCATGCAATGCAATGAATGCAGCTGCATGCATTCTTTTGTAGGCAGGGTGAACACTGGCTGCTTTTGCATGAAGCCTACATGGAGGGCCAGTGCAATGCAGTTGCCTTGGTTGGAGAGATACAATTCTGTTGGCTATCCATGGTCCTACCTGCCACTTCTATGTAGGCAGTGGAATAACTATAAAAAAAAATTCCCCCACCATACTGTACATTAATTATAATTTTTAACTAAATAATTGTTGCCATTTGTTTCATTCTCATTGCCAGGGGCTTCATGCTGGTAGCCATGATCTCATGCTGCCTGACAGTGCCAATGTTGCCAGAATCAAAGCATTTTCTATTAACTCTATATGCGCTGTGATTCCCTGGCAGAAGTAAGCAGTCCAGGAGGACTTCTAGCATCTGTCGCCTCCCGAGTGGCAGCCATTTTTGGAGGGACATTTTGAGCAGATTTCCATGTGGAGGACCAGGCCAAATGCAATCTGGTATAGTTGGTAAAATCGATTGGCAGACATGGCAAACAACAATCAGCAGTATCTAACTATGTAAACGCAGAAGATATGCGCGGCTCCAGTGGCTGCCACTGTTCTTGCCTTGCTGCACTTGCTTTGTTGAACTGAGGAGTAGTCGGGATAGAGGAACACACCAATGCTTTACAGGCTATTGCTCTTCTTGTGTGGTTGACCTTGTAGACCAGTAGTTGCCTGACCCCACTCACTTCTTGGCAAAAACCACCACACCCCCTTCTCTATGGCGGGAACTCATGGGAAACATAGTTGGACAAGCGTTGGAGAGCTGCCGACTGTCCCTGCCTGCCGGTTTATACATCTGTACCAAAACATGGGGCCTACAGCTATAATTAATTTCATTCCATCCTTACTTTCCCTGTGTTGGCTGATTCCTTCAGTCACACTCTGAATACATGTGTCAGTAATGCAATTTGTCTTCTCTCTCTCTCTCTTCTCTTTCTCTCTCTCTCTCTCTCTCTCTCTCTCTCTCTCTCTCTCTATTGTATTAAAATAGCAAAACACCTTTAAGAGTGTATGGCAGGCATGTCCAAACTATGGCCCTCCTGCTGTTGCGAAACTACACATCCAAACATGCCTTGCCACAGTTTTGCTATTAGAGAATGCTACAGTAAATCTATGGCAAGGCATGCTGGGATGTGTAGTTTCACAACAGCTGGAGGGCCACAGTTTGGACATGACTGGTGTATAGGTTAAAATTATACTATTTTTGACATACTAGGAAATATTCAATTGAGAATGAATGCGTTCATCTGGCCAAATAGGCACGGCAGCCACTACTCTTTACGTCATCGTCGGGATAATGCTCAAAAGTGCTCACAATCAGGGTGCAAATCCATCTTAATGCTGTGGCAACACCAATTAACACCATTCCCTCTTCTGTCCGACGTAGTCCTCAGTCTGTCGCGGGTACCTGCCGGAATAGTCGGTGTATGTTTTTTTAAGAAGACCTGGACTACGTTGGACAGAAGAGGACGTGATCTTTGCCTCAGGACCTTGGTGAGTAGGATTTTCTTCCGCAGGTACCCCTTCGGATCCTGGACCCCGGACCCCGGACCATGGAGCCCTGGACCCAGGGACCTACCTACGGGCTCAAGATAGGTAAGTATCAGTATGAAAGGGCTTTGGATGTATTATAGTTTTATTTTTTATGTGTCAGTGTGTGTGTTTATTTTACTATTTTTAATACTGTGGAACTACAAGTGCCAGCAGGCCCTTTAATGCCCCGCATGCTGGGACTTGTGGTTCTCCAAGTCCCAGCATGCAGGGGAGGCTTGCTGGGACTCATAGTTCCACAGTATTAAACAATAGTTTATTCTTTTTTTTTTACACCAGTTAATCAGCCCGGTGACCACAGCCCAGGGTCACCGGGGACAGCACCAGGCTTCAGCCTGGTCAGGTAAGTCCTTGAGGGGGTGACCCCTTTATTGGGGGTGGTTCCCACTCCCCCAGGGCCCCTGACTGGTCGGTAGGGTAAATGTTTTGGCCGCGGGACCTTATATTATAAGTGTCCCCCGGCTGTGACATTACCCTGCTGGCTGGTTGGGCCTGGGGCTGGTTCTTAAAATACAGGGGACCCCTAGTCATTTTGTCCCCCGTATTTTGGGAACCAGCCCCGGCCCTGGAGCCTGTGCTGGTTTAAAAAAATTGGGGAACCCCTATTTGCCGGGTTTCCTGATTTTTTAAAAACCAGCCCCGGCTCTTTCAGCCTGGTGCTGGTTGCGGCCGTGGGGGGGGGGGGGGGGGGACCCTACGCCGTTTTTTAATGTATTTATTTTTCTATTTTTTTACACCGAAGCATTTTCACGAATTCATCTTAGTAAATTTCCCCCATAAAGTCAAGAGGGTTTTTGTGAGGGGGCCCCATGATTTCTGTTGCCAGCCCTGTATACAGTATATACTTAACTGTATATGCTGTATCTATGTACAGATGCCACAGGGCTAAACTGTTTGCAGGACATTAATATTTTTGTCATTTGGTTTGTGAAGTGGAACTTTGTTTACAACTAATGGCGATCAGAGATTAGTCCTAATGAAGTCACCTTACAAATTAAGTTAAGCATTATTGCATTGAACTGCAATACAAGTTAATTGGCTATGTGAAATGGTGTGTTTCCAGTTGACAATACAAGATAAAGAGGAGGCAGTAGAGCACTTTCAGTTCATTGTTCTACAGAAGTTTTGCGCGTTAGGAACAGCAGTAAAATACCTGTAGGCATGTGAAGGATAAAATAGGTTCATTTGCATCAAGTAAAGCCTAGTTTATGATATTAAATGTGTATGTAGTTTCGGGAAAAGTTGGGTACTTGTCTTACTTATATTTCATTACATTTGCAAGTTTAATTTATAAGCTAAATATTCAGATTCAGACCCAATCGCAAATGTCCGGAAATCACAAATCGTGATTTTCGGACATCTGCGGACCACTGTCGGAACTTTAACTGCAATCACCTGCCGATTGCAGTATAAGTTCCTACGGGGGGCAGCGATGCGGTACTGCAAGAGCTGGATATGGCGTTTTCTGGGAGTGGCCTGGAAAACACAGGTGCAGCCAGGGAGCTGCCGGTCATGTGATGTCACAACTGTTGAGCTGTCAGTCATCGAAGGCTCCTGTTCCAGATGCACGGGTGATGTACCACCCGGCTGTGCACCTGCAACAGTAGCCTTCGATGATTGACAACTCAACAAGGACAGAGGACAGTAAGGACTCCCCCAAACAGCGAGGCTCCGGGGTAATGCAGGGAGCCCGCTGCATTTAGCCACAGACCTTTTTTAGTGGCTGCATACGCCGTTTTCCCCTTGCTTCAAAAAGCTAGCGAGGGGGAAACGGCATGTGCATGGGGTTGGTTCAATACACCCCTAAATAAAGCTTAGTGATACCCTGTTCCTTTTTACCTCAATATATGCCATAAGTCAGTGGTAACTTTCAGTTCCTTGTCTTCTGTAATGTTCCTATACAAACATCCTTAAAAATGTATGAGAAACAAAATATAACTAAAATAAAATAGTGGCCTGTGACATTTGTTGGTTCTATTGGTAAAGTGACTGGATGTTGTGATCTCTAAGAAAGAATAGCTCAAAGGATAGGACGTAAGAAGGATAGGAATCTATACATGGAGAACAACACACCATACTAGCAACTAGTTGGACCGGAGATAAGAAACAAATGACATTTATTTCAAAGGAAGAAAAGTAGCAAGAGTTACAAGTCTACCATTTTGATGCCTTCAGGATCAAGGATTGTGGCCGACAAAGAGAACTCTACCGAAAGCTGAAGGGTGCCAGGGAAGCAAGGCCAAGCTCTTGCAAACTCAGAGTGGCTTCAGGAATCAGAAGAGAACAGGTCTTGTAGACTTTTTTGCAGACAAATGTAGGAAGGAAGTGAAGACTTTTGGAAGGGTTGACTCTGAATGTTGGGCAAGAAGGATTGGCATGCAATTGAGTGAATGGCCTCAATTGTGAGGGGGTCGAGGTAGGGGGAGGTGTTGCCAGCAGGACGGGAAGATGGCTGATATTTAAGAAATGCATACAGTAATTTAACTACTATTTCAAGAGATAAATGTTGAATATTTTTTAATTACATTTTATTTGCAATGCAGTTTGTGTTATTACTAACACACTATTGTAATTATGTTTCTAGCTTATTCTTTTTACTGTTATACAGTTACAGTACCCATCTCCAGGAGCATCTTAAGAGAGGAGGAGGCCATTGTGCAGCTTCCTGGGCCGGGCCCCCTACTCTCTGAGCAGTAGGATCTGAGCGCTCTAGTACTCAGACCCTAGAACCTCTGCTGCATTGTGGAGTCTGAACACTAGAGTGCTCAGACTCCACTGTGTATCCACAACTGCTGCGTCATCATTTTCACAGTGATTTCTGCAGCGCTTCCGCCACTGCTGCAGGTAAGTATTACCAAAATGGCTGCAGTGTATGCAGTGTAGTGAGGGCCGATGCTAGGTTTTTTTTACACCCAAGTCAAAAATTCGGACCTCCCGCGCCCTGCACTGCACACAAAAATGGTGGCACTCTGGGCTAATAAAATACTCTTTAAAATGTCTATGTTTCCACACCCCACTGCGCCCCCTTACAAGTTCACCTGAAAAGAAGCACAATACAACGCTGATACACCAAACTAACTACACTCCTGAGTAAAAGAAGAGAGAGTGCTATATAAATTAAACTTACACTTACTTACTTACTAAAAGATACTCTGTCTCTGGTTTAGGTAGAGCTGCCAGCCAGAGAGCAGCCAGAGGGTGTCAGTAGGAGAAGAGGATCTTACAGCAGGAGGCGGCTCTTTCTAGCATCCTGTAGAGCTGGGGTAGCCAACCCTAGTCCTCGAGAGCTACCAACAGTGCATGTTTTGCAGGTCTCCTCACAGAATCACAAGTGAGCTAATTAGCTCCATCCAGTGGCGGAACTACCCAGAGTGCAGGGGGTGCAGCTGCTATGGGGCCCGGCGGCACCTCCTGTCTCCCCCCCCCAGCACGTGTGACGGGGAGAAGCAGCTGCCTGCGCCTCCCGAGTCCTGTCTCCGGCTTTCCACCCACCCAGCGCATGTGAGCGGGGGAGAGACCTGGCGGTGGAACTTCAGCACTTCCCGGGACCCCCCCCCCATCGTGTGTAAGGGTCTCCCCCGCCGCGCATGTGAGCAACGGGGAGACCCAGCAGAGAGCAGCACCTAACGGCACCTCCTGTCTGCCCCCCCAGCGCATGTGAGGGGGAGACCAAGCAGGGAGCAGTGGCTGCCTGTGTCTATTCTTCACCCACCCAGCGCATGTGAGCAAGAGAGACCCAGCGCAGGGAACAGCAGGGTCTCTCCCCCCCCCCCCCCTCCAGCGGGAGATCCAGGGAAATGGCACTTGCCTTGCCTGCACCCTGGTGTATGAGTGGCAATCCCAGTGAGGCCTGGATCCATTGAATGAAGGTGAATACATGCTTGGTGAGTGGGGATGTCCTGTCCCTATTGTCCTGTGCTTTTCCTAATGTCCCCTCCTATCTCTATTGTCCTGTCCTATTCCTATTGTCATCCTAATTGTCCTGTCTCTATTGTGCTGTCCCTATTGTCCTAAACTTATGTCTAATGTCCTATCCTGTCTCTGTTGTCCTCTCCCTATTGTCCTGATCTTATGTCTAATGTCCTGTGCTTATACCTAATATACCTTCTACCGAATCTTACCCATCCTCGTTTGCTATTCTGACCTCCACCCCCCCCCCCCCCCCCCACCGCCCTCATTTTGGTGAAGTGCTGGGGGGCCCTTTCAAAATTTTGCTATGGGGCCCAAAAAGGTGTAGTTACGCCCCTGGCTCCATCTGTGGATCTTTTAAAATGTGTCAGTGATTAATGAGTGCAGCTGTGCAGCAGCTAGGTTGTCTGGAAAATGTGAACTGTTGGTAGCTCTCGAGGGCTAGGGTTGTCTACCACTGCTGTAGAGCTTTTCTCTGCTCCTTCCTTCCAGCTTCCTTTAGGAGGGCCCGGGCAGCAGCGGCAGAGCATAACAGCTCTAACCTGCAAAGGAGCCAGGGAAGTGCCGGTGAGCCAGGCAGATGTTCGCTCTCTACCCTCCGCCCCAGTTATGCCCTCTCTGTGCCTGTAGTGGGCGTAAGGTCTAACAGGCGGCTGCTGATAGTGCTGATGGGCGCAAGGTCGGGCAGGTGCAAACTGCACAGAGTTGGACCTGCTGAACAAAGGGTGCCCTCCAGCTGCCTAAAGCTGCCTAATGGTAGCGTGTAGGCCCACCTGGGACTCCGCACACTGCACCCATTATAGGAGCACCACTGCCAGCTTCCCGTATTAATCACCAGTACAAGGTGACGTTCTCCTCTAATGCTACAGACTAGCTTAAATAATAGCACAATGTGTGAGCGCAGCTGTCACCGTTCCTCATATACACGTCATTGCGTTCTCAATAAAACTAACACGCCGCACTACGGGCATGATTAAAATGTGTTATTATTATGCAATTATTAAGGAAAACTTCACGTTATTAACAAAATAGTAGTCATTGCCCGGTTGGAAGCCTGTAATTTATTATTTATGCGCGTACTTCAGTTTGAGTCGCTTTTAATAAATGAGATTGACTGTTACATTTGTCAGAAACACTTTGATATAAAACATTGTTTAATAGAACTCGATATTCTATTTCCATCAACTATATGACAAAAACCAGCATGTTTCACAGGTCAAACACATGTATATTTCACTAGGCGGTATCAAGCTGGAAGCCATCTGCTCCAACATGGATTCAGTTGTTTCATATCCTTTTGTTTTTACTTCTTGATATACATATATTATTTCTTTCTTTCATTGTGTATATTCTGCATTATATCCATGAGTACAAAAGGGACGGAATGCCGAATTTTATTGCATACTGGGACTGAATCACATGGGTATGGATCGTAGGGTTGACACAACTAAGGTCGACTTTGGCTTAGGTCGACTACTGAAGGTCAACGTGGGCTTAGGTTGGCACCTCATAATGTCGACATGGGGTTAGGTCAACAGGGGAATTAGGTCGACACAAGCATTAGGATGACATGGCAAGGTCGACGGTCAAATGGGTTTCACGTTCTTTGTCCTGAATTTCGACACAGTCGGTATGGGCACCGTATCAGTGCTCGCACTCGCCATGCTTCATGCCCTACCAACCCTGGTGGATGGTAGGGCATGAAATACTGCCTGTCGGCACATGTTGGCAACACAAATCAAAAACCCATGTCGACCTTTTGACTGTCGACCTTGTCCATGTGGACATAATACTTGTGTCGTCCTAATGACCCTGTCAACCTAACCCCACGTTTATCTTCGCAGATGTCGACCTAAGCCCATAGCGACCTTCAGTAGTTATTCATGTAGACCCAACAACCGCATACCAATCACATCGTCTCCACCGTACACCAGCATGCTCTATTGTCTCCCTGTGTCAGTCCGTGCAGAAAGGAACCTGATGACTCCTTCCTCCTCTGAGAGTGAGTGTGTGTGACGCTGCCCGAAGGGGAACGGAGCGGAACCTGGCGCGTTCTCTACAACTACAGCCTTCCTGCTGTTTCATCCTGGATGGCATCTCGCCACCTCACACTTGATATTTCTAAATAAGAATTAATTATATTTCCGCCAATAAATAGTCGTCACCAACCTGATATCTCTTTCGCTGTTGAGAAATACTGTTGTGCATCAGGAAGAGGATTCAACGTCAGCTGGATGAGGGCAACTATAAACATCCAGAAGTTGGCTTCTATATGTCGACATTCATTATTTTAGCATTGTCATAATGTTGACATTGACCATGTCAACATTTATAATGTAGTCAGTGACGACATAAGAACATGTTTGAATGTTGACATATCACCCCTGATGGCCCAGTACCTACTCCTGGGGGCATCTTCCAGGTCCTAACGGTCAAGTGATCATTACTTAGAGGTCAAGCCTCTGATTGTTTGGCTCTCCAATAAGAATTTCTCCACTATCCCTAATCCTAATACCAGTGGTGGTTCCCGAGGTGGGGCAGCAGCTCAGTTCAAAATTCAAATAGGGGAGCCACACCCACTGCCACCAATTGCCATTCCAAACTGACTCACTGGCAGATTGGAATGGAAATTTGAATTTTTAACTGTTTTGCAGCCGTTCCCCCGAATCCTAACCCTCCCTGCAGTGCTCAACCCTACCATCATCATTCTGAGAATGTCGACATGTGGTATGGACATTGTTGACATTGTTATTGTGGACCTTTCGACTGCATGGCACATCCAGAAATAATATAATTCTATAAAATGAATATTGCCGAAAAACAGTAAAGGATGAAATCAGCAACGGCTGCAGTGCCGACCAACAATACAGGGGTAGATCACTAAGCACATATAAACATACATGTTATCATGTATGTAATATATGTGCTGCAGCGATCCCCCAGTCATCAGCACACTCCAAAGCCCACCCCCAGTTTCCTGTGAAACTAGCCAATGGGAATCCAGGGGCAATCACCAGATGTCAGCTGCCCGCCCACTTCCCCCAAGCGTACACACATATGTAAGATTGCTCAGGGCAACATTGCATATGGCGTGCACCTTCCACATCTTTCGATGGTTGCCGACCATGGAAAGATGTGGGAGTGTCCCAGTGGCATGCGAATGGATGTTTATGTAAAACATTCATTCGTAGCCAGCACGAATGAAAGCGCCTCGGGAATGGTGGGACGATGTACCACCAATCAAAATGCAGGATCTGGGTCACTCCCAAGGATGCGAATTCGCATCCGAGTGAATGAAACAGAATACCCCGCTTAGTGTATACACACCAGTGGCGTAAGTTTGCCCCAGTTGCCCGGAGGCAGAATAAATATCGGTTACCCCAAAAAAACTCAGTCAGTAAGGTGCCATTAAGACAAGTCATGGGTTCTAACACAGGGTGTGACACATGCAAAAAATGGGGAGTTAGCCACAGAAGCGATATCGATGGCTTTCAATTAACTGATTCAAACTCGCAGGGCAGAAGGGGTGCCCCCTTCGGAGCAGGAGCCCATTGGCAGATGACTCCAGTGCCTCCCACAGTTTACGCCTCCACAGTACACATTAAGTGATTTAACAAACAATATCATTTAGTGGCCACATCCAGGAGTATAGCTGTCATTGACGATATAGCCAGGATTGAGCTGCATGTACAGACAACAGAGGGGGTCCCCTGGAAGCACACATCGTTAATGATAATACACATGACGATATGCATGAAAATTTAATTAACAATATTGTTATTGTGAATATCATTGAAACATCTTGTTTAATGTGTACCCAGTTTAAAATGTAAAAGTGAAGCGAGCAAAGGAGGTTGTACTAACCAGGCATGCCGAGGTGATAACCAGCTGTAAAGTTAGCAAGAAATCCACCCGCTGCAAAAGAGTCGTCGGAAGTAAAATATACTGTCATCTGATTGGTTTTGGAGAAGACATCCGGCACTGGATTACTGCCTGTATAAACAGCTGGAGGTAAAGTAATTCAACAATAAGTTTCAGCTATTACAGTAATGTCATACAGCTTCCAAATGATCTTGCATTGAAAATGATTAAACGAGCAGCTAATTCTTTGTATTCCATTGTAGAAAAGATTTTTAAGAAATTGTACTTAATTCAGTCACAAACCTTTTTTTTAACTTTGGAGGTGTCTGTCCGAAAGACTGCAATACAGTATAGACAAGTTCCCTAAGCAGGCACTGCTCATTGAGAAAGGACTGAATTATTTTCTTGTCTGTCATTAACAGAACTTAACGTCATGAAGCCAATTCTTAGTTGAAGCAGAATTTTACATTTCAATTGCGGTGCCAGCCACCAGCTAATCACAGCTCTCATACTGGCAGCCGAGGTAGGTGACCTAAGCTACTTGGGGCATTATGTGTAAGTGGCCCTATTGGAGGCATTATGTTTAAAATGCCATGGAGGGACACAAAATGAATGCCACGGTGTGTATAGCACAGGAATGATGGTGCCAATGGGAGAATATGCTGAAAGCTACAGTATGTATAGCATAAAGAAAAGTATTCATTACAGTGTGTCGCATAATGTGTAATTTGCATTACAATGTTTGGCATAATGTGTAATGGGCATTACGGTGTGTAGCATGTTATGTTATAGCCATTACGGTGTGTGGCATAATCAGTAAGAGGCAGTATGATGTGTGGCATAATGTATAAGGGGCATTACAATTTGTGGCATATTGTGTAAGGGGCATTATGTTGAGTTGCCTATTGTGTAAGGGGCATTATGGTGTGTGGTATATTGTGTAAGGGGCAAAATGGTATGTGGCAAAAAATGACAAATAATATTAGGGGCATGAATCAGGATTTCTTTTTTTCCCTGTGGAGTTTGATTATTTAAATATAATTTCCCTAAACATATCTAAAACATGACTTTATCTTACACAAGACACAGCAAACACTAAGGGTGGAAGTGGGGAGTGCAATTTAGGCTACTGGCTAAAGACGGAGGCCAAGTAATATAATTTTTTTAAACGGGAAACCACTGCACTGTCTTTAGTGGGACATCTCAGTTTTGGCAAACTTGCTTTCAACAACTTTTCCATACAAAATGGACAAACCAGCTATTACTTGGCAACATCAAAAAACAACTATTTTGTGTTGATCCTCTTCAAGGTGATTCTGTAGTTAGCTCATATAAGTTCTAGCTTGAATGGGAGAAAGTAGGGAGGTGTGTAAAGCTTAGAACCATTTATCCTATACATGAAGTAGTTATGTGTGTGGCAAGAGTGTAATACAAGGTGGGTAGGAAATGGGAGGGGGGATGAGAGAGTGAGGAGGAGATTATCAATGGACAAGTATAACTTGTCAATCAATGGGTCCACTACAAACCCCTTAATATCAGGGGAGAGATAAATATATCTATGACCAATGCAAAGTACACCGGTAAGAGGAGACATCTCTGGCTTGTGAAATTGGTCATTTGCTCTGTGCGTCGCCTGCACAATCCATACTCTTTTGCAACCCAGGAATTTTATAAGTTAGAATTATTTTCACATGAACTTATTTTCTCCTTTCACTGAGATTAGCCATTATACTTTTTGATTCATCGTCCCACATACCAATTACTCCCTCTCTCAATTCCTCATAATGGTTTCTATAGACATTAACACCCATCCCCACACCTACTGTATCTAATCCCTATGATTACTTTCTTCCTCTGTGACAAAATTTCAAACCTCCAACTCTTCTTTTTTCATTCACATTTCTGTTGTCATTCACTCCCCTTTTCCTGTGCACTCTGGAACTCTATATTGTTCTGTAATAAACATTGAATAACCCACAACCTTGTCCCCTCTCACTTCTTCTATTTCTAGGCCTTATAGAGACCTGGATCTTCTGTTTGGACATCACCAGCCTACCTGCACTTTTCTATGGTAGCCTCTCTTTCTTCAACACTGCTCATCTTGGTGACCATCATGGTGTTGTAATGGATATCCTTCTATCGTCTGGCCTAAGGCATCATCCCAGCTGGACTCTCTGTCTCTCCTCTCTCTTCTCCTCCTTTGAAGTTCACTCCTGCTGGCTGTTCTATTTCCCTCAACTTTGTTTTACTGTCATCCAACAGTTACCTACTAGCTCCCTAGTCCTCACATTTCATATACATCTTTTATATGTTTCAACCTCTTCACAGCTTACAATCTTGCTGATTATCCCACACAGACTCACCACCTCCAAATTTTCTTCAACTTTACATAGTGCATAATGGAGAAGATACTGCTCTGGCATTCATAACAACTTAATTATACAGCATTTCAAGAATAAATATAATGCAGTGTATTACTATGGAAACAAATCTGGATTCAATTTATTAAGGTTTAATTAGCTTGTATCTAAGGACAAATATCAGAATCTAAGAGGGAAATGTTTCAAGCCCACTAAAGAATGAAATAGATAAGTAGAGAAGTTGCCTCTAGCAACTAATCCACTTCTATCCTTTTATAGAATGCACTTGATAGATACTAGAAGATGATAAGTTGTCCATTTTTTATTAGGCTTAATATATATTTGCCCTCAGGACCCCACACAGATCATGTTTCCCAGGGGCAATCAGTATCCCCAGGTGAGCCAGAAAACATGAATTCTCTATGGGATCCTGATGTCTGAGTTTGAGAACCTGTGTATTGTATCCAATCAAGAGAAAAATAATCTACAGTACATCTTCTTTCATATCTGTGCTTTTATAAATCATGACATCCTTTAAAATGATCTAGTCCTACAATCTGTGACATCTATTCCAGTGTGACAAATAATATATCTACTCTTGGTTAGTAACCTAATAATTTATGGCAAGGAGTACTGTATATTATCCAATATATAAAGTACAGGTTGAGTATCCCTTATCCGAAATCCCCTCTCCAGTGGGTTTACACACCAAAAGACCCATGGCCTGCTACACCCGTGGACGCAATATTAAGGACAGGGTTGTCCACACTGACATAACCGGGTTTGATGTTGCACCACCCTCAACTAATTTTCTAACAAAACCCCCTGGTTGTTATAAATGCCTCAGCTGCACTACGTGCAAGAATCTGGTGGTCTGTAAATCTTTTGAACATCCGATTACCAAAGTCCTCATTCCTATTAAACATGTCCTCACCTGCCAGACCACCCACGTTATCTACTTGCTTTTTTGCCCGTGCCATCTTTATTATGTGGGCAAAACCATACGCACCATCCGTGATAGGATGGCTCTACATCGTTCAGCTATTAATAATGCTGTACGTTCTGGTTCAGCTGACCAACCAGTGGCCAGACATTTTTTGGAAACTGGACATTCCGTCGGAGACATGAGGTTTATTCTTATAGACCATGTCCCCCCTTTTCGGCGAGGAGGAGATCGTGATGGAGCTCTACTTAGATTGGAATCCAAATGGATTTATAAACTTGAAACCAGTAAACCCAAAGGTCTCAATGACCGATTCAATTGGAGTGTTTTTTACTGAAGACATGTCTTTCTAAAAAAGCAGTGTTTTTCCTACAAACTTTACATCATGTCAACATGGTACTTTATTGTCTACATGGCTTGGGTTGACACATTTTTCGTATTTTTCTTATTGTCTTTTTCCCTGCATCCCATGTACTGTGGTTCTATGTCCCCTTGTGTTTGCTACAAGTGGTGCGCCCTGTTGCACTTTGTTTTGTGCCCAGTCCAGTAGTGTCGACATGCTTCTTAGTGTCTACCCTATCTGGGTTGTTTGACGTTAAAACCCCTTTTTTTCCAGTGTCAGTATACACCATATTATAGTGGCCAGTAATTGTGCCCCTTTTCACTGCTTATTTACTATGTATATTATTATCCATTTGTTGCTTTTTCAGGTGCTGTCATTCGGCGGCCGGGAGCCGCGGCTTGTTGTGTCTCCCTGACAACGGGAGCCGGAAGTTGCGGCTAGCACACTGTACGTACCCCCGGCTGGGGGAGGGGCGGTGAGCACTCGGCCGCCGGATGACTCAGCGCAGGTAAGCTTATTTAATGCAGTTACCTGTTCATCACATTGTTAATGTTTTTTCCATTGCACCAGTCTTGACAAAAATGTCGTTAGGACATTGAAACGTTGACTTTCACAGTGCAATGTGATTGTTCATTCGTACTTGTTTATTGCTATTAAATTCTTTCTACAAAGACCCTCGGAGTGACGCCATTTATCCCTCACACTACCTTATCATTGTGGAAGGCACCCAGGGCATTTGCGTTCATTGTTGGGAGTGCCAGCTCGTCTCCACAACTTATATATATATATATGGAGGAAGAACAGGCGGCACTCCAAGGATTTGTGTAAAAATCTGTATTAAAGCTGATAGGACACCGTCCTATCAGTGTCCTATCAGCTTTAATACAGATTTTTACACAAATCCTTGGAGTGCCGCCTGTTCTTCCTCCATATACCTACTTATCACGGAGGGCACCGAGGTCACAAGCAGCTGAGGGGAGAGTGCCGGACCGCAAGCCATATTGTATATATATATATATATATATATAACACAGGTTTGCAGGCGGCACTCAGGATAAATAAATACGCGACACACAGCCAGGACTTTGCCAACGTTTCAATGCTGGTGCATTTTCGTCAGGGCGATACAACAAGAATAAAACAATAACTCACCATTTAAGTGCTCTAACACCCACACCTCAGCGTCTGCAGGAGCCGTGCGGCAGCGTGGCCACGTCGGCTACTCATGATGACGTCACCCAGTGTGCACCCGTCACCATGGAAACATACAAGCTAAAGGACAGAAATAACAAGCATTTCAGTAAAAATGAACAAGGCAATAATGTGCCAATACAAAAATGATACAAAGACATATAGAATATGTTAATGCATTAAAGGAAGCAGTTAAGACCTAAGGATTCGTTCAAGCCATTGGGGCTGAGTGTATTAAGTAAAAAGATCCACCTTGATTCCCGTTGGAGGAGCAGTTTAGACCGATTGCCTCCCCTAGATAGTGGGGGGACATGGTCAATGATTTTGTGTTTAAGCGCGGTGGGTGAGTGTCCCATCAGCGCATAGTGCCGGGCGACAGGCTGTTCGCTGTCACCTTTCAGCACTGCTGCTCTGATCGCCTGGCGATGTTGTGCCATGCGTATCTTGAACTGGCAGTCGGTTTTCCCGACATAGTACTTGCCACACGGGCAGATTAAAACGTATACAACGAACTTGGTAGAACACGTTAAACGAAAATTGATGTTGAACTTTCTGTTGGTAGTGGGATGTTTGATAAAATCACCAACTGCCATATACCCGCAGGTGGTGCATCCAGTACATTTAACACACCCCTTCTTTGGAGCCCCAAAGAACGGAGTGACATTAATTCTATCAAAATCCGTTATGTCACTGTGTACCAGGTAGTCACGAAGATTGCGCCCACGTGAATAACTGGTAATCAGCTTTTTGTTATGCAGACCAGGTAGCTCAGTGTCCTCCGATACAATGGGCCAATATTGTTTGACTGCATTTTTAGCAATAATGCTGTTGGTGTTATACTTATTGGGCCAGAATAATTTGTTTTTAGAGGTAGACTTGGATCTACGTTTAAGGGTTTTAGAACGAGGGATTGCCATGACTTTTTGCTTGGTGGACATTAATTGTTGGCGATCATAACCTCTATCGATAAATTTGGAGATCATTAAATCCATTTGGATTTCACAGTCTGTAGGGTCACTGCAAATACGACGGACTCGCAATAGTTGTGAATAAGGAAGCCCTTTGATCACTGCAGCTGGATGGAAACTGGTCGGGCTCAACAACATATTACGGTCCGTGGTTTTTACAAAAAGCGAAGTGTGAAGATTACCTTCTGTCAGGCTAATACGCACGTCAAGGAAATCAATAGTGGAGAAAGACCAACAGTGTGTGAGTTTCACTGGGCTATTGCTGTTATTCTGTTTGTTGATAACTTCCATCAACGCGTCAGGGGTGCCGCTCCATAAAAGAAGCATATCATCTATGTAGCGAGCATAATAAAAAATGCCGCTACAGATGATAGGATCAGTAAAGAAAATTTGCTGTTCTACTGCCATCATGTAGGCGTTCGCGTACGATGGGGCCACGGAGGACCCCATCGCACAGCCCGCCGTCTGGAGATAGTACTGGCCATCGTAATAAAAATAATTACGCGTCAGCACCATTTCCAGAAGGTGACAAAAAAATTCCACCGATGGCCCTTTGTAATAACTACTGGAAGAGATAAGCTTCCGTGTAGCGGCAACACCTTCTGCGTGAGGAATACAGGTATAAAGAGAACTCACATCAATGCTACTTAAAACACAATTCTCTGGAACGTCAGGAAGTTTTTGTAAAGCCAGCAATAGTGCTGTGGTGTCCTGCAGACTATAACTGGAGTTTTGCACTACCGGCTGCAGGTAAACATCAAGGTACTCTGACACCACCTGGAAAATGGACCCCCTGGCAGATATGATGGGTCTACCAGGGGGACATTGCAGGTTTTTATGTACCTTTGGAAGTGTATAAAGTACAGGTTTTTTAGGGAAATCACATGTAAGTATTTTCAGTACTTTATCGGTAATCACACCGGCTGTGTAAGCACTATTGAGATACTGATCTAACTCACGTTTAAAAACGATCGTAGGATCAGCATCCAATAATTTGTACGTGGCAGTATCACTGAGCTGTTTGGCGATTTCTACCTTGTAATCAGACAAATTTTGCACAACAATAGAACCGCCTTTGTCGGCGGCTCTAATAACAATATCCCTCCTGGAACTGAGCGATTGTAAGGCATTATATTGATTTTTATTTAAATTGGAATGTGAGCCCAATTTGCCGGCATCAGTCACAGACTTATCAATAAGTCGTACACACGATTTGATAGAAGCACTCGCAGAAGGAGGATCAAATTGTGATTTAGGAGCCAATTTGTAAAGTTCCGGGGGTAAAGTGTCCTTTACAGCAGTAGATTTATGTGTCCCAAAGAATTCTTGAACTTTCAACTGACGGTTGAGTTTATGTGTTTCAACCTTCCAAGTAAATGGATCGAATCTGGTCGTGGGTACAAAACTAAGACCCTTTTGCAGAACTTCATATTCCTCATTCGTGAGGGGAGTTGAGGACAAGTTAAAGACTACTTTCTGTTGCGACTCGGGGGTTTGCCTGACTTGTTTGCGTTGCCATTGCCCCCCTCTTCTATTGGGTCGCCGTCTTCTATCCGTTGTGCCCGGGTTCGTATCCCTAAAGGGACAAACGGTTTCCTGGGTCTCCCACGGCCCCGGCCCCGTCGTTCACTGTCACTAGCAGAGGCTGCAGAGTCATTAGAGGAATCTGCCGGCATGCCGCGTCTGAATCTGCGGCGAGCAGGATACGTTCTCTCATTGGAGGATCCTGTGAGCCAGCTGTACACATTCTGAGATTCATAATCTGCAATCACTTTCATGTATTTTTCACGTTTATATTTAATCAGATCTTTTTTGTAAGTATCCAGTTGTTGTTGCAATTTTTGTAGCCAATCCTCAGAGTGGTCATCAACCAAAGTTTGCTGGTGCAGTGCTTCAAATTGTGTAATTTTGTCCTTAGTAGCACTGAGTTCTTTTTTGGTTTCTTCAATAACTAATAATAATAAATCAAAAGAACATTTATTAAGGATGGCACACCACTTTTTGCAAAATTGTACATTGTGCCTGCCAATGGTCGGCACATTCTTAATGCGGAAACCGCGTGGAATACGTTTCTCTGTGAAATATTCTGAAAGTGTTGCGCCGTGGTAATAGAAATCCACTTCTCTGCGCTTTAGTCGAACAAGGTCCCGATACAGCTCTGCTGGTGGGGAGTTAGCTGCAATGGAAAATACTTTATCTTTGTAGATGATGTCATTTGCCTCTACATCCGAATAGGAATGGAGGTCTCCAGCATCCAATACCACGCGTTCAAACGTGTTTTCTGTCATAATGCTGTAAAGATAGTCCAAATAGACTTGTAATCAGGGAATAATCCCAAGTGAACCTGCTGTCCAAACATATTCTATATGTCTTTGTATCATTTTTGTATTGGCACATTATTGCCTTGTTCATTTTTACTGAAATGCTTGTTATTTCTGTCCTTTAGCTTGTATGTTTCCATGGTGACGGGTGCACACTGGGTGACGTCATCATGAGTAGCCGACGTGGCCACGCTGCCGCACGGCTCCTGCAGACGCTGAGGTGTGGGTGTTAGAGCACTTAAATGGTGAGTTATTGTTTTATTCTTGTTGTATCGCCCTGACGAAAATGCACCAGCATTGAAACGTTGGCAAAGTCCTGGCTGTGTGTCGCGTATTTATTTATCCTGAGTGCCGCCTGCAAACCTGTGTTGTATTGGGAGACATCGTGCATGTAGTCCTATATTTAGGAAGGCAACGGGAACAGTAACCTGCAAATGTGTCAGTGAGTGCCAGAACAAATTGGTTGTTTATATTTGCGTGCTTACTACTAAAGCATCGTGAAGATTCAGGCACCCTGTGATTTACCGTCTTTTCTCATTCCGTGGCGTCTGTGGTGTTCCTGTCTGTTTGGACAGCAGGTTCACTTGGGATTATTCCCTGATTACAAGTCTATTTGGACTATCTTTACAGCATTATGACAGAAAACACGTTTGAACGCGTGGTATTGGATGCTGGAGACCTCCATTCCTATTCGGATGTAGAGGCAAATGACATCATCTACAAAGATAAAGTATTTTCCATTGCAGCTAACTCCCCACCAGCAGAGCTGTATCGGGACCTTGTTCGACTAAAGCGCAGAGAAGTGGATTTCTATTACCACGGCGCAACACTTTCAGAATATTTCACAGAGAAACGTATTCCACGCGGTTTCCGCATTAAGAATGTGCCGACCATTGGCAGGCACAATGTACAATTTTGCAAAAAGTGGTGTGCCATCCTTAATAAATGTTCTTTTGATTTATTATTATTAGTTATTGAAGAAACCAAAAAAGAACTCAGTGCTACTAAGGACAAAATTACACAATTTGAAGCACTGCACCAGCAAACTTTGGTTGATGACCACTCTGAGGATTGGCTACAAAAATTGCAACAACAACTGGATACTTACAAAAAAGATCTGATTAAATATAAACGTGAAAAATACATGAAAGTGATTGCAGATTATGAATCTCAGAATGTGTACAGCTGGCTCACAGGATCCTCCAATGAGAGAACGTATCCTGCTCGCCGCAGATTCAGACGCGGCATGCCGGCAGATTCCTCTAATGACTCTGCAGCCTCTGCTAGTGACAGTGAACGACGGGGCCGGGGCCGTGGGAGACCCAGGAAACCGTTTGTCCCTTTAGGGATACGAACCCGGGCACAACGGATAGAAGACGGCGACCCAATAGAAGAGGGGGGCAATGGCAACGCAAACAAGTCAGGCAAACCCCCGAGTCGCAACAGAAAGTAGTCTTTAACTTGTCCTCAACTCCCCTCACGAATGAGGAATATGAAGTTCTGCAAAAGGGTCTTAGTTTTGTACCCACGACCAGATTCGATCCATTTACTTGGAAGGTTGAAACACATAAACTCAACCGTCAGTTGAAAGTTCAAGAATTCTTTGGGACACATAAATCTACTGCTGTAAAGGACACTTTACCCCCGGAACTTTACAAATTGGCTCCTAAATCACAATTTGATCCTCCTTCTGCGAGTGCTTCTATCAAATCGTGTGTACGACTTATTGATAAGTCTGTGACTGATGCCGGCAAATTGGGCTCACATTCCAATTTAAATAAAAATCAATATAATGCCTTACAATCGCTCAGTTCCAGGAGGGATATTGTTATTAGAGCCGCCGACAAAGGCGGTTCTATTGTTGTGCAAAATTTGTCTGATTACAAGGTAGAAATCGCCAAACAGCTCAGTGATACTGCCACGTACAAATTATTGGATGCTGATCCTACGATCGTTTTTAAACGTGAGTTAGATCAGTATCTCAATAGTGCTTACACAGCCGGTGTGATTACCGATAAAGTACTGAAAATACTTACATGTGATTTCCCTAAAAAACCTGTACTTTATACACTTCCAAAGGTACATAAAAACCTGCAATGTCCCCCTGGTAGACCCATCATATCTGCCAGGGGGTCCATTTTCCAGGTGGTGTCAGAGTACCTTGATGTTTACCTGCAGCCGGTAGTGCAAAACTCCAGTTATAGTCTGCAGGACACCACAGCACTATTGCTGGCTTTACAAAAACTTCCTGACGTTCCAGAGAATTGTGTTTTAAGTAGCATTGATGTGAGTTCTCTTTATACCTGTATTCCTCACGCAGAAGGTGTTGCCGCTACACGGAAGCTTATCTCTTCCAGTAGTTATTACAAAGGGCCATCGGTGGAATTTTTTTGTCACCTTCTGGAAATGGTGCTGACGCGTAATTATTTTTATTACGATGGCCAGTACTATCTCCAGACGGCGGGCTGTGCGATGGGGTCCTCCGTGGCCCCATCGTACGCGAACGCCTACATGATGGCAGTAGAACAGCAAATTTTCTTTACTGATCCTATCATCTGTAGCGGCATTTTTTATTATGCTCGCTACATAGATGATATGCTTCTTTTATGGAGCGGCACCCCTGACGCGTTGATGGAAGTTATCAACAAACAGAATAACAGCAATAGCCCAGTGAAACTCACACACTGTTGGTCTTTCTCCACTATTGATTTCCTTGACGTGCGTATTAGCCTGACAGAAGGTAATCTTCACACTTCGCTTTTTGTAAAAACCACGGACCGTAATATGTTGTTGAGCCCGACCAGTTTCCATCCAGCTGCAGTGATCAAAGGGCTTCCTTATTCACAACTATTGCGAGTCCGTCGTATTTGCAGTGACCCTACAGACTGTGAAATCCAAATGGATTTAATGATCTCCAAATTTATCGATAGAGGTTATGATCGCCAACAATTAATGTCCACCAAGCAAAAAGTCATGGCAATCCCTCGTTCTAAAACCCTTAAACGTAGATCCAAGTCTACCTCTAAAAACAAATTATTCTGGCCCAATAAGTATAACACCAACAGCATTATTGCTAAAAATGCAGTCAAACAATATTGGCCCATTGTATCGGAGGACACTGAGCTACCTGGTCTGCATAACAAAAAGCTGATTACCAGTTATTCACGTGGGCGCAATCTTCGTGACTACCTGGTACACAGTGACATAACGGATTTTGATAGAATTAATGTCACTCCGTTCTTTGGGGCTCCAAAGAAGGGGTGTGTTAAATGTACTGGATGCACCACCTGCGGGTATATGGCAGTTGGTGATTTTATCAAACATCCCACTACCAACAGAAAGTTCAACATCAATTTTCGTTTAACGTGTTCTACCGAGTTCGTTGTATACGTTTTAATCTGCCCGTGTGGCAAGTACTATGTCGGGAAAACCGACTGCCAGTTCAAGATACGCATGGCACAACATCGCCAGGCGATCAGAGCAGCAGTGCTGAAAGGTGACAGCGAACAGCCTGTCGCCCGGCACTATGCGCTGATGGGACACTCACCCACCGCGCTTAAACACAAAATCATTGACCATGTCCCCCCACTATCTAGGGGAGGCAATCGGTCTAAACTGCTCCTCCAACGGGAATCAAGGTGGATCTTTTTACTTAATACACTCAGCCCCAATGGCTTGAACGAATCCTTAGGTCTTAACTGCTTCCTTTAATGCATTAACATATTCTATATGTCTTTGTATCATTTTTGTATTGGCACATTATTGCCTTGTTCATTTTTACTGAAATGCTTGTTATTTCTGTCCTTTAGCTTGTATGTTTCCATGGTGACGGGTGCACACTGGGTGACGTCATCATGAGTAGCCGACGTGGCCACGCTGCCGCACGGCTCCTGCAGACGCTGAGGTGTGGGTGTTAGAGCACTTAAATGGTGAGTTATTGTTTTATTCTTGTTGTATCGCCCTGACGAAAATGCACCAGCATTGAAACGTTGGCAAAGTCCTGGCTGTGTGTCGCGTATTTATTTATCCTGAGTGCCGCCTGCAAACCTGTGTTGTATTGGGAGACATCGTGCATGTAGTCCTATATTTAGGAAGGCAACGGGAACAGTAACCTGCAAATGTGTCAGTGAGTGCCAGAACAAATTGGTTGTTTATATATATATATATATATATATATATATATATATACATATACAGGGCTGGCACCACCACTAGGCAGCTTCAGGCATTTGCCTAGGGCACCGGCCACTTGAGGGCAGTACTGAGCTGCAGCAAGCAGCCACCCGTCACAGGAGGAAAGATCCCGCCCGAGGAGCAGGAAGAAGAAGGCATAATCCATCCTAGCGTCAGGGAGCCGGTAAGCCGTCGCCTCCCTACCTTGACTGGCATTTTATTGCCACACCCCCTCCCACCCCCATGCAAGGCATGGAGCGGGTGAGCGGCGGGGTGCCGCCCCCACCTGGGGAGCTGAGATGCCTTGCACCAGCCCTGTATGTATATATATATATATTATGCAGGGGCTTGGCAGATGGGCGGATCCTCTGTTCCGTTCCACCACGCTGAATCCCCTGTATGTGTTCATCTATAAAGGTATGTCTCATTCACTGTATGCTTATCCTGATGACAAATGGAATACATTTGAAACGTTGTTTACCGAGTGATTATTTGATTGCTGTTTTCGCCGTGCGAGTGCCGCACCTACTTGCATTAATAGAATCGAAAGCTTACCTGAGCTTGAGATTAGATAAGCACCCTGTTTTTGTATGAAGAATTAGTTAGCTGATAGTTTATTGGTGTTTCAGTCAGGGAAAGCTATTGGTTAGAGGTAGAGCAGCCAGCCAGTGATAGCAGAGCAGGGGGAGGGGCTTAGGAGTTTATTTAAGAGCTGGCTGAGGTAAATTATTCCTCTTGCTGAATTTTCGGATTCCTGGAGACTGCTGTTCCCTGGAGTCTGATAAGGCTAAGTGCTTCTTTATTTTATTATTTCTCTATTATTCAACCTTTTATTCCTTTCCTGGTTTGTCCCTAATCTTACAACTTCTTTTTCAAGCTTTTCCTAATTATTTCTGACAACTTTTCTGTCAGGGTGCGCTGTCACAGTGCGGCCTGTTGGCGCCTTGCGGCCTTATAGCTGCGCAGGTTTGCGTTGGGTAGTGTAGGTATATATTTTTCTGTAGGTAGGGTGATGTCGCGTCCTTGTCGAGGTGCTTCCCCTCCCCGGCGTCTGGCTGAGGCGGCAAGGCCGTTACTGGCAGCCGCGTCATCGCAGGCGGCTAGGGGAGCGCGCATGGCGGCGGCAGCGGCGGGGGGTTCGCGCCCAGCCCCAGCTCCCGCAAGTACTTCAGCGGGGGTTAGAGGGAGGGCGAGTGGGCGCAGTGCATCGGCTGGGCGGGCGGCTGCTCGCTCGGCCGGCGGGCATGACGCGGTAATGGCGGCCGCACCTGTGGCGTCGCTGGGCGCGGCTCCCTCGCCGTCTGGCTTACAGGCCTGGCTGGCTAGGGGGGTGCAGGGCAGCAGGGCGCCCAGCAGGGAAGGTAGCCCACAATTAAGGGGAGATATATCTGTGAGTGGGGGTACAGAGGTGGCGGTTAGCCCCGCCCCCTTATCCCCGGCGGACATTTTGTCCACTGTGGACTACAATGCAGCAAGGGGCATTCTCACAGCCTCAGGGGCTGGAGATATGCAGCAGCAGGTTCAAGCAGTGAACCTGTCCCCTGCGCGCAGCCAGGCAGAGGTTAGAGTATGCGACTGGCAGTCTCCTCATTCGGGGAGGGGAACTTTTTCTCCCATGGTGAGGGTCAGGTCCTCCCCATTAGCTGTATTTGCACAGCCACAGGCTACCCCGGTATTAGGGCAGGGACCGATGCCAGTCGCTCCTCCCACAGGGCCCCAGGGGTTTAGTGGGGTTCCAATTAATCAACCGTCAGTACAGGCTGTTCAGTTTGGGAGCTGGTCCCCGTATTTTAATACGGCTACGGTCCAGCAAGGCATGCAGGGTCAGTTGTTGGGTGGCCCTCAGTGGTGCAATCCGCAGCAGATAGTGTACCAGCCCCCGGGTCAGACATGGAGGGGCGTGGGCCCCAGTATGCAAGGGCAGCAGCTATGGGTAAATTCGGGCTATGCTCAGGTACCTGTGGGTTTTTATGGGGGTAGCGGGCAGCAAGGTGTGCCCATTAGGGGTCAGCAGGGCGTTTACCAATTTCCACCCCCTCCCCCAACCCATTCTATAGGGGCTAGGCCTCCTAGTCCGGCAGCGGCGGCGCAGCAAGTGGTGCAGGGCAATGAGCAGAATGGGGGAGCGCCAGGGAGCGGAGAGGTGCCGGCGTCAAGTGTAGTAAGGGAGAATGTGGTTAACACTGCCTCTGTCAGCATTCCTTTGCAGGTTGTTTCGGCCGGACCGGGTAGTGTTTCAGAGGCTTTGGAGTCAGCGAGTCAAGTCGCGGTGGGCGCACCGTGCGACGCGGGACCATCAGTCGCTGCAGAAGAGCAGGCGGGGCCTTCGTCAGCGGGAGCAGGTGAGAAGGCGCAAGCGGCGCAGCTTTACGTGGCAGGTTCTCATTCTGACAGCTCTACTGATTCATCCAGCTCGGATTGTAGGCTGCGTAAGCTCATGAAGTATTTTGCGCAGAAGATTAGAGGGTAGAAGAAGGAGACAGGAGGTTCTAGGTGTGTAGCCAGTAGTGCAGCCAGGGTAGGCCCAGATGCTTCAGGTGATGCGGTTCACTGCTCTAATACGGCTATTTTTGGATGCGGCAAAGGCTAAGGGCCCGGCTGCCGAGGATGCCAGGAGGTCATACGCTAACTGGTTGGCGGGGGCTTACATATTTGCTGCATGTTACACGGAGTCTAGACCTGCGGAGCATTTAAACATGTTTAAATACTTCCATTTAATACATAGCATGTATGTGTCAGGTAAGCTGAATGCAGGGAGGCAGTATGATGAGCTGTTTAGGAAAAAGCAGGATGGGTTGAAGGTTTATAGTTTTGGTTACAAAGATGTGGAGGTGTGGCTGGAAGTTAACCAGCAGACGAGGGGCTTGTTCGAGTCGGGTGCAGTAAGAAAGCAGCCTTTTCTTAGTAGACCCGGATACAATGTACCCGGGAAAGGAAAGTGCTACGCATTTAACAATACACAGTGCGCCAGAGGAGCAGCTTGCAGATACAGGCAGGTATGCTTGCTCTGCGGAGGGGGTCATCCAGCAAAAGATTGTTCAAGGGGAGGGCAAGCAGCTGGAAGAGGGGAGGCTAGACCCAACGTTAGGCAAAGCGGAATCTCCAATTAGGGTTAAGGAGTTAGAGAAGTGGTTGAAGCTCTATCCTCTTAGGGAGGAGGCAGCCTTTTTTATTAGACGGTTTTTCATTGGGTTTTCGTTTACCAATAGTGGATAGGGTGATGGCATCAGCAGCTAGGAATTTAAAGTCGGCTAGAGATTTTCCAGAGGTGGTCGAGAAAAAGGTGGAGAGCGAAGTGAAGTTGGGCAGGATGGTAGGGCCTTTCGAGGAGCCACCAATAGCGGGCCTATGCATCTCTCCGCTAGGGGTGGTTCCTAAGAGGGAGCCGGGGAAGTATAGGTTAATACAACACCTATCTTACCCGGAAGGGGGATCAGTGAATGAAGCGTTAGATCAAAGGGTTTGTAGCGTGAGCTATGAATTATTTGATCAAGCGTTGGTCCTAGTGCGGAGTTATGGGCAGGGAGCCCTTATGGCTAAAGTGGATATAGAATCCGCGTTCAGGATCTTGCCATTACACCCGGATTCTTTTAGGTATATGGGTTTTAAGTTAGGGGGCAGATATTATATTGATAGATGTTTACCAATGGGTCGTTCGGTTTCTTGTTCTTTCTTTGAGTGTTTCAGCACTTTCTTGCAGTGGTGCATGCGGGGTGTAAGCAGCAGGGAGTGACTCATTATCTTGATGACTTTTTGCTAATAGGTCCTGCGGGTACAGAGGTGTGTGCAGAGTTGCTTTTTTCAACGAAGGCCTTATTTAAGGTTTTAGGTGTGCCCATAGCGGGGGAAAAAACAGAAGGCCCAACTGAAAAGATATCTTATTTGGGTATTGAAATAGATACGCGAAAGGGGATGTGCAGGTTTCCAAGGGACAAAGTGGATAGGTTGAAAGAGCAGTTAGAGTCATTTTTAGGGGTTAAGAGGGGGGCGGGTCTTGTTGAGGCAGTTGCAGTCATTGTTAGGTTTGATGAATTTTGCCTGTAGGGTTATTCCTATGGGGCGGGTTTTTTGTAGAAGACTGGAAAGGGCCACAGTAGGGGCTAAAAAGCCCCATCATCTAGTCAGAATTTCGGGGGAATTGAAAGAGGATTTGAGGGTGTGGCTTTGCTTTGTGCAGGATTTTAATGGGGTCAGGATTTGGCAGAGGCCGGTGAAGAATGAGGAATTGCAGTTGTTTACAGATGCATCAGGAGCAAAGGGATTCGGAGCATATTTTAAGGGGCATTGGTGTGCAGAATCGTGGCCGGATTCGTGGAGGTTGAAGGGGTTTACGGGCAATTTATTACTTTTGGAATAGTTCCCAATTATTGTAGCTGTAGAATTGTGGGCGGGGCAGATCTCAAATAATAGCATTGTCTTTTGGTGTGACAACTTAGGGGTCGTTCACTCGATCAATAACCAGAGGTCAGTTTGCACGGAGGTAATGCGCTTGCTTAGACATCTTATTTTGCGTTGTTTGCAGGAAAACATTTCCTTTACTGCTAGGCATGTTCCAGGGGTGAGAAAAGAGATTGCAGATGCTTTATCTAGATTTCAATGGGATAGATTTAGGAGGTTGGCACCAGCAGCAGATGCAGAGGGAGTGATTTGTCCTGTTCATTTATGGCAAATCATAGAGCCGGCATTGAAGGTTTAGCTCTGAAGGCATTGGCATCAGGTACGCTGAGAACGTATTCAGCGGCTTGGAACGAATGGTCGGTTTTTTCTGCAAGGTTAGGTGAGGGTAAGTGTCAAGAGGAGGCCGTGTTGGATTTTGTTTGGTCATGTCATGAAGAAGGAAGGTCTAGAGCTGCAATGTCAGGTATTTTAGCAGGGATTGCTTATTTTTCAAAACTAAAGGGACTAAAGGACCCAACTTAATCTTTCCTGTTGTCCAGGGCATTGAAGGGTTGGGCGAAGGAGCAAAAGGGGGTAGGGGATTTGAGAAGGCCAATAGATCCGGGTCTGCTTCAGGACCTAGTTAAAGCAGTATCGGGAATAGCGTTAGATGGTTTCGAGGCAGCCTTGTTCAGTTTAGCTTTTGTTTTAGCCTTTTTCGGGGCATTCAAGGTTGGGGAGTTAGTTGCTAGGAGTAAGGCGTGTTTGACATCAGGAATCTTGAAGGAGAATGAATAAAAGAAGACCTTATTTTAGTTAAGATTCAGAGGTCAAAAACAGACCAGCTGGGAAGAGGGCGGTGGATTTCTATAAAGGCAGAAGAGAAGAAGGAGATATGCCCAGTAGAAATGGCGAGGAAGTTTGAGTCGGTTAGGCCGATTGGGGGAGCTCAGTGGTTAGCACATAGGGACGGGACGCCGCTGACCAAATTTCAATTCTGTAGTGTGCTTAATAAGTGTTAAGTGGCTTTAGGTTTGCCGGAGGAGGAGTATGGGTCGCATTCTTTTAGAATAGGTGCGGCTACTTGCGCGGCAGCAGCAGGCGTTTCAGAAGAGGCGATAAAGCGCTTAGGGCGTTGGAAATCCACTGCATTTAAGTCTTACATTAGGGAAGATAGGTTATAAAGAGTGCGCTCCTGGCGAGTTTGTTCTTTAGGTAACCCAGGGCCATAAGCCGCCTGCCTTTTATCAAGGGGGATTGGATGGCGTTTCACTTTTTTCCTCTTAAAATCTGAGGTTTTGTGTTGTTCACATCCATCTGGGTCGCCTAAAAAACTGAGTTTACCTTTCCTTGGCTAGTTGCTTTAGCATAAGTTAATTAAGAATGAGTTCTAATGCTATTTTATATAATTTTGTTATAGGTTCGGCTGATGTGGTGGGTAGGGTGTGGATTGTGGGACATTCATACGTGTATTGGGCAGGAAAGCATGAGATTAGGTCAGGAAATAGTAAGGTGAGATGGATTGGAATTAGGGGTCTTTCCTGGTTTAGGATTTGGGACTTATTGTTGGCCTCAGAGAAAAAATGGGGTGTTCCTGATGTGCTAGTTATTCACGCCGGAGGCAATGACTTAGGGTCATGCAAGGGCGTTGAATTGATTATAGCAATAAAAAATGACCTCCAGGGCATGAGAGAAAGATGGCCAGACGTGAGATTGTGCTGGTCAGAAATAATTCCGAGGAGGGTATGGAGAGGGACACAAGGAGGAGCTGCTTTGGACAGGGTAAGGAGGAAGATTAATGCAGCCGTGTCCAAATTTATGTGGAGCTTTGGAGGTGTGGTGATCAGGCACCCAGGAATAAAATATGAGGCCGTGGAGCTCTATAGAGCAGATGGAGTACATTTGAATAGAGAAGGGATGAAGCTGTTTGTCACAGCCTTGCTGGGGGGTGCTAGATAGGGGAGGGTGTTTAGTTTAAAGTGGCGGACTTCGGCCTTCTTTGGCGGCCTTGTTTTGGCGGAGAGCATGGCTCCTCGGTTTAAAAGAGATTAGCGTGACAGAAATTGACTAGCATTTCCCTGTGACAGTGGCGAGTCGGTCACTACCTTAGGGGGGGACCAGGTCAACATCTGAGGGATGGGCAAAGGCTAGGCCAATTTAGGGGAAATGGAGCTACTCAGTAATGGTCACGCAGGGCGTGGTCGAGGCCACGCCCATTTATTTAGTTATTGCATAAGCTATTGCCGAGGGGCCATGCTGCTTGGCCACTTTTTGATTAATTAATTCAATCCAGCCATTCGATTTAATAAATTCTGGCTGTGAGCTTTATTTTCCAATTTATACAGTTGTCTGAGTCATTATTTATGTCTACGAGTCCAGTTATTTGTGTCCGAGTCTTTATTTCAATTGCGTCGTTTTCTGAGTAATAAAACATATGGGTGACTTAATAGAATCGAAAGCTTACCTGAGCTTGAGATTAGATAAGCACCCTGTTTTTGTATGAAGAATTAGTTAGCTGATAGTTTATTGGTGTTTCAGTCAGGGAAAGCTATTGGTTAGAGGTAGAGCAGCCAGCCAGTGATAGCAGAGCAGGGGGAGGGGCTTAGGAGTTTATTTAAGAGCTGGCTGAGGTAAATTATTCCTCTTGCTGAATTTTCGGATTCCCACCCACCCACCCGAAGTAAGAAAAAAATTTTTGGTGGTGTAAGTTCATGTTGAGGCTTGTAAAGGCTGAGGGCCTGGCAAGTAAGGAGCAAGAGGGTCAAGAGAGATTTGCAAAGGCTTAGGGCCTTGCAAGGAGGGAGAGCAAGGTGAAAAGGAGAAGTGCAAAGGCTTAGGGCCTTGCAGGTAAAGTGTGGAAGGCGGAGAGCATGGCTCCTCGGTTTAAAAGAGATTAGCGTGACAGAAATTGACTAGCATTTCCCTGTGACAGTGGCGAGTCGGTCACTACCTTAGGGGGGGACCAGGTCAACATCTGAGGGATGGGCAAAGGCTAGGCCAATTTAGGGGAAATGGAGCTACTCAGTAATGGTCACGCAGGGCGTGGTCGAGGCCACGCCCATTTATTTAGTTATTGCATAAGCTATTGCCGAGGGGCCATGCTGCTTGGCCACTTTTTGATTAATTAATTCAATCCAGCCATTCGATTTAATAAATTCTGGCTGTGAGCTTTATTTTCCAATTTATACAGTTGTCTGAGTCATTATTTATGTCTACGAGTCCAGTTATTTGTGTCCGAGTCTTTATTTCAATTGCGTCGTTTTCTGAGTAATAAAACATATGGGTGACTTATATATATATATATATATATATATATATATATATATATATATATATATACTGCATATCAAAGTATAGAAGTGATACTATACCGCTTTAGGACAGGAAATTTGTAAATATATAAACAATGGAAACATTTCTGATTAGTCTTCTTAGGTTAGTCTTTTAAACTTTATTCACTACTGGGACCTGCTAGGTCAAAAGGTGACGTAAACATGTCCATTCTCCCTTTTCCGATGCTATTACTTGCTGTGTTAACAGGCAATGCACCGCTAGACTTTCAGGTTATCTAGGAGCCTTATATCTTCTGAATGATAATTTTCCAACATGCCTCTTCTAAAGATTGAGCAAATCAAAGGAGCAGTGAACTCTGTGACCTGCTTTTTATGAGTTGAAGTTCATCCGCCAACTCTGCACTTCAGTGTCTGGAGGTTTCTTTCAGTTCTTCATCAGTGACAGCGTGAAACCTGGCTACTGACTGCTACTTTGCAATAATTCATAGAACTCACAAAAAATCTACTGTCTAAAACAAAGCTTTTGAAACCAAGATGTCAGCACAGAAGGGATACTTGCCCAGCAACAATGAATCTGGTCCTTTACCATCTCTTACTTCCACAACATCATATATATTCTCTAGATCAAACACCTGGAAATGCAGCTGGATATTGTGTCCTATAGCAGCGTTCAGATACCATATACCTAGGGGAAGAGAGAAAAATCATAGTAGTAAACTCTTAATAATAATATTATATAAAAGGTTGACGCCGCTCCTTACCTGCTGGAGCTCCATTCGGAACACCCAAACACTAATGTCGGGCCGGCTGTCGGGCTCGTTCTGCCAAGAAAAGCCGGAAATAGGCGAGCTCCCGGCCGGAGCTCGTCTTTTTCTGTTCTCAACTCGCGGCCACGCCCCTTTCTCGCCGCTCGTCGGCCGGGACATTGAATCCCGACCGCCGAGCTCAAGTCGACCAAAACGAGAACGGGACAGGGGCACGGCTGTCAAGCTTGCCTCTGAAATTTAATACCCCCCTAAACCCCCCATCATATACTACCCCTATATACACTGCACCCCCATCCTCTTACAAATTCTGCACCCCGCAACATTTACCGCCCATATGCATTTACTGCACCCCTACCCCACCATGTAGGGCGGACTATATAAAGAGCACCCCCCTCAGAGGCGTAACTCTGGGAGGCAATGGAGTCATCTGCCGCCGGGCTCCTGCTCCCAAGGGGGCACCTCTCCTTCCCTGCAAATTTGAACCGGTAATTCAAAGCCATTTTTAGGGCTTCTGTGGCTGACTTCCCCTCCTAGCAGGACCATACATGTCACAGTCTCTTTATTTTAAACATAATATACATAACATACATACACACATGCATACATACAGTATATTTATATAAAGGTGCTGTGTGTGTGGGGTGGAGGGGGGGCGCCAATATTTATCTTGCCACCGGGCAACTGGGATGAACTTATGCCACTGACCCCCCTCCTCGATATACTGCTGTCTCCATATACCGCATACTCTGCACCCCCTCCTCCATATACTATGCTTCAACACCAGGTAACTTGCCATCCTGGGATTTGGCTACAAGTTCCAGCAGTTACCAAGAAACAGATGGTAAAATATTTAAAAAATAATTTAAAAAATGGAAAAAAACGTGAAAAGTGCATGTCAACCATTTCAACGACCTTTTGTCTATGTCAACCTATTGCACATAACCCATGTGGTAATGGCCTAGACCAGGCATGTCCAAACTTTGGCCTTCCAGCTGTTGTGAAACTACATATCCCAGCATGCCTTGCCATAGTTTTAGTATTCCCTAATAGCAAAACTGGTGCAAGGCATGATGAGACAGCTGGGGGGCCATAATTTGGACATGCCTGACCTAGACACTGCTGACCTATCATCCGATGACATTCCGAACTTACAAAAACATCCTCCAATAAAAAATGATAAAAAAACCTGTAAACTAACAGCCCATATTGACGTTCTTATTAAGGATGTTATATTGCAGTAATCCAAATACAACAAGCTCTTTTGTCATTGGACAGTCTTTGGATACGAGCATAAATTCACTCATAGTGATGGAATGTTTAATGGCTTTCCAGGGCAGAACTAAAAATACATTTGAGAGAATTTGGAAGCCATGGATACTATTTAATTAGCTTTTCCAAAGTATCTTCTCTCATGCTGATCTGGAAAATGTATTACCAGAAGACTGTTTTGTAATTATATAATTCTGCACTCGGCTGCTATACCGAGAGACATATTTCAATATTTCAGTGTGTAAATGCTTTGGATTCTGCATGGTGTTTCAATGTTCTCAACTTTTTTCCCTTGAGCATCCAACTTTTTGATTTACATTTTAACTTGTAGCAAGCGAAGAAGCGTCTTGCGTTCCGTTTCAAAGCTATGCTATCATCAAAGTTTTGCATACTGTACTTCACAATTTTTTGAATGTATCTAATTTTGAGGAGGGTATTATCTCATGGAGAAGTTTTGTTTGTTTGTTTTTGTAAAATAAAAGGTTGCATTAAAGTTTCAATTTCAACAATTTATCACTGGATAAAGAAAGCTGGTACAGTATGTTGCCGAGAGCTCTAGGACATAAAGTAGAGGGCGTGATAAAGATATGGGTATTCTCTAAGTGCGCAAGTGCAGCTAGGATGAGTACTCAAAGGTGTTTTCTCTGCACCTTCACAAATTACAGGTAAATGACAAAGGTGAGGACCCTTCACCAGCACACCAAAATAACGAAAAAGAACCTCTCTTACACTTTCCAAAATGTCACAGGAGATGACTTAATGGTCATATATGTGGGTTTCCCTCCGTAATATACAGTATCAGATTTTGCAGGAACAATTAAAAAAGAATAGTTCAAACAAGTAGGTTATAGTGCCCGGGCAACCTGCAGCAAAAGGTCTCCAGTCAGCCAAAATGTCCACACAGCCATCAGACAGTTCACCAAGGGATCATACTCCGATGCGTTTCAGCCCGCTACGGGGTCCTTTTCAAGGCTCCTAGTTCAAACCAGGAACCTTGAAAAAGACCCCCGGAGCTGGTGAATCTACCTCCTGAGGAAGCGGCTGAGATTGTTAAAATCCCAGCTCATTAGTGGCATAACTAGATATTTGTAGGCCACATAGCAAAATTCTGTAAAGGGCTCTATGTACCGCTCAATGAAGAAAAATGTGTATAGCACATGTTACTTTGATAGGATAGGTGGTCCCCTTTTAAATGTACGCCCGATAGCAGCTGCACCCCCTGCACCTAAGCTAGTTACACCCTTGTAGCCCAGTATCTCTAGTACACTGTGAGTGGTGTTTTGCTGCATCTGCGATGCACATAACATTTTTTTAAGAGAAATAAGGTATGCTTCCCCTATCAGAGCATCTCATTCAAACTCGGCATTTCTCACTCTATGCAGCAATGGATTAACCCAGGGGTTCCCAATCTTTTTTGAATCCCCTAGAGTATCAGAATTTTTTTCATGGCACCTCTAGGCCAAACAAAAAAAAGCAGAGTAAATATAGCATTAAGTAGGTTGGGTTTATATGCCGGGTGTGGTATAGGGGTCCGACAGTCGGGATCCCGACAGTCATTATCCCGACTGGCTGGACCCAGACAGCATGGCGAGCGCAACAAAGCCCCTTGTGGGCTCGCTGCGCTCGCCACGCTGCGGGCACGGTGGCTCGCTAAGGGAGCCACCTATTCTATTCTCCATCTATGGGGGTCGTGGACCCCCATGAGGGAAAATAGCCGACGGCCGTCGGGAACCCGGCTGTCAGTGTTTTGACAGTCAGGATCCCGACGTCGGGTGAATGCCTGTAAGGCTCCCGACTGTCGGAACCCCGTCCGGCACCCTTATATCCCATCCTTCTGGTCAGTTATGTGGTAAAGGGCAGGATTTGCTTCTCTTTGTACACATTTTATGATTTGCAGCCACCAGCACTGGTTTTTCCCATAAAAAATGTACCATAAATAGTTTGAATTGGTCCTGGACCACCAACCTGGGGCACCCCTGCAAGTGTCCCGAGGCACCCCAGGGAGCCGTGGCACATAGTTTGGGAACCACTGGATTAGCCACTAGGCACGTGTACTGCCTAGTGGTATATGTGTACTTTAAGGTGCACTAGTACTGTGGGCATTGTGTATACGTGACACTACTGTGTGGCATACATGTAAAAGGAGTACTACTGTGTAGCCTAACATGAACACGTACATGTAAACCGTTCCAAATACCTTAAACACTGACAACTTCCATCTTCTCTTGGTGCAGTGTGTACAATAATTAATTTAATACAATTACATTTTATCATAAGGTATTTATGAGACTCGGATGAGTCATCCTAAAAAGAATTAGCAAAGTGTATTCTATTAATACTGAAGATTTGATACAATGAATAAAGATTTATTTATCTAGTTAAGTTCCTTAGAGTGCCACATCTAGTTGTGGATAAAGATAATGACTTTATTTTATAATTTGTTCCAAAAACCTAATCACCTGCAAAATGACTAATGCATATTTCTCCTTAAGGTTAATTAAATATTTGATATTTAAAACTAAAATGTAAAGGTTAACAGCTGCAAATTTCATATAACTTACATGAAGCGAGACTGGGATAGGACTGAGGGTAGTTCGGAGAGCTGAAGGTACTGTTTGCTTCCCACAATTCAGCAGGTCCTCCACAGTCCACTATAAAATGGATAAAATAAACAGTATAAGTAGTATAAGCGATGAATTCAATAAAAACAGTATATGACTGTCAGCATTTAAATCTACTGTAAAGCTCTACCATTGCACCAATAAAGTTTCCATGGTACTTGTATATTATAGCAGCGCCCATCGCATCGTATACCATAAGGCATACGATGGTATGCGATGCGATATCGCGCAATGTTGTACAATAGCATACAATGCCATACAATGCGATGGGATGCGATTAAAAATTGTATAAGCACCCTAATGGTTGCTTACAATGTTGAATGCACCCCCACGTCACCCCCCACTAGAAACGTGAACCCGAAGCATGGCGAGCGGTGGCGGTACGCGTCCTATGACCTTTTTATACCCCCACTATCCACGTCGGCGTGGATTTGACTTCACAGGTATACGCGTCCCCTCGCGGGGCTCGCTGAGCTTGTCACGCTTCGGGCTTGGTGGCTCGCTGCGCTCGCCACACTATATAAAATCAACTCCACGCCGACGTGGATAGTGGGGGTATGAAAAGGTCGTAGGATGCGTACCGCCGCCCCTCGCGTGCTCGCTGCGCTCGCCACGCTTCAGGGTTCTCGTTTATAGTGGGGGGTGGCGTAGGGGTGCATTTTACACCCATTAGGGTGCTTGTACAATTTTTTATCGCATAGTGGTGTAAAATCGCGTTGCATCGCATGCCATCGGGTGTATGGCATGCGATGCGATAAAAACATTGCACGACCAACATCGGGGGTGCCGCTATAATACACAAGTACCGTTTCCATTATCCCATAGTTTCGTGTCATCAGGGAGGACCTTCCCTCTGTCCAGGACCTGTACCTGTCCACAGCAAAAAAGCGGCCAACGAAGATAGTCAAGGACCAACTACATCCTGGCCATGGCTTGTTTAACCTGCTGCCATCAGGCAGACACTACAGGGCTATTCCCACCATGTCCACCAGAAGCCTTAAAAGTTTCTTCCCTGAAGCGGTTCACCTGTTGGCACGTGAACTCATGAACACCTCACTGTCTAGTCGCCATAACCCTCTGCACATTACCTAACACTGTGTCCCCTTGGAATAACTTTCTATATGACTGTACATGTTTCCCCACCTGTTTATATTGTTTATTGTTTATACAATATACTACTTATTCGTTACCCTCCTGGCTGCTGCGCAGCAAACCCGAAAACAAATTCCTAGTTTACGCGAGTATACCTGGCCAATAAAGCTGATTCTGATTCTGATGTTATTAATTATATTTGGAACTTCATACAACAGTACAATGTCGTTCTGTGCATGAGCAGGTCAGGCCTTGCCCAGCCGCAGATTCCAGATAATGGGAATACTCTGATCTCCGATACTCTGCATGGGACACAGTACCCGCATCCCACTCTGATCAGGCCAAGAGTCCCTTTCCCCAGAGTTGTAGTCAATAACCATCTCATTTTTATTGTGCAGACCTGATATTACAAATACAATTGATGAATTGACCTTTGTCAGTCCTTCTCCTCATAAATGACTCTTACATATCTATGTACATTGCTAACTACTCCTCACCTCTATGAGGTTAAGTGCCATCAGTGACCAATAGAGGCCACTCGACGGACCAATTTATTCCTATGTGTGCTTAAAGATGTCATAACGGAATGTAAAAGCAATTTTTACGGGGACACTGATCTGTTTCAAACATGCATATGGAGAGAGGGAGCTGTGAAGACAGAGGTTGGAGGTAGGGGCAGATAGGAACTGGGGTGGGGTGGAGAGTTTTTGGGTTAAAAATGGTCAAAGCTCAAAGTTGAAGTAAAAACTGTCAAAGTTTAAAGTGAAAGTACATTGCAGAAGCTGTCATTTTGATAGGCTTTTAGTTATTTTATTACATATTTAGGACACACCCCTCCCCCGCAGCCTAACTCTAACTATATACCCCCCCTTCGCAGCTTAAATATATATACACCCCCTCCCCCGCAGCCTAACTCTAACTATACACCCCTATCCCCGCAGCCTAACTCTAACTATACACTCCCCTCCTCCGGGGCCATTCGGTCTGAAACGTTGACTTTCTTCCTGAATTGGTGATGTATCATTAAACATATTTCTTGGATTAAATTTGGATGATCTAGCGAGGGCCCATTGTTTGGATAAGAAATATCGAACTGTGATTCTATATAGGGCACACTAAATGTGTGGACTTAGTGGTGCACCCACTGTTGAAACGGATTGGATGTGTGTGTACAGATCCTCTCACTTATGTGTGTGTTTGTGTGTGTCCGGCATCTAGTGCAGATGTCACATCAGCGGGGTACGCACATCAGCCACCGCCGACACAGGACCAAGATCTCTCGTCACGGCCACAGGGACATCCAATGTCAGCAGTGTAGTAGCCACGCCCAACGCATTTCATCACCAACACGGACTATATATATAGCAGGTAGGGAATCTCCTATCAACAGACCCCGTCTCTCAACAGACCGCACCTCGCAGAAGACTCCTCCCCCCATTAGGGCTGCCTATAAGTACCCCCAAGCCGCCCCTACCTCTATGTACCTTGTACCAAGAGCTTACAGTCTCATTTTAATACATTTCTGCGTCTCCATTCCTTAATCACTCATATAAGAAAAATAACAGCTGGTAAGAACAGCTGGAAGGAAAGCAAACTGTGAGGTGTGGGGAGCGCAGTAACTATTAAAACAAATGTTTTGTTTTATTAACTAAATTATCTAGCCAGTATATAATACATTATACCAATCTATTGTTGGGTATGTGAGATTGTGCAGATAGTGTCACGACCTGAGTATATTGTGAGCACATTTGCATTTTGCAGACAAATATCCTGCACAATAAAGTACAATATATTATAGTTAATATTACCGATTACGTCTTTAACGGCCTTTCTTTTATCTTCCCTCTAGAACAATCACCACGCATAATATCCCTCACTATAATTATAGTGGTCATTGTGGATGTTTAAGCTTTCTTCTAACACTTCTTTTCTTAGTGATTCCACTAATTTGATTCTCTTTTAAGTGATTTCCAATTCTCCGCTATAATTGGATTTGTGTGAAAAATAATGAAAATATATGTGTTTGTTTGTTGTACAGCTTAATACTTTTAGAATGGGATTCTGGTTATTCGGTTCTTATGAGTTCAATTATTAACAACATTTTCACTTTCAAAGTAAGTGCACCCTTTGCTTTCAGTCTGTATCGAAAAGGCATAAACTTCCCTAAAAAGATGTATATGCTTATGAGCAAGGGGTCATTAAAACTTAAAGGTTCCCCTAGCAGGGGCAGAAAAAGATCTACCTTTATTTCTGGTATTTCCCTATGTATGTACTGTAGATCTTTCATATTCCACGTGGTCCAGATGATGATGGCTTAAGTGACAATTCTAGTCTCATGGCTGCTAGTAGTTTATTAAATTGTAATCTGATGAATATCCTGCAGTGAACTCCGTTTGCCAGAAGTCAGTGTGGAGCAGGAATGTGAGCATGATTACTCTATAAGTGGACAAGTTGACAACTACGACAAGACCTAGGTAGTAGATAGATGGACATAAATGAGCAACATAGACGTAGGTGAACACACTTAACTCTAGAGACTGGCATTTGAATTTAGCACTGGCCTTCAAAGATTCTCATCTGTATTGTAAAGCATTTGATTTGTGTATTGGGCTAAAACGTTTTCCAAAGAATTGGGTCTGCAATATGTAAGGGCTCTGAACTGGGTCTATAGGATGCTCCTATTTTGATTAGATTAGTCACTGTATAAAACTGAAATACTACAGATAAAAAAAAGCTAATGTAAATATAAAGCCTTGAGACCAAATGTAATAGGGTGTGAAAATCATAAAGTGAGAGATTTTGGGAGAGTTTTTCCTGTTTTTGTTAATGCAGGTTTATTTTGCCATGTAATTGATTGGCACTTTCTGATTCTCACACTGTCAGCACTTGGAGGCTTAACTGTTCCAGTCCAGTGGTCTCCCAGCTGGGTGCGTGTTGTGGTTGTGGCACTGGGGAGCAGTGACTGCTAGGAGGCAGAGTATAAGTGCTGGGTCACAGCGTGCTGGGGCCGCCATTGTGGAGTCTGGCTGAGCTGGTGCACGCTGCACCGGGAGGCTGGGTATGATAGTGGATGTGTCATGGTTCCACATGTGTCTCCTGTACAAGGAGCCGCAATGTTGGAGACCAGGTTTGTCCAATTGCTGCTCAGGGCAGTTTTCCAGCCAATCTGGTGCAACCTACCATGTTAAAAGGGACTCAGCCTTCAGGCTCTTTGCCTTCAGGTTACTTCAGTTTACTTCATGGCGAACAGATCACGTACTGTTCTCCCGGAGCTCTGACTGTGCTCCCTTGCCAGTCTGGCTGCTGTTCTTCCATGGTGGTCTGCTCGCAGTTCAGCGTCCTGCCTTGTTCACCAAGTTGCCGTGAGGAGATCCACTGTACCCACCTCGGTGTTATGTCCTGGGTCTGGCAGTGCTTTACCTTCATGAGTTCTAAAGTCTTAAAGCCTTCAATTCAGCAGTCTCAAAGCCGCAGTCTTCAATTCTTCACCCTTAAAGCCACAGTCTTCAATTCTTCAGTTTAAAGCCTCAGACTTCAAATCTTCAGTTTAAAGCCACGGTCTTCAATTTTTCACTCTTAAGGCCGCAGTCTTCAATTCTTCAGCCTTAAAGCCACAATCTTCAATTATTTGGTTTAAAGCCACAGTCTTCAATTCTTCAGTTTAAAGCCACAATCTTCAACTTTTCACTCTTAAGGCCGCAGTCTTTAATTCTTCAGCCTTAAAGCCACAATCTTCAATTCTTTAGTTTAAAGCCACAGTCTTCAATTTTTCAGTCTTAAAGCCACAATCTTCAATTCTTTAGTTTAAAGCAACAGACCTCAATTATTCAGTTTAAAGCCACAGTCTTCAATTCTTCAGTTTAAAACCACAGTCTTCAATTCTTCAGTTTAAAGCCACAATCTTCAATTCTTTAGTTTAAAGCCACAGTCTTTAAGTCTTCAGTTTAAAGCCACAGTCTTCAATTCTTCAGTTTAAAACCATAGTCTTCAATTCTTCAGTTTAAGCCATAGTCTTCAATTCTTCAGCCTTAAAGCCACAATCTTCAATTCTTTAGTTTAAAGCCACAGTCTTCAATTCTTCAGTTTAAAGCCATAGTCTTAAATTCTTCACTCTTAAAGCCACAGTCTTCAATTTTTCAATCTTAAAGCCACAGTCTTTAATTATTCATCTTAAAGCTAGTCTTCAGTCCTTCAGCCTGCAAACTCTTCACAGTATTCTACATGTCTCATCTTCTACCACAGCCTACAAACTATTCACAGTATTCTTCACGTCTCATCTTCTACCACAGCCTAAAAACTATTCACAGTATTCGTCAAGTCTCACCTTTACCACAGCCTACAACTCTTTACAATTTACAAGTGCCATTATTTATCCGCTTGTTCTCTTGTGCAGTATATGACTTACTTCGTATTGTTTTACATGGTTGAATGTCATGGCTATGAGCTTGTGAACCTGGCGTATGAGTGAGATCTGTGCGAGTAGGTGGATACGGGGAGATGAAGAGACAGAGAGCAATCCCTGACCGGGAATCAAACCCAGGCTTCAGCAGAGATAGCCATATCCTGACCACTGAATCACCAGGGAGTTGGTTTTAAAAGCAGAATGATGAATGAATACTTGTATGACTGAACTGTACAGGTTTTAGTGTTCTATGGACGAGACAAGATATTGAATAGACTGTACCGAACTGGATACTGGAAACAACTGAACCAGGCTGGATGCTGGGTATGAATAGAACTGAACTGACTGGATACAGGATATGACTGGACTTGAAGGAGACAATAGGACAAGCAGTGGCCAGAAGGATTCACCAGGGGACTGGACCAGACTTGATACTGGTATTGGTAGCACAGGGTTAATTGTAGAGTCACTGGTACTGCCAGCAAGGCTTAATTGCAGAGTCACTGGAACTAGCAGCAAGGGTTAATGGCAAAGTCACTGGTACAAGAAGCAAGGGTTATTGGCAAAGTCACTTGTACAGCTTGGAGCGGCTGGATAACAGAAGCAGAGGTTATTATGAACCAGGTGAGTCAGTAAATACACACTGGAGGTTTAGATACCAAGCTCACACTGAGCTGTCTGACTAGAGGAACTAACAGCCTGCACTGTCCTGAAGACGGGCGAGTCCCGAAACGGCGTAGGCATTCTACAGTAAAGTTTTTTGCACTTTCTACAAAAGACCCGGAGTGACATCTCTTTCTTGGTTTGGTGTATGTGGCAGCGATTCATCGTTTCCCCGTTGATGAGCACCTGGGCATAAGTGTATTGGATCAATAGGGAGTGCCGGACCTTGTGCAGCAGTATATATATATATATATATATATATATATATATATATAGGAGTAGGCAAAGAATGTTTTAACCGACAGAATTCTTCTTGACATGTCACCTGTGTTTGTTTTTAGAAGTGTAATTTTAATGTCACTCTCATATGGATTGAGTATCTGACCACTATCACTGTCGTCACTCATGCTTTATTATTACCACTACTGCTCACATATGCTTTCAGTAATGCATTTACGTCACTTCAGCATTCAACAGGTCTGTTACTGTTTGTATTGTTAAATGGACCAATCACGCCGGGTGTTCCTCTAAGCCACCCCCAGACCCCTGTGAAAGCCGGTTACCATGGAGATGCTTGCACTCCAGCCCACACCTCCCGGACAGGATATCCACTGACAGGCACTTCCTGCCAGAGTTCACTTCCGTGTTCATGGCTCCAGCATGCCAAACGGCGTGATTCATCCTCTTCAGTTACACTTTGTATTTAGGTAAGCACACTGCACTTTGTTTTTGTTACTGCACTGTTCACCTTGACAAAGGGGTACCTTATGCCCCGAAACGTTGGTATGCTATTTTTGCACTAATATACGTTTTTGAAAATTCCCAGAGTGCCGCTGTCTGCTTCTTTGCCTACTCCTGCACAACTGTTCCAGAAGGCACCTGGGTCCCTGACCAGCTGGGGGAGTGCCAGGTCAACACACACCTTGCTATATATATATATATATATATATATATATATATATATATATATATATGTGTATATATATGAATACATATATTTTTTATTATTATTATTTATATACATTTGGACTATCTATAATACTTTAACTGACCCGGCGTATACTGGGTAACCTAAGTGTCCATCTCCGTGCTTTGCTCCGCCCCTCTGGAAACCCCCTTCTGAAAATCCTGCATTTGCCCCTGCTGTGCATTGTATTATTTATGCATGATTGTGTATTGTTCGCAAAGTAAACTTATGTCCAATTTAATTCTATCCAATCAAATTGTACAACCAAATTGTACCCCTTCATTTTTCATTTATGCACAATTGTATATTGTTTTATTTTATTTCATTTGAATTTTAAGTAAACCTTGTTTTACACATTACACCACATTGTTGATCGTTATGCATACACAACCACAAAGGAGCCGAGCGCAGCACTAGCCAATTGTTTGCTAATATACCCACTAGTAGTCCACACCGATGGTATGAAAAAGTTGAAAAATTAAACGGAAAAACTTGGGTCGACACGACCAATATAATGCCGACCATTTAACCTGTCAATCTTTTCTACTTGTCGACCTTCAGCACTGTTGACCTCTTACATATATCAACTTCTTGACCATGTTGACCTTTTGTACTTGAGGAACCAATGCATATCGACCATTTGAAGTTGAAGTTGACCTATTGACCTATTTATTGTCAACTTATCATCTGAATACCGATGGGGAAATCTGTCAGATCAGAAATATTTCTAGTACATTATAGATACACGATCTTTCACATTGGTTTTTTGACTGAAAGTCTCTACGCCAGCTATGGCCAAACCATTGATCCTCATAGATCCTCAAGATCTACCAATGGCCAACGTTTCCCACAACCCCAGGCCCACAGCTGTAGTCATTACTTTTGTCACATTTTCAAACATGCTGCATCCATTCCTGCTATAGATCCAAAGGTTGCCTAAAAACCATGAACGGTTGGTAGATCTTGAGGACAGGTTTGGCCACCCCTGCTCTAAACAGAGGATAATGACTCAATATAACTGGATATTTCTCCATTAGGCATGGATATGGGGGAGATGAGTTTACCTTCTGAATTGACCTCCAAGGCCTAGGTTATGGTCCACGGACCTCGTTACCTTTTTGAGGCCGCTATGAAGACTTCGATAATAGTTGTTTATCTGGTGGCCTCCTAAACTTTTCTTCAGTTTGTCCTCTATTACACTTTTAAAACTAAATACTGTTGTCTTCTGTCAGTTGAGATGAGATTATGTTGATAAAGTATATTGTTTTTTATAAGTGTACAAGCTGAGTTCTGCTGTTAAGTAGTTTACTCTGTAAATGTGATTTTTTTTCTACAAAAAGTTTTAATGACTTTATATAACCTAGTTGCCTAGGAGAGGTTGCTGTGTATTTTACATCTGATATCATTTATTTTCCTATTGTGCAAATTAAAAATAGGCTCTTGCGAGGTTGAGAGACCTTTTTGCAATCTCTCAGCACAAAAGGATATAAAATTGTGGAGATTAGGAGAGAAGAGACAGATATCATTTCCAACAATGGGTAACACATAATGACTAGTGATTGCATATACTGTAGGAGTAGGTGTTTGCTAAAAAAAATAAAATATATATATAAAAAGAAAAAAGAAAAAAAAAAAAACGACAAGGAGAAATGAAAAATAGTAATCTCATAAAAATGACGGATGGTAGAACAGTGCTGCTCGAGAAATACACTAGATTTAATCAATATCATGTTTAGTACCTTTCTGTCAGACATATTGTCAGAAATATACGAAAACTATTGTCAACACATGTTTCTCTTTCATTACAGCAAATTTGAATTATGGGTAAGACAGGTGCGGAACCATCATTCGTTATCTCCTACAGTAATTGTGAAAAGTAATTGAAAATAAAAAGCAAAGGTCTCTATATTGAAAGGAGAGTATAATTGAAAGTAATATTGCCAGGTATGTGTTAGATAAAAGTGTAGCAAGGAAAGGAAGCAAAACTCACATAAAGATGTCTTAGTGAATGCACCAGCCGTTACTTTTCATTGGTGTGATATCACATTTATGCTTTGAAACACACAGGATGTTGTCCATGAGTTGTTTGTTAGCGGACACTGCATGATACAGTGATTAGTAGATCGAGTTAGGCACATCCTTTAGTTGGGTTATCGTTAGGCGGGGGGGGGGGGGGTAGTGACAGGTTATGGCAGTCGAGTGGGGATTTAAGGTTAAGCTGCAGGTGAGAGGAGGTTTAGGGTTATGCTGGGGGGGAAGCAGGGTAAGGTTAGGCACTATGAAGGGAGGATAGTATTAGGCTACAAGTGGGGGGGTTTAGGTTTAGGTGGCGGGGTAGATACAGTTTGTTATGCACCAATGGGGAGGGTTAGGTGAGGCTGCAAAGGGGATGGCTACAGTAGGTTTAGACTGCTGGGAAGGGCAGGTCTTGAAGGAAAGTACTGACGGCATCCCCACTAGTTATCTGTATGTATTGCCTTTCAATACACTGCAGTGGTGTCCAGCCAGATGAAATGAGTTGGAGCTGAAGGATTGTTACACACTAGAACTGGCAGTGCACCATAGTGGTCTGTGTGCAATAGGTGTGCCAGCATGTTTGCAGGTTTTGCCCATTTGGGTGCTTTTTTGCATTGTTAACAATGCTGAATCAGACCCTGTTGTGCTTCATCTATGTGTTCACAGCTGATTCCTGTGCAGGAAAAGTCACGGGCCAGCATCTTAGGTGGACTAGGTGGATTTCTCTGCATCTGCGATGCAAATAAAATGGAAGTTGTAATGATAAATACAGCATGTGGCTCCACTTGGAACCGTGCCAAGCATCTCGTTCCATATGGTCCATAGGGGGACAATCTAATTGAATCGGTATGCTGCTTATTGAATCTGTACCCCCGCCCCCCCGGCTGCCGTATCCCCTCGCAACCATGCAAGGGGACGTGTTACAAAGACACATCCCTCGCATGTACCCACAGCAGGAGAAAACATTTGATGATTTCCGCTACCGTCGCAAATATAAGTCAGAGTGGGCGGGTGACATCAGCTGTCCACCCCCACAGGTGGTGGACGCACGTACCCATGGGAATGCCCAGCATTTTCTTGGGGAAGCCCATGAGACACATTCCAATGTCCCAGTGCCACCATCGCCTCCATCCACCCTCTCTCCTACCTTCCCGCTGTAAATCGCCGAGGCCAATCGCAGTTGGGGGTTGCACATGCACAAACTCCGACCATCAGGGCAGGGGCCGGATTTGGCCCCATAGTTGCTAGGTGTATGAGGACATATATGTAGGACATGTTGGTATAGGTTTTCCTTTAAAATTATATGTACTGTAGAATTGCCTTTGAAATGCTTACATGCATGCACATTTGTTATATTTTTGGTTCTATAACAGCGCATTACCATTACAGTGATTAAATACATTTGTTTGAGGTATGACAAATATACGACAACAGACGCCAGGCTCGAGGAAAGAAGAAATTAACGTTGCTACTGGAGCAATTGATGGCAGTGCTCATCTAACAGCAAAATGCACTGCTTTCAATATTGTTAGTCACACAAGATAACAGATTTGTTTTATGAGTTTGGAAGTCAACATAAGCAATTATTCCACTCGCCTTCACATACCACTCAGATCTACCTTCTGTCAAAGTCATTGTTTCTAAAAACATGATTCAACCGCGTAGCAGTGCCTGGGAATTGGCATGATTCACAAACAAGTGATAATTACTATAAAACACTCAGTAGCATCAAAGTCATCAAAAATAATGTGATACGCAATTCAAAACGCATTGCACTTACATGGATGAGCGGTGGTGACGGGAGGAGTAGGGACCCGCGTTGGCTCAGGCAAACCACTTTCGTTGCACTTCCCGAGAGACAGGTCGATATCGTCTAAAGCTATGTCGCTAAACATTTGATTTTTTATGGCCTCAAATGCCACCTGGTGATGTACAAAAAAATGGTTTATTGCAAATGTTAACACCAATTAGTACATGTACAAAAGACAATTTAAGTAGATATTAAGAAATTGGACACTATGGGGCTCATTTAAAATTGGATGGCATGTGCTGCTCTATTGCAGTCTCTAAACATACCGTACGACAGGATATGTTTGGTTAGACTTATATTACAAGATGGCCAGCTCGGCAAGGGTAGAGTAAGCACTTGGTTTTTCCCAGAAGAGAACAGTGGTCTATGCACTTTTCCAATTTGGCTTCACACTGGTAGTAGTAAAACTACTATTACAACACAATTCATAGAAAATATACAAAGCCGACCCTTTGCTAGAATGCCCCAAAGGCTTGGCTTTATATGTTCCACATCTTCAATAATTGAGTTTTTTTCGATTTCCAGCGAATGTATTAAAAATATATATGTATAATAATTAACCCATTGACCGTACTATTGATATGTGTTTGATCCAGGGGCGGAGAGACTACTCCAAGCAATCACTTGGTGACTTAACAGCATTGGGCAGCACGGCTGATAATATAAAACGGGATGACTGATGATTTAACCTCATAGGTACCCTAATTATTGGACATACAATATGACAGTCCTCTTCCCACACAGATGCCGCCTGTGACTCTAACAAGTCTGACAATATCATCTTATATTTTCGCTATGTGTATTATACTGTACATGCAAGAAATAGTCTCTTTATTTTCAAATTAAAACAATAAAAGTTATATTTCAGTTAATAGCCACAGTGCACACAGTACTACTGGGATTTAAGGGTGCCCCCAAACAGAGGCCAGATGCACTAAGCTTCAAAAGTGATAAAATAGAGAGTGATAAACAACCAACCAATCAGCTCCTGCCTGACATTTTTCAAACACAGACTGTGACATGGCAGTTAGGAACTGTTAGGCTGGATGTTTATCACTCTCCATTTTATCACTTTTGAAGCTTAGTGCATCTGGCCCACTGTCATTTCTTCTCATTTTACCTTCACTTTCCCTGTATACTCTGTCCAAACTTAGTTGATCTAAGTTCTTAACATACTTTAGCTAGTTGCTTTTTCCTCAGTTACCAATGGTAACCTTTAAGTGACAGATGGAGCGGGTCTCTTCTTTGCAGGGGATGGTGATGGCGACGCTAGCCACCATCCCCTGCCACCCGCCATCTGTATATGCGAAAGCTGGTGCCATCCACCAGAATGGGGCACGCACGCAGGAGATGCTCGCACGCCCCATTCTCGGCAATGGGATGCACAAGCGTGTGAGACGCTCATGCCTGTCAAAATTTACCACTTTGATGAATATGAGAAGGCTGAAAAGAAGGAGACATATGTGCTGGGTGCTACCTGAGATGGCTACCATGCCCAAGTGGGAGCCACATCAAGGAGAACTTAACAAATGTTACCCCTGATGTCCTGTAACCACTTCAGACATATTGGGCCTAATCTTGTTCTAACATGGCAAGCAGCCTGCACATGACCACCCCATGGCATGGATTATCCATTGGGTTGACTTAACATTTAATGTTAAGTCTCGTGCGCGCGCGTCCCCTTCCGACGGCTTCCCCCGGGTACCCGCCGGCATGTCGGCGGTCACCCGTGGTCCCCACTGCCTCCCCGCACCCCCCCTAATCCTGTCCGTCTCCCTGAAGCGGAGACAGACAGGGTTCCCGTCACCCCGCCGCCCAGAGACTGAGACGCGTGAGACGCACGCGTGTCTCAGTCAGATGGACGCCAGGCTGCTGGCGGAACGCCAGCGGTGACGTTCTGGTAATTCGCCAGCAAGAGGGAGCCCGGCTCCATCTGTAGTTTAAAGTAGTCAATTAAAAAATTACATTAAATGTTAAGTCAACCCAATGGATAATCCATGCCATGGGGCGGTCTTGTGCAGGCTGCTTGCCATGTTAGAACAAGATTAGGCCCAATATGTCTGAAGTGGTTACAGGACATCAGGGGTAACATTTGTTAAGTTCTCCTTGGTGTGACCCCACTTGGACACGGTAGCCATCACAGGTAGCTCCCAGCACATATGTCTCCTTCTTCTTTTCAGCCTTCTCATATTCATCAAAGTGGTACATTTTGACAGGCATGAGCGTCTCACACGCTCGTGCATCCCATTGCCGAGAATGGGGCGTGCGAGCATCTCATGCGTGCGCGCCCCATTCTGGTGGACGGCCCCAGCTGGCGCATGGAGGTAGTCACGGTGGGAGCCGCTCAGATCAGAGTGGCTCCATCTGTCGGTCAACAGTAAATAGATCAACACCATAAGGTTGACATGCACAAGCTCAACGCTGAGAAAAGGATGACGCATGCGGCAGGTCCACCTGGCAATGGGCGACACATGAAAAGGTCGACGTGAGTTTTTCCTGATTTCTCCCACTGTTTTGGGGATTTTTCCATGTCTTACCATCCATGTGAACTCCAATATGTAAAGTTGGCGTAGTGGCGCGATAACCAAGCGAGGCGACTACACATGCTCAGGAGTCAACATTAACACCAAAAAAGTGACCAACTCATGTTGACCTTTTCCACATCAATCTTTGTCACTGTCGATCCTATGCATGTTGACCTTCTGTCAATGTTGATCTAGTGCATGTTGACTTTTTGGTTTCAGCCTATTGACTATCGACCTAGACATTCGTCTATGAGCTAATCCACCGGCTGTCAGTTCACATTCACATGAAGGTCCTGGAAATGAAGTTATCAACCATTTCCGTGGTTCCAGATAAAACTCATTTTGAATCTCATCAAGGGGCAGATTTATTAAGCTTGGAGAAGAGATAAACTGGAGATAAAGCGGAGAAAAGGTAAAAGGAGATAAAGCACCAGCCAATCAACTCCCAACTGTCTTTTTCAAACACAGCTGATTGGCTGGTGCTTTATCTCCTTTTACCTTTTCTCCGCTTTATCTCCAGTTTATCTCTTCTCCAAGCTTAATAAATCTGCCCCGGAGTCTCACAAGCATCAGCCATCACTTCACTGTCCCCAAGCGAATACCGTATTGTATTGCTCTGCTGGAGACTGGACAATAGCGATGATGAGTACTAGTATATGAGGATGGGGACCATGATTATTCAGCTGCATTTACAGGTTCTTTTGGCTTTAGAGGGGTCAAAGCTCTCAATGAAAATGCTGCATCTGAGAGTAATGCTTAATATAATGTTTTTTTTCTTTTAAATTGTAAACCATGTACAAAAGCAGTGTATGAACGCCAGTCACGTCTTGTGCTTTTTAAAACACAAGAATGCCAAGATGACTTATACTTTTAATAAACACATTACCCATGTTCCTACTGTAATCTAATTGGAGATTATTAATAAACAATTAATTGCAACCAATATATACATTTTTCATTTAGATCCGTTAGAGATGGATGGTTGCTTACACATAGGGAGGGTTATTCCGGATGATTCGCAAGGCTGCAAATTCGCGCCAAACCCCGCCTTAAGAATGGTTGGATGGTGCCACCCATTCGCAAAGGCGACTCGCTCGCAGGGGTTTGTAAATGGACGTTACACAGTAACATCCATTCACAGGGCAGGGGGAACCTCCCACATCTTTCGATGGTCGCCAACCATCGAATGATGTGGATGGTGCAGGCATATAAAAGTGACTTTCAAGTCACCTACATACGCGTGCATGCTGGGAAGGAAATGGGCGGGCAGCTGACATCCGGTGATGTCAGCTGCCCGCCCACTGCACCTGCGTCATGGGCTCATTAGCATGAGAACGCCCAGCGTTGTCATGGGAACACCCATGAAACGCTGGGTGTTCCCATATGCCACGCTCCTCTACGCCCACCGCCCGCTGTCCTGGATGTGTGCACCCAGCAAACAGTCTGTTCGCCGTGGGTGCACGCACCATGCGCAGTACAAATACATCGGTCCCTGTGTGAACGTAGCCCTAATGCAAAAAGACCAGAATAAGGGCCATATTCCATCTATAAACCGAGGATCTGATTCTGCATTGGGAACATGGGGCCTGATTCAGACCTGCATATATGTGCAGCCTAGCGAGCAGGTAAACACAGCCCTGCCGTCGAACGCCTGCTCCCCTGCCGAGCGAATCCCCTCACTTGAATGCGAGGGGATGTGTACACTAACACATCCCCTCGCATGTGTTCGCAGGGGGGGGGGCAGGGGCGTAACTATAGCACCGCCGCCCCCGCCACCGCGGGGGGGCACTGTGCATGTGGGGGCGCCGGGGGCTGCGGTGCTATAGTTACCCCCCCCCCCCAATCCCCCGCAGACTTACGTATCTTGCTGGTCCCGGCGGCTCCGTTCTTCTGATGAGGACCACAACAAAATGGCCGCCCCCATATAGCAAACAGTTCTCTGAAACTGTCTGCTGTACGGGGGCGGCCATTTTGTGGTGGTCCTCAGCAGAAGAACGGAGCCGCCGGGACCAGCGTGATAGGTAAGACTGTGGGGGAGGGGGTTAGCATAGGCGACGGGGCGGCCGGGGGGGGGGTGCTTGACGGGGCGGCGGCGGGGGGTGGGTATTGGCGCCCCCCCCCCTAACGGCAGGGGGGCGCCCAAAACGTAGCTACGCTACTGGGGGGGGGGGAAATAATTTGATGGTCACTTATCATCAATGCCTAAACTGACTTTTCCAGCGCCCACTATCCGCCGAATTCGGGGCGGCGCTGACGTCATGTGACATCAGCCGTCCGCTCCAAGCAGACATAGACAAGCCGTTCACTCTGTGAGTTTGCACAAGAGCACATTCATGTATTCGAATGTGCAAACCCTGACCATCAGGGACGGGGACAATTTTGGACCTGAGCGATCGGGTCTGAATCGGCCCCATAGAATAAAGAACAAATATTTGCAGATTTAACAGGTGCAGAGAGATTTATATGTGCAAACTCATATGTAAGTTGCAGTGTAAAAATAAAACTGCGTTTGTAGGATACATGTAAAAGCAGCCAGTATTTACCCTGCATGCAAAAATAAAGAAACCTTGTGTGGCAACTTGGTTTGTTCCACATACAATCTTTTTTTTTTTTTTTTGCTTTGTCCCCGACTCAGATTCTGATTAGTTACTAAACATTTGCATGAAGTCAACAGTTCTATTATAATGCAAATGACAAATAAAATATTTACTGACCACAATTCCAGAGGTGTCATTTAAAGTAACCTGTCCATGATTCCAGTATGGACCATAATTTCCTTGCTTAGAGAAAATAATGTGTTCGGTATCATTTGGAAAAATAATAATGATGCTTAATTGATGAACATTGAAACCATACATGTGATACCTAGGAGTGAAATATGTATTAAAAATCATATATTCATTTCTTAAAATAGAAAGACATTGGGCCAGATTCTCTAAGCTTCAAAAGTGATAAAATGGAGAGTGATAAACAGACAGCCAATCAGCTCCTGTCTTTTCAAACACAGTCTGTGACATGGTAGGTAGGAGCTGATTGGCTGCCTGTTTATCACTCTCCATTTTATCACTTTTGAAGCTTAGAGAATCTGGCCCATTGTCTTAACAAAGAGAAACTGGGAGGAATTATTGAAGACCAGCAGGGCTATACTTGATCAAAACAGTGGCGTAACTACAGCACCACAGCCCCCGCGGTCGCGGGGAGGTGCTGGGTAAGTGTGGGCGCCGGGGGGCTGCAGTGTTATTTTAATGCCCCATCCCCCGCAGCTTTACCTATGTTCGCTGCGGTGGTCCCGGCTCCCCTGGCTTCATTCTGATGCTATTGCGACGGGCTATCATAAAATGTCCGCTCCCAAATAGAGTGTTCTATGAAACTGTCTGCTGTATGGGGGCAGCCATTTTGTGATGGTGCGTGTTTAGCATCAGAATGAAGCCAGGAGGGGAGCCGGGACCAGCGCAGCGAATACAGGTAAATATGCGGGGGATAGGGGGGGGCATGGGCGGCCGGGGTGGTGGAGGGGGGGGGGGCGTGCTTTATTATCGGCAGGGGGGGGGGCACCCAAATTATAGTTACGCCGCTGGATCAAAGTAACAATAATATCTGGAAGGTTATGGTACCTAGAAACTGATGACCGATTGACGACATACTGATCAGGTTATCTTAAGTAGCTAATTTTTGGTACATTAAGTCTCGTTTGTTTTGGAGATGTAAAGATAACTTTTGCATTTTTTAGCACCTTAGCTTGTGAACCTGCTACAGTATTTGTGCTATGTAATAATCATCAGCGGCTGAAAGGGTATGGGTCATTGGGTCGATCAAATTTAGGTTGACATGAATATCCCAATGCATGTCAACCTAAATTTGATCGACCCAATGACCCATACCCTTTCAGCCGCTGATGACCACTGAAGGTCAACAGTTCTTATGCCGACACCAGAAATAGGTCGACATAGGTAAGGCCGATAGGGTCGTAAGAAAGACACAAGCATTAGGGTGTCGACATGGACACCCTTTAAGTGTGTCCATGCGCTTGCCATGCTTTGGGCCTGGTGGCTCGCTGCACTCGGCACACTATTTTATTCTCCCACCACGCCGTAGTGGATGGTACGGCATGAAATATCACCTGTCGGCACATGTCGGCTAAACATTTTTGGAAAAACTATTGCTTGTCGCCCTTCCCATTGCTTGTGTCGACCTTCCATCCCTGTCAAACTTTCCCATGTCAACCTATTTCAGATGATGAACTAAGGCCTGTGGGCCTTCAGTGGTCGACCAAATGCATGTCGACTCTGAATAGGGTCAACCTAGTGACCATATACGGTACCCGCTGAAAAAATAGGAACATAACATGTTTGTAATCATTTCATTATACTATAATTTCATACAAACTGATTCAGCAGATACATAATGTGTTTTAATGTATTTAGTGTTTTGTATACAAACTGTTACTGTTTTTTCTCTTATTTTTTTTTGTTATTGCTATTAGATACATTTATTGTTTATTGCTTACCAGAAACTAAGACACATTGGTTCTAATGCAGCTGTCAGCGGAAGACTTAAAAGTCGAACCCTTTCACTAAGTCCAGGTCCAACTGGTGTTGATATATAATAGCCTAAAATGATAAAATGTAGCTTAATTATATGGCACAAAAAAGTTTATCTTATGAAAAGTATTATACAGCATGATTAGAAAAACAGAAACATTAGGAAAATATTTAATAATATAAATACATTTCATTATAGTCTGCGAACAAACTGTTCAAACTGTCGTCCTCCAGCTGTTGTGAAGCTACACATCCCAGCATGCCTTGCTATCCCTAATGGCAAAACTGTGGCAAGGTATGGTGGAACTTGTAGTTTCAGAACAGCTGGAGGGCCATAGTTTGAAAGGCATGGGCTGCTTGTGAGTGAAGGAGATACCTCTGCCAGGAGCGGTGGATGCAGGGCCGGTGCTAGGTTCCTCAGCACTCTAGGCAAATGATCTGCCTATCCCGCGCCCGCCCCCCCCGCCCCCCCACTCCATTACCTTGGTGCTCATGCTGGGCACTGTATAGTGGGTGTCGGGCTAACAGCCCTCCAGGTGTCCCGGATCCCTCGGGAACCCCACCAGGCCCTGCACGCTCTCTTTGGGGGGAGCTATCACCATAGCGGCCGCTCTCCATGGTGACCTGCATGTGCTGCTCATCAGCGGCTCCGGTGAACCATTGCAGCGGACGTCTGGAGAAACTTGGACACAGGAGGTAACAGATGCGGCAGCAAAATGACAGGCAAAATGTACATGCGCCAACAGGCCAGGGCGCACGTACAGCCAGCCCAGCATCCTCAGTGCTCGGAGACTGCAGAGGGCATGGACGCCTTCACCGCCGCCGGTAGAACATGCACTGTACTCGTGGGTCAGATGGATGGAAGCTACTGTGCTCCCCCCTTTCACCTCCTGTGCTGCCCCACACAGATAAATAAGGGGCGCCCTCCAGTGGCCATTGCCCTAAGCAGCTGCCTAATGCTGCCTAGTGGTAGTTCCGGCCCTGGGTGGATGACAGATGGTTTTCCAGGAATGAGTGTTTTTCTCCTTTCCCAACAACATTGGATATACATGCTCATGGTATTCTTCCTCTTGGATTTCTTTTTGCCTAAAAATCCTTACGATTTTTAGGCAAAAAAGTCAGAAATCGCACGTTTTCCTGAAATCTTCAATTTAATGGGATGCAAATTGCCATAAAAAAAACCACACTTTTTGCCGCAAATTTGCACAGACTGAAGTGACAATTTTTTAATTTGCATCCAGATGTTTTCCCATTAAAATGTATACAAATCGCAAATTTAAAGGGATGCAAATTTGGGAAAACTTTACTAAAAATCACCACACAAACAGACCAGGTTGTGATGGACGATTTTGACAGAACCATGAACAGATTAGTGTGTAAAAATGTGTAAAAAAAAAAAAACCTGAAAAAAACAAAACAACGTTGGGGTCCCCCCTCCTGAGAATAACCAGCCCCAGGCTCAAAGAGACGGTTCTGGTTTCATAAAATCACAGGGCAAACTGAGTAGGGTTCCCCAGGATTTTATAAAACCTGCCCCAGGCTCAAAGGCCGGTCCTGGTTTCCAAAATACGGGGGGACAAAATGAGTAGAGGTCTAGCATATTTCAAGAACCAGCACCAGGCCCAATAAGCCAGCAGCTTAATGAAACAAAAGCATTCACCCGCCCCCCCGTCCAAAGCATTCACCCCCCTGACCGATCAGCATGGGCAGGGATCCTGGGGAAGTGGGGACCCCCCCCCAATGAAGGGGTCATCCCCTCCAGAATTTTCCTGCCCATGCTGAAGCACGGGGCTTTCTAGCTTATGCTGTTTTTTTGGGGTGCCGCACCCTGCACCTAGATATAGCACTATGGACCCCCAATACACAGAGAAGCCTTGATGACGGCTTGGGGGCATACACATACTGTAAATATATGTAACCGATATCTCTAAATTCTATCCTCATGTAGTGTTCTAGACTGGTTACTAATACCATTCAGTGAGCTGGGAGAAACCATGGATTTTTACTTACTGAACATGCGCAAATATGCGCTTGAACATATTCCAAAACATCGGAACGAGGCAGAATCGGGCCCATTCTGCATGTTGTTGAATCAGGCTCAATATTCAACCAATATATATAAACACAGAAATGAATGTCTGTAGCCCACTGGAGGCAATCTACAGTATATACCACTTCATTCGTATCAAGGGCTGCCCTGCACATAAACTGTCTCACAAGCATATGGATGTTCATTTGAGATCTATTTAAGTGTCTATTCCGGCTAAATATCTCTCAGTATATCATATTTTGTATTTGTAGTAGATCCCATCAAGCACGCGTCATTCCGTGTGAATGTAACATCAAATCACAGCCCCCTGTTGTCATCTCATTCAGTCTTCAAACAGATTTCACGCTATCGCTGCAGGCTGTGTTGCACCAAGAGTTCAGGCCAATGAATAATCCAGCAGCATCATTTTAAACTTGTATAATGAAGTCATATTCAATAAAGTGCATGTAGACAGTGGCGCGCGCCAACTTATAATAAACCTTCTTTCTATTATTCTTTGTTTCCTGCAAATCAGAGATGAACAATCCGGGATTCAATTACAGCTTGGCTACTTTTTGCCGGCTAGTAATAAGGATTTGTGCAGAAGATTGTATCTTATATCTTTTACAAGGGAACATATGTTTGATAAGGACATTGGGCATTACCTTCTATTGCTTTTGTACGAGTATGGTTCTTCTAAATAGCTAAAATGAAATACCGTTACTGGCTAAAGTAGTAATAACATAAATCCAATCTGTAAAGAAGATGTACATACCACCGTGGTTCAGCAGCAGCGGCGGATTTCCCATCCCTAAGACTACCACTTGTGGGGGATGGCACAGGAGTCCCCTTTGCATCAGAGGTTTTTAAAATAATTTAATTTGCTGCCTTCTCTTCACCGGGGGTGGGCATCTTGCACCCCCCCCCTCCCGGTGTGAAGAGGAGGCAGTTAGCGGTATCAGGGTTGTACTCACCTGGAAAGTGGCATCTACTGCCCGTCCAGGGCTTCCCTGACATCTTTGACTGGAAGGCGAGGGCCTTTAAGCTCTTTAGCGTGGCCACCATGCCTTTGGGCAGTTTTTTTCTTCAGAAGCTCTTACCTACTCTTTCTGCCCCATTGGACTACTGCCACTAAGGAGTGGGGTAATGGCCTTGCAAGCTGCGATTGGCTCACTGTGGCCATCTTGGACATTAAAAAAATAAAAAGGCAGTACAGGTCCCAGCAAGCTTGCCGCAGGGAGCTATAGCCTTCCTGTAAAGGAAATACTAAAATTGAAATTCCCACAAGGGGTGTCACTATAGGTAGGGATACGGTTGGGTATAAAGTGCATGGAGTTTATACTCCAAATACATACCTCCCAACAGGACCCTCTCCAGGAGGGACACAATGCTCTGTTCCCGGACTTCCCTCTTAAGTAATGATTACTCTCACCTGTGGGGAACACCTTTATTAGCAATGAACCTGCTCAAAACAGGTGATGGTAATCATACATTAAGAGGGAAGTCCAGGAACAGAGCATTGTGTCCCTCCTGGAGAGGGTCATGTTGGGAGGTATGCAAATATTGAAAGATCGCTGTACTATTTGATATGATTCACGTTGACAGATGCTTATGCAAATTCACATTTTACACAAATACAGTAGGGAAACTAACCAGATATGTTGCCAAACGTATGGTCATAGTCCGGTCCAGACATCGGCGGATAACTTGGCCCTTGAATTCTTTCCCATTCTGCATCGTCTTTTAGGTCTTGAATCCAGTAACAAAATCCATCTTCAAAGTTACAGTCAATCTTCTCTTCATCTTGGAGGAAAAAAATTAAATAAATGAATCCCTAAATATTAAAACTAATCTGTCTCACGATGGTCTAAATATAAACATGACTGAGTCTCTGCTAAATATCCCCAGCATAGAACAAGCTAGAACGCTGGCACTCTGCTAGAAAAAATGCGTGTTTATTCTGATTCCAGCAATAGGATCGTCGTACAAAAAATCTGCATAAACTATATGAAGAAGCCGGCAGCAGTCCAGTGAAACAAGTACAAAGCTTATGCGGTTCATCACATGCTGTTACCAGATAATCAAGACACGTTTGTGTTGATGCCATATAACAGATCTTCAATAAAATATTTTGAAGAAGTGGTACTGACTATTTAATTGGGGGGAAACTGCGCCAAAAACGACTTTGAGCCTTATTGATGTTAAGCAAAGCAAAAATAAAAATAAATAACTTTGTGTCTCGAACAAACCATACAAGGTTAGCAAATGCATTTATATTTTTCTGTGCAGAGTAAATACTGGCTGCTTTTGCATGTAGCCTGGGAATGTTACACAGCTTTATTTTTACACTTTAATTTAGATTTCAGTTTGAACACACCCCATCCAAATTTAAAGGTGAATACACACTGTACAATTTTTTTTAAAAGACATTTTCGTTGAACCCAGTGTCCTGGACGAAAGATGTTGACAAACGATATTGACGACAGACGAAAGATCTAGCTACAGTTTATAGGCTCTTTTTGAAAGATATCCAAATTGAGCTGCATGCACAGTTGACGAACAATTTTGATGAAGGATTGGCGGGTATGCGCATCATCATTTGTCGTTCGTCTGTCGTCAATAGCTTTCGGCAACATCTTTCGTCCAGGACACTGGGTTCAATGGAAATGTCTTTCAACAAAATTGGTCAAAAAAATTGTACAGTGTGTATGCACCTTAACTCTCTCTGCACATGTTACATCTGCCCCGCCCCCACCTGCAGTGCAGCATGGCTTTGCCAGGTTGCTTTCTTTTTTGCTGTTATAAAAACATGAATCAGGCTGATTTTTTCTGTATCTGGAATCGGTTTCAGAAGTTATGCAATTTTATTCTTCTTTCAAGAAAGGCCAAAAATGTTTGGAACTATGGGCATGATTATGGTTCACTTGCGAAAGTTAATTCGCTCTTTATTGGACAAAACCATGTGCACTGCAGGTGGGGCAGTTGTAGCACGTGCAAAGAGAGTTACATTTGGGTTATTTTGTTTAGGAGCTGGAAGTGCAGCACAGAAGAGTCAGAATAAAGGTCAGCATTTCCCTGATCCTCCGAAACCACACCCCTTCCCTCCAGGACACGCCTTCATTACCAAACATTTACACGTCTTGTAATTGTGGTCCTATCTGAAAAAAAGTCATTTTGTCTTTATTTTTGCATTGTGGGGTCTGTTAAATGGTTATAGCGTGAGCTGCAGTGTTACAATTGTGGCATCCACCCATATGACGTCCTCCTGTAGAATTTTTTTTTGTTAAATCAGAATATACATTTCAAAATATGTACTGAAGTTTATTCTCACGGCAATCACGCCACAGATTCTCTCTAGAACAAAACAATTTATAATCAATTTATAAACGTTTTATATTTCCAAAAGCTTTCATGCATTATTGTTGAAAAGAAGCTTCCACAGATAACAATGCAATTATCCATAGCACTGTTAGAGACTCCTGTCTCATATTTTGCATTGTATATCATAATACTGTACAGTGAAATCTTGCTGCGGCAGCCCGACGCACTCTGCTGCTGATCCTAAAAAAGTTCACCGCTCCTAGTACAGTACTTGCAAATATTGGTGAACACAACGCTGAGAGTGTTTATACTATATTAGTCACAAATTACCTATAATATCATGATACATAAGTCTCTGTTCTTTATCCTGCCTTATAAACACTATTTACACGAAAAGAAAATTAACCGTCTATCTGAAGGGTTACTTTGCATCAAAGAGAATCTCTCACACCAGTTGTCTAACTCGTTTCAACCCAAACGGTCTTCGTTATCTAAGGGGGATATTCAATCCCCGCCAATATTTCCGATGGGGGAAATATCGCCGGGCGCCTAATGCTGTCTTTCCCGACAACATTGAAGTGGCAGCTCGTCAGAACGGGTCAGTTTTGCTGAAAACGGCCGTGAATTGTAACAAAGCAATGAAGAAGGCTAGTCAGATGCTTGGTTGCATAGGGAGAGGTATCAGCAGTAGAAATAACAAAGTAATAATGCCACTGTATAGGTCATTGGTACAACCTCATCTAGAGTATTGTGTTCAGTTCTGGGGGCCATAAATACATTAAAGACTGTACAAAGAAGGGCAACTAAAATGGTGCATGGCCTACAGTACATCACAAAACATACCAGGAAAGACTAAAAGATCTTAATATGTATACTTTAGAGCAGAGAAGGGAAAGGGGGGACATGATACAAACTTTCAACTATATCAAGGGTTTTAACAAGGTACAGGTGGGAGACATTCTTCACAGGAAGAGGAGCAGCAGAACATGAGGACATGCACTGAAACTAGAGGGAGGAAGATTCAGGGGAAATGTGAGGAAGAATTTTTTCACAGAAAGAGTAGTAGATAAGTGGAATAGCCTCCCAACAGAGGTAGTAGACGCAAATACAGTAGAACAATTTAAACATGCTTGGGATAGGCATATTGATATCCTTACAAAAAAAGCTACTGTTTACCTAGCACGGCGCCCATCGTGTTGATCGCATGTACATCGCATGCCATTATAGTGGCATGCGATGCCTGCGATGCGATGGGTGCGATTGTAGCGATTTTACATAGGGAACAATGTTAAATTACCTTCCAATCAACCAGATCAACCCAATGGACCCGATTTTACATAGGGAACAATGTTAAATTCCCTTCCAATCAACCAGATCAACCCAATGGCCCAGATTTTACATAGGGAACAATGTTAAATTCCCTTCCAATCAACCAGATCAACCCAATGGACACGAATTTACATAGGGAACAATGTTAAATAGCCCCCAGACCACAAATTGAATAGAATAACCACCCTGAAGTGTGAAATGCCCCCCCCCCCTGTTAACGTCACCCCACGGTCAACGTCATCCCGAAGCGTGGCGAGCGGCGGCGGTACGCGTCCTCCGACCTTTTCATACCCCCACTATCCACGTCGGCGTGGAGTTGAGAATAGAAAGTGTGGCGAGCGTAGCGAGCCCCGCGAGGGGATGCGGAATACATGTTAAATAATACGCGTCTCCTCGCGGGGCTCGCTGCACTCGCCACGCTTTGGGCTCGTAATCCGCGTCCCCTTGCGGGGCTCGCTACGCTCACCACGCTTTGGGCTCGGTGGCTCGCTGCGCTCGCCACACTTTCTATTCTCAACTCCACGCCGATGTGGATAGTGGGGGTATGAAAAGGTCGGAGGACGCGTACCGCCGCCCCTCGCGGGCTCGCTGCGCTCGCCATGCTTCGGGATGACGTTGACCGCGGGGTGACGTTAACAATGGGGGGGGGGGCATTTCACACTTCATGGTGGTTATTCAATTCAATTTGTGGTCTGGGGGCTATTTAACATTGTTCCCTATGTAAAATCGGGGCCATTGGGTTGATCTGGTTGATTGGAAGGTAATTTAACATTACAAACACATAAGATGCATGCGATGCCTGCGATTTGCGGCAAGATACCCGCGATATAGATTGTGGGCGCCGTTCTAGGTAAACAGTACCCAAAAAAATAAGGATCAAATATGGTTTGAGGTAACAGGTTTAAAAAGGGGCAGACTAGATGGGCCAAGTGGTTCTTATCTGCCGTCAAATTCTATGTTTCTTTGGCATCTCCCCAATATTTTGAATAGGGTAAAAATGCAACAAAGTCACCCACACTGAAAAGGGGATGTTGTTTTGTAGGTAGGGTCAAGGCCACACAGTACTCCCAATTCAAATGATACCAGATAGTTATGCCCCTATATATATTACACAGTAGTGCCCCAATACACATTATGTCAAACAGTAAATTCCCCTGCACATTATATACACATAGTAATGGCAGCCCTTACACATTATGCAAACAGTAGTAGTGTTCCTTACACATTATGCCCATACAGTAGTAGTAGCCCTTACAAATTATGCTTACAATAGTAGTGCTCCTAACAAATTATTCCCACACAGTAGTAGTAGCCATGCTGGTCAGGATTAAGAATCATTAAGAATCAGTATTCTCTAGTGAATCCCATCTCACAGTCTAGCAGCAGAGGTAGGTTCAGTCTTGCTTACTGCAGCACACTCTCCCCTGTTGCAGGTGTTAGCAGGGCTTCTGGGATAGAGCAGCAGAGCTCCATTGGAAGAGCAGCGGTCACATTTGGATCCCACTGTGAACCACACGGTGCTGCTATATATGCAGGTGCTCTATCAGGGCTTGGAGCCTGGAGGTCCTGTAGGCCACTCCATGGCTCATGGCAGTTAGGCCCCCGATGATGAGTATATCTCTATGATTACTTTTATTGTTGGTGTAAAATAACTGCTATATTGCAAGTGGCATCACTACTGGTATAATGTGAAGGGATACGCAGCCAATATAATATGATGTGCTCCTCTAGTAATCTAATGCGGGTGCCATTACTGGTATCATATTTAGGTCATTAAAACAGCTGGTATAATCATAGTTCTCTAACCTCACAGAATGGCCAGGAGTCTCCTGAACATCTGGTGGCCCTCCTGTCCCCTTTGGCAGGTGGGCATGTCTCCTCCATGCTACAAGGAACCCCCCGCATGCCCCTTTGCTGCTGAGAAAAATTCTGGAATTTGTGGCTTTTATAATGAAGCAAATAGCGAAATTTTGTGTAATTTTAGCTCCGCCTACTCTCCTTAACCCACTAATCGATTGCAGTGTTTGCATGGAATGAGGGTGTGGCTTGATGATGTCAGTGCCCCCTGCCCCCAAGACGAGCAGCCTCTGCGTCTGCTCTCTGGGACAAAAGTATGTAAGTATGGGTATAATATACTGTATCCGGACCCTAGGTCGACCATTTCTAGGTTGAAATTCATTAGGTCGATACCCTATGGTTGACAGTCAGTAGGTCGACACCACTGAATGGTCGGCATACTCAAGGTATGGTCTGACATGTGCCGACATGTGGTATTTAATGCCCTAGTAGTAGTAGTACGTTTATTTATAAGGCGCCGCAAAGTGTCTGCAGCGCCGTGGTGGTAGAATAAAATAGTGTGGCGAGCGAAGTAAGCCATGCGAGGGACGCAGTGCACTGTCGACTGTGACTGTGTTGTCATTCGGGACATAAAAAAATGTAAAAAACTCTGGTTGATCTTTTGAATGTCAACCTTCCCATTGTCGACCTTAAGCTTGTGTCGACCATGAGTATGTCCACCATTCAGTGGTGTCAACCATAGGGTGTCGACCTAACATAATATAACCATAATATACAGTGTGTTTGATTTTTTTTCCTAGTGAGGCCCGCGTGTTTTATTGTTTCTGTAATATTAGCTAGTCCTGGGACTACATTTACTAAAGCTTCTAAAATGACGAGAGGTGGTGTTGGCCCATTGTAACCAATCAGATTCTACAGTATTTATCACTTCCCTATTGCATCCTTGAAAATGATAAACAATATCTGATTGGTTGGTATATGCAACATCTCCCCTTTTCATTTTTAGAAGCTCCCCACCTACCACAAAAAAAAAAAAATCCTAAAGTATATTGTATTTAAAATGAAAAGAAAAAAGGGGGGTAGTTTTATTCTCCAAACCGGTATTTCTGCACAAACCATCCAGGTGGAACACATCGTGGCCCTTATTCTGGTTGGTGCGGCCGGAGCCGCACACGGTGCTCCGGCCGCACAAACCAATCCCCGCCCACGAGACGGATCGCCACGGCCGTCCGTACACGGACGGCTGGCGATCCGCATAAAAATGGTGGGGCGTACGCCTCCACCATGGTGGGAGCTGCCCCCTGCATTCGATGGTCGTCGACCATCGAAGGCAGGGCCGCACGCCACAGCAGCTCCCGCAAGCTGAGACCACACGGACAATCGTCCGTGTGATAGCTTGTATGGGGGCTGAGAGCTGACATCCGGCGACGTCAGCTTTCCGCCCCCATCAGTGGCGTCATACCCTGATTAGCATGCATACGCCCCGCGTTTGCATGGGAACGCCCATGAAACGCGGGGCGTATACATAGGGAAATGAGGGTATGAAGCCCCTCACGCCCCTATACGCCCCCTTTGCGGCGGACGAAATACGTCTGCGGCGAATGGGGCTGCACATGTGCAGATTGACCTCTGCGCATGTGCAGACTAAAAACATCGGCGGTACGGCCGCACGCGGGCCGTACCGTCCGATTCAGAATAAGGGCCCGTGTACTGACACAAATCCAAAGTGAAAACAACCACCAATCATAACAAGTAATACTTGTCTGACCAATGGAATGGCTCCTCGGCAGGGTACTGTGAGTGGGAGTTTGGACCAGGGTTGCCAACCCTCCCGGAATTTCCGGGAGTCTCCCGAAAATCCCCCGCTGTCCCCCGGATCGCGGCATTAAAATGCCGCAATCCTCGGTTCTCAGAGGAGGGGGCGGAGCTAAAGTGACACAATTGCGTCATTTTAGCCCCGCCCCCTCCACAGAGATCCGTTAATTCGCTGGGTTAACATCATGGGGGTGGGGCTTAGTGATGTCACACTTAAGCCCCGCACCCTGAGCGGCTGCTGAAACTCTCCTCTCCGGGCTTCTCCCGGAGAGGAGAATAATAAAGGCCCTTATTCTGGTTGGTGCGGTAATGTCCGCGTGCGGTCGGTCCGCCGATGTTTTGTGTCTGCGCATGTGCAGAGGCATCTCTGCGCATGTGCGAATGGGACGCACGTCCAAATTCCGCATGAAATGTGTACACTACGAACAGGGGGTGGAGAGGGGCGTGAAGGGCTGTTTGGGCTCATTACCATATGTTTACACCCCGCGTTTCATGGGCGTTCCCATGAAAACGCTGGGCGTACGTATGGTAATGCGGTCGTGACGCACGTGTAGGGGGCGGACATATGACATTGCCGGATGTCAGCTGCCCGCCCAGATCCCTGCTTTTGCACGGAGAAATGCCCGTGTGGTCTGAGGTTGCGGGAGCTGCCTGACCACTCGGTCCTGCATTCGATGGTCTGCGACCATCGAATGATGGGGGAGGTTCCCTGAGTTGGAGGAGGTGTATTCATGAGAAATACACTTGCGGTCCGTTCGGACAGCTTCTTACCGCATTCGGACGGAGTGAGCGATCCGTACGAAAGGCGGGGTTTAGGACGCACGGTCCTGGCCGCATATTCGGCTCCATCCGCACAGACCAGAATAAGGCCCAAAGTCGGCAACCCTGGTTTGGACTATGCAGGGATGTCATTTCATCTCTCCCTATAGACACTAAAGCAGCCAGGGAAGGCAGAGCACATGATGATGTACAGATATGTCTAGCCTCATCCTTGCAACAATGGCCGTGATTAGTCACAGGTGCATATGCATCCCAATCAGGTGCCAATTTACGTTTTTGGTGGTGGGTGCTCGATGAGTGAAACACCGCAGGAGGAGGGGTGCATTCTGAGTCCCAGGATGATTGCAAGGGGAAAGAGACATCATGGCACAACGCACGCCAGACCCGCAATCCATCTCTGGGAATGCGGCCTCCTTTTGTGAGGGCTAGGGACGGATTTTCTGGGGCCTATCCACGGGCCCCTTTGTACCTGCTGGAACTGTCCGTGGGAGCTCATCATTTTCCGTGGGTGCTCGGACCCGGGAGCATCCACGGAATCGGTGCCTAAGATCCCAATGGAAGCAGGTGCATATGCACATGCCTGTGCACAGCTGCAGAAACACTGTGTGACAAACAACTCTAGAGGGTAAATAATAGCAGGATGGATAACCATGATCACATCTGTATATTAGTAGTGGCTGGCAGTTTCAGCACCGGACGGAGGTACTATGTGATTCTACCCCTTGGTTGCAGATGGCACCGCCGGACGCATCCCAAGCAGATGCCATCTTGGCAAAGGCCTAGATAGGCTCCTGCTTGCAAGAGTTCTTGTCATTGATTTTTCTGAAAGAAAGTTGTATTGTGTTTTATATTTTCCCTTTAATAAGGGTTCTGTACATGAGCTTCATGGAGATAAAAGTGATAATGCCCTAGATGTTTTCATCTATCTTTTTCTAATGTTTTTTTCTTGAGGAAACTCATGCATAAAAAAAGAAAACAGCTTTAGAGGAAGAAATCAGAAAAAAAGAAAACAGAAGAAAGTTTACATCTAATTGTATACAATGCTTGATTCATCTCTTATACAAAGTGCGTAACTAAGGTGCTGCCAGCAAGTTTTTGTGACCTATTTTATATGGACTTTTGTAGTTAAAAAGAATTAGTGATCGAAAGGAAGGAGTAAAAACTGAGACTAAAGGTTTATACACACGATTAGCAATGTACAGGTGGAGCCATTCTCATTGTACACGTCTGGCGCGGCACATGGAGACGCGAGCATCGGGGAATGGGGCGAGCGAGTGTCGGAAACGCACGCGAGCCATAAATCCCCAGCTCACCGTGGCAATTGGTGTGCGGCGGGAACAATAAGAATGCCTCCATCTGTAGGCTAGGGAAATCTCCCTTGAGCTTTCCGATGGGTGATCTGTGCTAACCAGTGTTCTCTGATTAGAACACTGGTGATTTTACTAGATCTTGACTAGTAGTTAAAATCTGTGTCGGAGATGGCGATGCGCAGGACCACGCATCACCATTGCTATGGGGAATACACACAGATCCATTCTTAATTTCAAAGTGATCTGAACAGATATAAAACAGGCTATTATTGCCCCGGGGGTATGCTCCTTTATCTAAGTTGCATTATGTTTTGCTTGTTAAAAATATAAACACAATCGACACTATCAAAAAAATGCATATATTTATTTCTATGTATATAGTGTGCACCTGCGGAAAAGAGGAGGCCCAACTGTAGTCTCATACCTCCCAACATTGTCATATGCAAAGTCTGGACACCCGAGTGACCCTGCCATGCATGCTTCCAAAGGGGTTGTAGCCTCGGACAAAGGCGGTGTGGCTTTTATTGGGGTTGTCTGTGAACATGAGGCACCGCCCCTGTTTTAGCCGCTGTGGGGTCATAGCCAGTGCTCTATGAGTTGCTGGTCATGCCCCCAGTCCCTCTGTCTTACTGAATAGAAGAGGTGCTCTAGCACACAGCATCCAGTCACCACAGATCAGCCAGTGACAGAGGGACTTCCAACTGCTACCCTCTGCAGGACACTGCTGCCCGCAGATGGGATGGAAGATAGTCACAAAACATTGTGACTGTTCCACAAAATTTGGGACAGTTGGGAGATATGCAGTCTCCATTTGGGTCCATCCTCTCTAGCTGTCAAATCAATACACTCTGGTCACTAGGGTCATTAGGAGACCCTAGCTATGTCCCAGAGTCCAGTGCGCATGTGTAGGTCTCCGGGAAAATGGCGTGGTGGCAACTTCCCAAGTGAGTTTCCTACTGGGTATGCACAAAATTGCATCGCTAAGACCACTAGGAAACTCGCGTGGCAGCTGGGGGCCGTGTGTACCGCACACACTGCACCCATCATCGATATATCAATGTGTATGGGTGTGTGTTCAAAGATAGATAGATAGATAGATAGATAGATAGATAGATAGATAGATAGATAGATAGATAGATTAGATAGATATGTCTACAGTATGATAAGATGTCTTCTTTTAGAACCGGAACAAGACAAGGTTTTGTGGTTGACACATTTACAGAACAGTATCTAAAATATTACTGGAATATCTACTGATTTTGAGAACTTTGAGCATTGCAAGAAAAGTTTTATTGCAAGGTCCACCAAGTTAACTTATGCTAAGAAAACTAGTTATATTTCTCTAATGAAAAGTCAAGCTCTGCAAAGCAATTGTGCATGCGATGAAATCAAATTCCCAATCATAATTATAGAGATCTGAACTATTAATCTATAAGCTATAAATAGATGGTCATTTACTTCTCAAATGTTCTTTTCTTCATGATGGAGTTGAAAACGTGCACAGTTACCATGCAGAATATAAATTATGAACTTGCTATGAAGGTCAACCACAGCCTTACATAGCGATGCCTCTTGGTTGGGAAGAGGGAAAACTCAACCTGGACCCCGTCATAGAGAGTCAATTCCCTAAGGACCAGCACACACCCCATAATCCAGAAAAATGTAACGTAAAACCAAATGTGGACGCAAACTGAAAACAGTGAAATAAATGAAAATGGCAATATCTGTCTCTAGCCTTAGTGAATGGTATTTTTAATAGATCATCATGGTGCTCTTACCTATGATCCAGATTTGTACAAGCAAGAGAACACAGCCAGTGTGTCAGCCAGCCCAGTCTGGAGACCCAGGACAACCAAAGGGGAATCCCACCCAAGGAGGTGTAACAATGACTCCATCAATGATGTGCATCTAAACAGTGGGCATGATCTCCTGAACAGGGTCTGGTTATTCAACCCACATTTGGATATTTACCCCAAAAGAACTTGGGGTAAACTTCTATTGGTTATCTGCATTAACTATCTGCAAGCCTTGCACAACATTCCTTTAACTGGATATTTGCCTGGGTGTAAATATCCCTATGACCATTGCACTTTAGGCAAAAGGACGGGTGGAATTTACTGGCTGATTCAGCTAACTGGACGCTGGACTCCGAACCCAGCGAGCAGGACTGAATCGGTCTCAGAGTGTTGTAAGATAAGAACTTGTTTGGTGTGATCCAACAGATCACCCAATGAACTCTAATTCCAGCTGCGGCCATTCTGCATCCCTGATAATATTCCATCTCTGAGTGACAGCTTACACCGATGATGCTGTATTACCTTTTCCCTTGTTGACGTTGGCGGTCCATGTCATAAATTAATGAGACACCAGGCTTTAACCAGGACTCTTTAAAAGTGGCAAAAAATATATATACAGTATATAGATAGATATATTTATAACAATACAATAGCTAATAAAATAAAGTAAAAAGTAGATACTTTTGGGAACAAAATTTGCTCTCCGCAGAATTGTTTTTATTTTAACCTTTCATGGATACACGTATATTTCAACGGTAATGGTATTCCTCGGAATAAATCTATGGTGCTGTATTTGTTTTAAAAGCACTTTAGGAGCCATAAAGAGGATAACTGATGATATACCAATACCAACTTTAGTGTCCCACTATATAAAAAAGGTTGAAACTTGAATTTCTATTAACTCTACAATATAGTTTTATCACATGAAATCATACAGCGGAGTAATATCCTCTCAGCAGAGTTGAGACTTGAGCAATTTAAAATAAACATAAATAAAACAAAAAAAACTAAAGGCCGTAACTCCAATTTAAGTGACTTTTGATAAATCTCAACTGCGACTATAAAGTTTTGCCTTGTAAGCACTTAAAATATTGTTACTGCAAGGATATATGTTGGGCGAAAATGCTGCACTCAATTTGCAATATATATGAATTGAATATCAAAGGATAATCAGCATTCGCGGTCATAAAAATGGTGTCTCCTATTCAACGTACACGATTGGATAATTGCTTCCTGTTGCTCTCTCCCCTCTTTACCCAGTGATGTTAAGTATAGGCCTGGTTCCTATTTGCACAGAATTGCACAGTCCCAAGGAAGAGGCTTTGCAATTCTGTCTACCAAGTTCTAATGTAGCGGGATGCGTCTTTAGGAGATAGACATCTTGGGGTTTATTTACAATTGGGGTTCTATTGAAGATGGGATGTTTCCCATAGCAACCTATCAGATTCTAGTTTGTATTCATTTAGCACCTTCTAGAATCTGATTCGTTGTCTATAGCAACATCTCATCTTCAATTTAACTCCCATCTTAGTAAATAAACCCCCTCATGTTAGCTTTAGCAAGGATCTGGGTGCTGTATCGGAAGACCATGAGATGCAACTTGCGATGGTTACAGACACTGGCCAGTCTATTTAATCAGAAGTATAGTCAGGCTTGTCATAGGATCTGAAAAGGAAGTTTATATCTGACCGTGCAGAAACTTGGACCCGTCATGCCTTCAATATGGGCGAGAAACACCCCCATTTGAAGACTGGTACAGACTCCATCCCCCAAAAGCTGCAGCATGTCAATCATGCTTCGGAGGAAAGAAGGCTAAGCAGGGGTGCTCTGCTAGGCTCTGGTAAAGAAGAGGGGCGTGGCCAATGTAGGGGCATGATCAGAACCTTCTTTATGCGTGCGTACACTAAACACATAAGGGGGGGGGGTGCCATTTACTGCTCAAGTTGATGGCAGCAGTGGTAGATGGCAGCGGTGCGTGGAAGTTGTTTGTTGCAGGCAGAGGTGGGTACTACCCATCCCTAATGCAGGCAAAAAGAGGATGGCATGCTGCTACCTCTCTACCCTGTCCAGCATACAATAGCAAGTGCTCGGATGGGAAGATCCTCTCCCCCTTCACTGTGTCTCTGTACAACAGGGAAGGGGGATGGTAGCGGGACCCGGGCCCCAACCTGGCCCCTCCAACAGGCCCGGGTCCAAGAAAAGATTACCTGCTTCCACCCATCTCAGCGCCACTGGCTGTGGGCAGTATTGCAAGACCTGTGCAGAAAGATTAGGTGTAATTCAATTAGTATCACAGGGATGTAGCTCCAGGCATACGTGCCCAGAGCTATTCAATTGCTCATGCTCTTTAGGTACAAGCAGAAATCCATGCTAACTAGTGCCTGAGAACTAGTCATGGTGTCATCACATGTAATAACAGCACTGTGATTGACGATAGCTTTTACTGCAAGTTTACTAGGTCCCAGACATTAGTCACAGCTAGATGCACATCCCAAATTAAAGTAGGCAATTGAATAGCTCGATACACTTAACCTGGGAGCTTCATCCCCATGATGCTCATTAAATAGCTTGCATACCGGGCAAGTGAGGCTGTGAAAGCAACCAATACACTGATTCAATGAAATGACCATTTCTAGGTGGCAACTTGCAATAAAAAAAATAAAAAAAATTAACTAAAGCCACAGCTACGATACTTGTCTTGGTGCGCCATTCACCCAGATAGGGATGTGCAAGCGCCTCACTTGCTTGTGCGTGCCATTGCCGTGGTTGGGGCACGCGAGCACCTCACAGGCAACGACTGTAGTGTTTGAAGAAAGAAAAAAGGAAACATTTTTTTTCCTGCCAATGTCTTCGGTGTCTTAAAAGCCAAAAATAAAACACGCTGAAAAGTTGAAGGGTGCTTTTCTTTTTTTTCTACTAATAAGCAATTCAACAACGTGAAGGCATCAGGTTTATTTTAGAAATAGGAGTTGCAAATGCCAAAAAAACAGGTCTTGATTTAAAGCTAGTGGGAAGCTGGCTCTTGGGAACATTACTGTATAACATTTTTTTACTGCTTATTTATAAAAAGCCAACCTACTCTGCATGGGTGCCAGCTGGGGAATAATGACTACAAAAAATTGTAATCAGATAACTCCTATAAATGGAAGCACAATAAATTATTTTTATGTAAATCGAATTTTTAAACGCTGTGATATGTGCAGATTTAAAGAAAAAAAGGTACTTATGTAGTATCTGGGCTGCCAATTTTTTGATTGTATGCCTTAAGTTAAGGCATACAATCAGATGCGATGCGATGCGATATCGCATCGCATTGCATGCGACCATCGGATGCGATGACCCGATTTTTCCATAGGAATCAATGTTAAAATGGACTGAGTCCATTTTAACATGGAATTCAATGGGAAAAAGGGGTCCTTTTCATACCCCTACTATCCAAGTGGGCATGGAGTTGGATATAAACCTGTGGCGAGCGTAGCGAGCCACCGAGCCCGAAGCGTGGCGAGCGAAGCGAGCCCCGCGAGGGGACGGTATTCTGTGTCCCCTCGCGGGGCTCGCTACGCTCGCCACGCTTCGGGCTCGGTGGCTCGCTACGCTCGCCACAGGTTTATATCCAACTCCATGCCCACTTGGATAGTAGGGGTATGAAAAGGACCCCTTTTTCCCATTGAATTCCATGTTAAAATGGACTCAGTCCATTTTAACATTGATTCCTATGGAAAAATCGGGTCATCACATCGCATCGCACCGCATCGCATCCGATGGTCGCATGCGATGCGATGTGCCCGATCCGACCCGATTTAGAAATCGGCAGCCCAGATACTACATAAGTACCGAAAAAAATAAAATAAAAAAATAGTCCATATATTTACGTGGCTGTTACACTATAATCTTTTCCTGATTTTCCCTTTGGATTTACCTTATTTGTATATCTATTACAGGGTGATTGTATAAAATATATGAGTTTCATAGGACTGTATGTCTAAGTTGGTGCTGGTAAGGTTGATGGTCAATGTTCAGTGTATTAATATTTTTGTATTCTTTGTTAATTTGTTGTCCCACCATGTGAGAAAACAGAGGATTCTGTTAGAAATAGCCAACTCACTTTATTTAGGAAGCAGGAGGAGGAGATTGGAGGTGTACACTATATCTAAATGCTAAACCTATTCAAATATTGCTGGCGGGTGCGGCCTGGTCAATGATGCAGGATGCATGCCGTGGCCAGGAACAGCCGTGCAGCATCTGAGTAGGTGCTCAGATGCTGCCTGAAATATTACTGCACAGTCTAATCCCAAAATCCTGGGAATGGATACTTCAATACTGGGATTAAAAACCCGGACATTTTGGGGCCAAATCCCGGGATCCTGCTAATCCCGATCCCGGGACTGGCCACCCTAGTAGAACCTGAGGCAATATCTTCACTTCTAAAAACCGACACTTTAGTAAATGTACCCAATAAAGGGTCTAATTCAGATTAGAATGCAAAGCACATATATTCTCAAATGGACAAAATCATGTGAACTGTAGGTGGGGCAAAAGTAAAATGTGTGGAGAGAGTAAAGAGGCATACACACGGTGCAATTCTGGCTATGGATGATTTTGGCTACATGCACTTGTGATTTTGACTATTGACCTTATTCTAGTTGACTCGGATGGATGCGCATTTTCGGATTGCCACCAAGTGTTCTTAGCCCCATCTACCGTACGGATCGCTCACACCGTCCGAATGCAGTAAGACGTCAAACAAATGGACCGCGAGTGGATGTTTCATGTGAACAATTCCCCCAACTGTGGGAACCTCCCCCATTCTCCGTTGGTCGCCAACCATCGAATGATGGACCATGCAGTCAAACAGCGCCGAGTGCTCCAGACCACTCGGACATTTCTCTGTGCGAAAGCAGGCATATGGGTGGGCAGCTGGCATCTGGCTATGTCAGCTGTCCGCCCCCCTACTGAAAACTTCGGCAGCAACCCCCCCCCCAGTAAAGTTAACAAACAACCCCCCCCCCCGCGCCGCTGCCCACCCACGGAGGCATCTCAGCGCTTCCGTAGCAGGGACCCGCAGATCATGTCTGTGCTGTGGTCCTGGCTCCCCACCTGGCTTTTGCTGCTATGAAAACAGACCACCACAAAATGTCCACCTCCATACAGCAGACAGTTTCAGAGGGGACATTTTATGATTGTCCATTTTCATAGCAGCAGGAGCCAGGAGGGGAGCTGGGACCACATTGTAGACAAGTAAATCTGCGGGTCCTGGCCGAAGCACAGACGCGGCAGCGGCGTTACAATAACCTGGCAGTCTACAGCGCCCACACTTACACAGCGCCTCCCGGCTACTGCGGGGTCTGCGGGGCTAATGTTACACCACTGTGTCATATGGCGTCAGCGTCCAGCCCCTTTTCCTCGATCTCCGATGATAATAAAAGTCAGTTATGGCTGACTTTTATTACCGAAGGGGAAAGAAGTCATTCGATGATCGGCGACCCTTGAATTAATTCTCTCCCCTTCAGCTGCATGCGAGGAATGTGTTCTCTATACATCCCCTTGCATACTAGCGAGGAGATGTGGGGGTGGGCGGCTCTAACCTATTTGCTAGGCTGCGACTATACGCAGCCTAGTGAACAGGTCTGAATCAGGCCCACTGTGCAATTCAGACTAACTTTCTGTTTGATTCTGATTATATAGTCAAAATCGATAGCCAGAATCGCACCATGGGGGTTATTTTGGTTTACTCTTTCTTCTTAGATGGACAAAACCATGAGCACTGCAGGGGGGCAGATGTAAAATGTGCAGAGAGAATTCGATTTGTGTGAGTTATTTTGTTTCTGTGCAAGGAAAATAGTGACTGCTTTATTTTTACACTGCAATATAGATCTCACTTTGTAGTAAAACCCCACCCAAATCTAATTATCTCTGCACAAGTTACACCTGCCCCACCTGCAGTGCACATGGTTTTGTCCATCTAAGAAGGAACTTGTCAGAAAGAGTGAACCAAAATAACCCCCCATGTGTCCACAGCTTAAAATCAAAATGAAATTTACTTACTTGTCACATCACTATTTGTAAATATTGTATAAATTGCTTCAAAACCATTGTAACCATGGTCTATGGAATCAGTTGTAAATTCCACCGTTGCTTCATTTAAAAATATCCGAACAGTCCCAGGGTTTTCTCCCCAAAGAGATGCTAGAAATTGGATAAATAATAGGACAAATAATTGAAGCCAATAATACTATTTATGAAAAGTACTGTACAGTATACATGATTCTAAATGAGAAACATGGCAATGGTATTGTTCACAAACTCTTGAATAAAAAAGAGTGAGTAGAATAATTAATTGCTTCAAGTTGTTTGTCGCACAGTCATTGACAATGTTTTTCATAAAAACAATTATACTCATTCAAAATGGCTTTTCAGTTGAGATGAATAAAAGGTGTCCTCATAATTGCTAAGGCACACTAATTATGATACATGGAATTTGAATGCACTGGTTCAGTAAATGATAATGTATAACATTTGAACTCATTTGAACTTTAGTTGAGTGAGCCAACGTCATTAAAGAAAGTTATTAGCTTTATTAAAATGATTGTGAAGTAAAAAAAAAAATCAAATTGTGCACAACACAATCTGATTGTAAGATTTACTTATGAATTATGCAGGAAGTATATCAAACCTGGAGAACAGGACAAGTGGAGAAGTACCCCAAAGAATAAACCAATCAGCTTTCACCTATTTTATACTGTAGGCTTTACTTGATAAATGCTTGCTTGAAGCAAAACGATTTGGACCTTTTTTACGTGTGTAACTTTCCACTTTTTAGGAAGGTTTGATATCAAAGCATTAATGTATTAAACTGCTACTAAGCTGGGTATTCAATATGGGATTCCGACTGTCGGAAGATCCCGGCAGTCGGAATACCAAGCTGTTTTTGATCAGACCGTAACTCGACTGTCAGAATACAGGAAGTCAATTAATCGCTAAAAACCGCCACAGATTGTAAAAAAAGTATGTGAATTTGACAATCCGCGGCTGTTTCCGACAAAATAGCACCCTTCAATGCTGTCGTTAATGGCAGCATTGAATAGGTGAGTGCCAATATTTCCCCTGTCTGGAAATATTGGCACATATTGAATACCCCCCTAAAGGTTTCATAAACCTATAACAAACAAAATAATTTTAATGCAACATTTTAAAAGTTAAATATAGTGTCACAGTGGACAAATGTTTGTGTGCTAGTAATTGTGGATCATTTAGGAAAAACAGAACCGACAAAAAATTCATTTTTGTATGAATGTGTACAGGTTTGTTTGTCTTTTAGGGAAATCCAGTGTGAGATGTTTCAAAGCAAGAGAAAAAGTGGGGAGAGAATATCAACTGATCAGCTCTAATTTCCTAATGTTGAAAATGATAAGTATGACTTGTTACAAGTAAAAATTGTCAACTTGATAGGGTAATATTTTTCATTTGCATTCTGTATAATACATTTTGTACCTTTTAACTTTTTTTGTATAATAAACAATTAAATTACAACTATTCACCCCATAGTCCGATATTAAATATGAAAATAAAACATCAAAACTTACCTCTTAAAATTCTTTGTGGTCCAATACCTTCGTAAATATTTAAAATGTCTAAGTAATTTTGCGTTTCAAATGATGTGAAATTAATTTTAATGCTGAAACCGTTCTTTACACTGGAAATATAAACAGAGACTAATATAAACTAAATGCGAATTGTATTATTTAGAGATTAGTCTCATTTTACTTTGGAAAACAAGGTTTATGTAAACATAATTACATCTCAAACATAAAAAGGTAAACAAAGTCAATTCTAACTAAAATATATATATAAAAAATTAACTAATGGAATAGAATTAATATTAACATAAAATGGAGTAAATAAACACTTATCAATGCACATTAAAAGCAAAATATTAAAGCTGCGTAAATTCAGTGCATTGCATAGAAAATAATCTAATAAGATTAACACATGTATGGGCAACTACAGTAGCTCTAAGTATTGTTCCATGGGTACTTGTTTCCTAGCACGGCGCCCATGATATTCAGTCGTATGGCATCTTATGCATTGTATTGCATCGCATGCCATATACCCACATGCGATGCGATTTTAAATTGTATAAGCAACCTAATGGTTTTTTTCAATGTTAAATGGCCCCCCTATACGATTTCTAATTGTATAAGCACCCTAATGGGAGCTTACAATGTTAAATGCACCACTACACCACCCCCACTATCAACGGCAACCCGAAGCGTGGCGAGTGCAGCGAGCCCGCGAGGGGAGGCGGTACGCGTCCTCCAACCTTTTCATACCCCCACTATCCACGTCGGCATGGAGATGAATTTATATAGTGTGGCGAGCGCAGCAAGCCACCGAGCCCGAATCGTGGCATATTACTTTACATGTATTCCGCGTCCCCTCATAGGGCTAGCTGCGCTCGCCACGCTTCGGGCTTGGTGGCTTGCTGCGCTCGCCACACTATCTAAAATCAACTCCACGCTGACGTGGATGGTGGGGGTATGAAAAGGTCGGAGGATGCGTACCGCCGCACCTTCCGGGCTCCATGCGCTCGCCACGCTTCGGGTTGGCGTTGATAGTGGGGGGGTGTGGGGGTGCTTTTAACATTATAATCTTATAGGGGGCCCATTTAACTTTGAAAACACCCATTAGGGTGCTTATACAATTTTAAATTGCATACCATTGTATATGGCATACAATGCGATGGTATACGATTGAAAATTGTATAACATCGGCTGCCATTGCGTAACATCGCATTGCATACCATTGTATGGCTTATGGTATACGATGCGATGGGCGCCGTGCTAGGAAACAAGTACCATGTTATTTATTTATTTATTTATTACCAGTTACCAGAATATTATACATATTCTGCAGCGCTTTACAGAGAATATTTGAACATTCACATCAGTCCCTGCCCCAGTGGAGCTTACAATCTATATTCCCTACCACATATAAATACACACAAACATTCTAGGGTTAATTTTGTTGGTAACCAATTAGTCTACCAGTATATTTTTGGAATGTGGGAGGAAACGGGAGTACCCGGAGGAAACCCACGCAAGTACAGGGAGAATATACAAACTCCGGACTCTCATTTGAAGAGGCAAATTAGGTCCTCCATAACTCCAGTGCCAACAGGTTTTATGGGATGCAAGGATCCAAAGACCACAAGGGGAAGGAAAAAGGATAACTAACTAAATGTCTACCTGGTTGCAACAGATAAATTGCCAGCGACTTTGTCACAAACAACAGAAAGACCAGCAACCTTGTCGCCAACAGGAGAATGTGCGATTTATAGTCTCAAGGTATAATGCCCCCAATATACATACAAGATAACTACACCACACCAAATCAATAGTAATAATACACCACACAATACACACTAATAATACACCACACAAATGATACTACGACAACCCACAGTACATGGGTAACTCACGGACTGACAAGCTCAAATCAGTGGGGGAAGCCACCAGCAAGTGGTAAGAAGCAGTGGTACCACAGGACGGCATGGCAAGATGAAGGAACGGAAGGCAGGGACATAGCAGCAGCTAGGAACAGTCACTGTCATCGGCCCACTCAGGTTGGCTTGGTTTCCTTAAAAAGAAGCCACTGGCTAATCCCGCGAGGCTCAGTGGACCAGCCTCCAAGGCCTAATAAAAACACCTGCCACTGGGAGCGCAAACAGCGGCATTCTGGATGCTAAGTAACAGCCATGACTCAACGCTGTGCCGCCCAGCATCCTCTGGTTAATAGGCAACTGACCGGACAGAAGACCTGGCAGCAGAAGTGACGCGCAGGGCCAGTTGCTTAGCAACAAGCCAGCGCACTGTCCCACTGGTTGCGGCTGTTACCACCAGAGATCTCCCCTGCCTGTCTCCCCGAAGGATCCACCACAGCCAGCAGGTATGGAATGCTGGGGAACCCTTTTGGTCGCTGGTCTCAGATCACTCTTACAGACTAACAGACTAAAAGTGGCATGTAAGCACAAAACCCTGGCTAAGATTATGCAAAGAAACTCATTGCAAAATGTATTATAATTCTAATTGGTAATGTTCTCTTTGTGAGGGTTTGCAGTCTAGGGCACCTATATAGTCATAAATCTTGCCAATTATTTGTGTAAACTGCAAGAACCCATAGTCCGTGGGTACCTGCCTACCTTATTTAAGCAGCATTGAAAGAATAGTCAATTTTATGGGGAGCGTAAAGTACACTTAATACAGTAGAATGGCTACTTACATTAGTGCATGAGTGATATAAACTATATTGACCTGCCATTTGTAGTGGTATAAACCTCGGCCTTATATATTTATAAATGGAAAAGGGAAAAGAGACACCATAAACACAGTGAAGTGTTTTTCTCTTGTAGTATACTAGGAAATCCTGCCAGGGTTTTGTAGGTCAATGTTAGCATTTTGAAAATGTTTCCAAATTCCAAGCTGGCCACACATGCAACAAGATTACTGGAGATGATGCCAAGCTGTTTAAATATCACGCTCGCCTGTAAATGAGAGAGAAGCCCAATAATTAACCAAAATTAAATTAATCAGACTATCCGCAGTCATTGCCTGGAAACATTGACAGCAAAATTCTGTGTGCTCGTGTGTGGTCCTCTTTCAAGTGAGATAACAGGTAATACTTGTGATTCAACTGTTCACCTGCTGGATCTGTAGGATAGTCAGTCAGATCTATACAATTGTATATGTATGTATATATATATATATATATATATATATATATATATATATATATATATATATATATATATATATATATACTAAACATCGGCACTCACCTTTCCTAGTTTTGAGGTGCCCTATGGCTTGTGACCACATTGTTTAAACAGAAATTGTAGGGGCTCTGCACTCACTAAATTAAATGATATTAATAAACAGTGGCGTTTCGCGTTAGAGAGAGAGAGAGAGAGAGAGAGAGAGAGAGAAAGAGAGGGAAAGGTGTTACACTCGGCACTATAATTGTAGATATTTTTTGCCAGGTGCCTTCCAATGGCAAGCATACAGGATAGAAGAAGAAAGGTGTCACTCTCGGGCTTTTCAGTAGTGAGACCTTCACAGGTTACTTATGTATCAATGTTTTGGTTTATTTAGAACCTTTGTCAGGATAGGTGCAAACAACTGTACAGGTACATGTATAAATACAGATTGGATATTTCCCAGAGAGATAATGGCCATTGATACAATCTGACAATGCACTGTCAGATCTGAAGAATGGCAATCTGATGTCTTGCTATAGGAGGGGCAGACCAAAAAGTCTACTGATCTCCAGGAACTTTACCTAATTTTTCTGGTATGGCTATACTAAATAAGGCACCTGCCACAAGGAAAGTTAATTAAACGGGTACAGGGTGTTCTCTGTGGGCTCCTAATTACTGATGGGCCCCAGTGTACTCTATACCCTGCACCAACTATAGATATGTCCCTGTCTTCAAATTACCCCTCAAGTTTCAGAGTTTCATTTGTACAGCAGGGACAAGCATATGGTGGCTAACTTTGTGGCCAAGGCTGTTCATGTTGCCACCATCACAGGGGTGATGGTGGCACCATCACAGGTATGCCAACCTGTTCCTGCCACAAGTGTTGGATTACATTTTTAAAGTACTGTCCTAGAATTCACACTCATGGTGTCCTTCTCCACCATGAGAATGCACCTGCTGACAAGTCCAGGAAAGTGGAGGATTTTATGGCCTATAAACGCATCAATGGGCTTGGTTATCCACCGTACAGTCCAGACCTGCCCCCCCTGCAATGACTTTCTGTTCCCACAAATCAAGCACAATATTAGGGGATTTTCTTAGAGTCACAGTGAAGAACTTGAATCAGCATGTAGAAGGCAGACTTGCTTCGGACTGACTGGTCCCTATGTCACCAAGTGGTTTGAGCACATGCAACTTTTTGTAAACTCCTCTGGCAAATACTTTAAAAAAAAATGTAAATGTACACTTTGGAAACTAAATACTTTTTGTGCACCTGGAAACTTATTGCACAATAATGTCAATATGTATGAGATCCTAAAGAATATAAACTCGACTTTTGTGCATTGCTTGGAGTGCTCCGGAAAGTGCGTTCTACTGCCAAACTGCAAGATAATTTTCAAATAAGATTGCTAAAAATGCAGCATCTCTGACACACAGACACACACACACACACACACACACACACACATATATACATAGACAATGTATTTAATGAATTAATTTATAAAACTCTTCTTACTCTTGTTGAGCTGCATACTGGGCCTGATTCAGACCTGATTAACTCCACCCCACCATAAACCCCCCTTTCCTACACTTACACATCCACTCATGTGGCTGGATGGAGGAGATATCATTCAATGTTCGTTCATCATTAATTCTCCAGCCTTCGCTCCGAAAAGTATATCATTAATTTTAATTTGCCCACTTTGCGGGGAATTGGGGGCGGGCGCTAATGTCATGTGACGTCAGCAGCCCGCCCCGAGGACACATGGACAAGCCTGCATTTGCATGGGTATGCCCAGTGTTTTTGTGGGCATGGCCATAAAACCCTGGGTGGTGCCCTGCATCCTTACCATGCCAGCCCCTTTCCCACCCACCTTTGAGCGAATGCCACGGGGTTTACGCATGAGCCTGTGGTAGCGCTGCTCTCTGGTCCATAGATCTAGTCCATAGTAGTCAGTAGAGGGCCATTTTAGAGAGGGGAGCTTAGGGTTACTTACCCCTTTTGCTCCCCCTCAGAGGCAGAACTCTGGGAGGCAATGGAGTCATTTGCCACCGGGCTCCTGCTCCCAAGGGGGCACCTCTCCTCCCCTGTGAGTTTGAATTAGCTAATTGAAAGCCGTTGATATGGCTTCTGTGGCTGACTTCTTCTCCTAGCAGGACTATAGACATCACACTCTTTATTCTAAACATAATATCCATACCATACATACATGCATACATATATTTATATAAGATGGTGTGTGTGTGTTGGGGGGGGGGGCACCAATACTTATCTTGCCTCTGGGCAACTCGGACGAACTTAGGCGACTGCTCCCCCTATTGCTGCTCAAGACTCTCTTTAATTAGGAATATCAGCATACAGTAGCACCAACCTTTCTTATAGCATTTTCTGAATACATTATTGTAAAAGGCTGCCAATAACATGCATTTATAAGTACTATGGTCTCCTGATTAATAATGGCTTCTTATGTGATCTATTAAACATTTTATTGTACTTTGAAGTTTAAATTGGTATGCGTGCTATTTACAGCTTTATTCAATTGTACTTCAAAAATCACTAAGACTATGTAAAGATAACGGTTGGTTTATATTAATAAAAGAACCAGAATGTCAAATGTTGGAATAGATTAAATCAAAGGGGGGGTATTTTTTTCTGAGTTGAAAATCCAGTAAATCGATTTCATGCATTGTAATTATGTGGGCTGACTCATTAAGCTGCGAGATACGGTGGAGACTTTGATGAATCAGTCCCACAGAACCACGCTGCGTGACACCCATCTTTCCTCACTTCAAAGAAAATTCAGTCTTGGATGAATGTGTCCTGTTATGTTGTACAAGCTGTTCACCTGCGCCTGACTTGTACTTAGAACACTTCAGCATTTACTGTAGCTTACGTGGTCAATAATTCATTGCAATACCGAGTTATAAGACAAAATCAATGCAATTAAAACATTGGTTCCATTTATCTGGTAACATAAGGTCATAATCAATGTTTACTGTTAGGTATGCAGATTGATTCTATATTCCGATATTAAACATAACAAGTTCACGTTATTTCATAAACATTATAATGCAGAAACAGTACGTGCATTTTTTTTTTCAATTGCACACAATGGGCCTTATTCTGCTTGGAGCGTCCGGGCCGTACGCGTACGTCCCGGGGTTTTTCACGATCTGCGCATGTGCAAATACGCTAATGCGCCGGCGCGAACACTCCACAACGCTTACGGCCGGTGTCTCAACGTGCGAAAAAACCTGTACGCGAGCGTACGGGTAATGGGGCGGCATAGGGGCGTGTTGATGGGAGCGGCCGAAATAATGAGGGAAAATGGGCGTAAATATGGGCGTACACGGGGGTGTGCACCAGAAATGAGCGGTGCTACTACCGCACGATCGACTAAGGCACCGTTCGTTTCGGACACCAAACAGGCGGCCGCCAACCACCAGCTAAAACCACTCCTACAGATACCGCTTGCCAGCGTGCGCCTGAGTTGGCTAATTAACGCTGATTAGTACTTAAACACATACACCTGAATGTAATAAGCAATGCTGCAGTCTATTAACTCCAAACCATGATTTCACTGCCTGCAAGCCACACATGCAGCACGCAAACACATTGGAAGCTTATGTTTCTATACTTCTCCACATTTAAAGGTTTGTTTAATTTAAGGTAAGAATCTTTTTATACGCTAAGGTAGGTATTTGATAAACAGACACATTCACTACCTGCTTTCATAGACTTTACGCAGTAGCACACTCAATCTACACAAGTCGACATGTGTCAACGTGTTCACTCTAATACTAACATAGGTTTTGTATTTAGGATACAATAACATAAACCACATCTAACACCTACAAACGATGTTTCTGCAATGTTTGAAGCACATGACCACTATTTTCAACACAATCTTTGTATAGTACCCCAAATTATGACCTGTACCACTATCTCATCTGCTATGATTTGGATTTCACTACACTCTGGATGTAAGATGCCACCAATCACATTATTGCACTCTCATCTCTCTAACAAAGGATTCCTACATCTGCTTATGACACTGTCAAATCATATATATTTTAAAAGTTATGCATGTTTGTTCACAAGCTAATTTATCATGTTTGGCCCATTCACACATCTTTTTTTAGGGAGGACACATATGAATTCCTACACAAATGTACCTTTTCACCCTTGTTTGTCTGCCTCACCCACTCCATGAGGAAAGCATTGTTCTGGACCTGCTTTTACCTACTACTGTAGGAGCTACCTCACCTGCACACAAACTGCTTTCTCACCTATTAAGTTGCTCTGCACATGTGCTGACACAAACTAATTAGCAGCGAAAAGTTGGATAGGAACATGGGAATGGCCATGGAGAGGGTTACACATGGGAAACTTCCACCACACTTCAACAAATGTTCAAAAATACCCTGGTCAGTAAGTACACATAAATCTAGTATTTGTTTCACACAAGAAATGACACATACCACAATTTAGATTTAATTTGTAAAATAAATTTATTTGCTGTTCAGCATCACAGCTTGACACTTTAATGTGAGAAATCAAAAAAAAAAACAAATAAAATAGACACACAAATAATAAAACAGCCAGAACAAGAGGTTGCATATCTCCAAACATGTGTTACCCTGCAAATGCAATGGTGAAAGAAATGGGGACACCAGAATACGTACTGCAACAACCAGGGTGACTACTAAGCAAGATACACACCACCAAAAAAAAAAACCTGCATTTGTAGAGGTCAAAATACGAACTTTCATGCCCATGGCACGCAAATGGATCGATGGGCAACTCAGGAAGCGGATGTCCAGTGCAATTTAAACCTTTGGCCTCCAACCACAGAGGAAGTGACCCAGGTCTCATTTGGGCCCTTTTTTGCCCCTTTTAGATGGGGCCTTGGGGACAGGGGCCTTTGGGTCAGCTGGCTTTCGGCGTCTTCCCCTAGTCGCCACAGGAGGGTCAGCCGAGGTGGAAGGTTGGGGAGCAGCTTGGGGTGGGGCAGCAGATGGGGGATTGTCCCTTAGGGACCTGGCGGTGGACAGCTGCTCCGCAATAAGTTCATTCTGGCGGCTGAGGTGTTGGCCAATGCTTAGCATGCCAGCCGCCAGAGTTTCATTAATGCGTTTCAACGCCTCAACCTGCAGCTGGTTTGTGGCCTTCCACTCCGCCAGAAAATCCGCCACCTGCTGCTGACGGATCGCAGCATCCACCCCTTGCTGCTCGATCCTGTCCAGCGTCACCAACAGGCTCTCACTCAATGTCTCCTGAGGCTGGGGCTGGGGGCGACGTCTTGGTGGAGGCTGGACCACCTGCTCCACCTGTGGCTCTGCAGAGGCCGATGCTGCCGGTACATCCTGACTTTCTGCTTCTGCTAGGATAAGAATTGAAAACAATGTCACCATCACATACGCAATAAAAAATATCTTTCTAAATACAATGCATTACTGTGACTTACCATCAAAAGCAGCAGCAAAGACCTCCACCGGGAGCTCACTGTCCATATTGGAGATCCCCCTGATCTCCCCCACATCGATCACGTCACAGGAGTCCAGCTCCAGGGGGGTAAACTCCAAATGGTCAGGCATAGGACCGCTCCCGGTGGACATGCTGTGGTTGTACCGGTCAGTCATCTTCCTCTTCAGGGCACTTTTGAAGTCAGTCCACCTACAAGTTTAAAAATACAAATATCACCATGAGATATGTGCACCACTGTGCTACGTGTAGGGTTACCACCTAGTCCCTTTAATTCTGGACACATGTTACTTACACAGGTTCTGTGGCAGTTTAAAATTAGGTGAAGTGGAGTCTTGAAGTCAGCCAGCCACAGAACCTGTGTATTTAATATGTGTCCGGAATTAAAGGGACTAGGTGGTACCCCTAGCTACGTGACATTTCCTAGTGTGGGTGATCTTTTGTGCCATGTGTGGCCAAATATTTCTTTGATGGACAAAACCATGTGCACTGCAGGTGAGGCAGGTGTAAAACCCCACCCAAATCTGATTATCTCTGCACAAGTAACACCTGCCTCACCTGCAGTGCACATGGTTTTGTCCATCTAAGAAATATTTGGCCAGAAAGAGTGAACTAGAATAAGGGCCTCAGTTCCTGCTGGAGACTGCTGAACAAATTGCCCTGACAAACACACTAACCTTTTCTTCACCGCGTCCCAAGTTCTGACCACTGGTGACACCTGGTTCACTTCCTCTGTGATCTTGTCCCAAAGGTTTCTCCTTGCACTGGCACCTGGCTTCCTGGTTGCCAATTCAATCCATTCGCGTGCCCTGGGCACGAGAATTCGCATTTCGGCCTCTACAAATGCAGGGTTTCTCCTTCTGGTGATAGTATCCTGCTCAGTCATCACCCTAGATGTTGCAGCACGTTTTCTGGTGGCCCCAGCTCTCTCACCATGCACCTGCTGGGTCACACCTGTTTGGAGAGATGCAACCTCTTGTTCTGGCTGGCTGCTTGGCCCTTGTGGAGCTGGTGGAGGTTCACCAGGGCCTGTTACTGAGGGGCCCGCTTGATCTTGCAGGCGACTCCTCTCTTGGGCCCTCCTTCTCCGCTCCTCTTCCCTCTTCTGTAATGCTTGAAGCATGGATTCGGCTTGTGCTCTCTGCAGAGCGTCCTCTGCTGCTGAATCGTCAGAGTCAGACATGTTTGCAGCAATTGTGGGCTGCATCTGACTGAATATTTATATGTTAATCTCCCGCCACGAACAAGGGGGCGTATATTTTTCCCCGCAAGGTAGATGCAAATTTACGCCGATATTTCCCGCCGATAATTGCCGCTTAAATTACGCAGGTCTCAATGCACCTGATCAATCACCCGTATACAGTATGTATCTACACAGGTTGTGGAGCATTGTGGGCTACATCATGAAATGTGTGCACCTGTCATTCCAATGATGAGTGTTGTCAGCTGGTATCTGTTGGAGTTCGTGTATGCTTTGTGAGTCACATTTCAAAACATCACGTTATAATGCTTTCCTTACATATGTAATGTGTATGAAATTGTCATATAGCAACATGTTGCATTGTGGCCCTTTAGGCAGCGTAGTTATAAGTAGAGGGTTGCGTGTATCATTTTCCGCCTACTGTATATACAGTACTCCTCCCCATGCATATCGCTGTATCGTGCCCCCTTTAAGCAGCGTAGTTATAAGTAGACGGTTGCGTGTATTAATTTCCACTTACTATATATACAGTACTTCTCTTCATGGCAATTGGTGTATTGAGCCCCCTTTAAGCAGCGTAGTTAGGAGTAGACGGGGTGCGTGTATTATTTTCCGCACACTGTAAATACAGTACTTCTCTCTTCATTGAATGCATGCTGTTGGTTGTGGTGTGTATATCGGAACGGTCCGCGTAAGTTTCTATTCGCATCCAGTTTGTTAATATAAGAGGGATTAATAAAGTTAATACCAAACAAACAATTTTTTCGACCAATCAGCAAGCACCAAAAGTGATATATGTACCTGCAATTAATAACTGCGCCATTGCCAATATGACTTCTACAAGAGCCAGGCCCTTTTCTACATCTGAGCTTTTGGCCCTGGTGGAAGTGATGGATCGTCACCTGGGGCCCAGGGGCCCATATGTATCTAATGCGGACAAGCGGCGGGCGTATAATGCTGCCCGCCGCCTGATATTTTCCACAACCGGCGTCCGCAGAAGCCTGGGCCAGGTTGAGCGGCGCTGGTCCGACCTGCGCCGGCGGCAGCCGGTTCTACTCAGCAGCCTTCGCCGCCATATTGCCCGATGTAAGTTTTGATTACTAGTATGTCAGCGTTTTTTAGCAATGTTTGGTGTACTTTTTATAAATATGTTCCTGAGTATGCGGGTGTATATGGGGTGTATAGGGGGTGTATAGGGGGTGTATAGGGGGTGTATATGGGGTGTATAGGGGGTGTATAGGGGGTGTATATGGGTGTATATGGGGGTGTATATGGGTGTATAGGGGGTGTATATGGGTGTATATGGGGTGTATATGGGGTGTATATGGGGTGTATATGGGGGGTATATGGGGGTGTATATGGGTGTATAGGGGGTGTATATGGGTGTATATGGGGTGTATATGGGGTGTATATGGGGTGTATATGGGGGGTATATGGGGGTGTATATGGGTGTATAGGGGGTGTATATGGGTGTATAGGGGGTGTATATGGGGGTGTATATGGGGGTGTATATGGGGTGTATATGGGGGGTATATGGGGGTGTATATGGGTGTATAGGGGGTGTATATGGGTGTATATGGGGTGTATATGGGGTGTATATGGGGTGTATATGGGGGGTATATGGGGGTGTATATGGGTGTATATGGGGGTGTATATGGGTGTATAGGGGGTGTATATGGGTGTATATGGGGTGTATATGGGGTGTATATGGGGTGTATATGGGGGGTATATGGGGGTGTATATGGGTGTATAGGGGGTGTATATGGGTGTATATGGGGTGTATATGGGGTGTATATGGGGGGTATATGGGGGTGTATATGGGTGTATAGGGGGTGTATATGGGTGTATAGGGGGTGTATATGGGGGTGTATATGGGTGTATATGGGGGTGTATATGGGGTGTATATGGGGGGTATATGGGGGTGTATATGGGTGTATAGGGGGTGTATATGGGTGTATATGGGGTGTATATGGGGTGTATATGGGGGGTATATGGGGGTGTATATGGGTGTATAGGGGGTGTATATGGGTGTATAGGGGGTGTATATGGGGGTGTATATGGGTGTATATGGGGGTGTATATGGGTGTATAGGGGGTGTATATGGGTGTATATGGGGTGTATAGGGGGTGTATATGGGGGTGTATAGGGGGGGTTTAAGTAGTTGATCAGTTTTTGGGTGTAGGATATCAAATAGTTTGCATGATAAATGTCTGAAATTTCACCGCAATGATAATTTTGAAGGTTATGAGCATGACTAATGTGAATTTTTCTTTCCCCCTTTTTTATGAAACCCAATCTTCGATTTCTATGCCATCAACATGAACATTTCAGCACGGGCAAGGGCACGCATTGAAGCCCGGGAGCAGGCAGCCCGGGACCAGGCAGCCCGGGACCAGGCAGCCGAGGAGGAGGAGGAAGAGGAGGAGGAAGAAGAGGAAGAGGAAGAGGAGGAGGAGGAAGAGGAGGAGGAGGAGGAGGAGAAGAAAGAGGAGGAGGAAGAGGAGGAGGAGGAAGAGGAGGAGGAGGAAGAAGAGGAGGAGGAAGAAGAGGAGGAGGAAGAAGAGGAGACCCAGGGTGCAGTTTTCACCCACACAATTTCCCCATCCCCCACCCCCTCCACAACCCCCACCCCCTCCACAACCCCCCCCCCCTCCACAACCCACACCCCCTCCACAACCCCCACCCCCCCCCCTCCCCACCCCATTTCCAACCCCCCTACACCTCTCCACCACCCACCCCCAAACCTCTCCACTCCCCAGTAACACCCAGTACCTCGGGCCAAAGACCAGGACCATCCTCCTTGCTCCTGCCTTCCCCAACCACACCACAGCCAACCAGCGGCGCCCAGGATGGCTCAAGTAGCCGTAAGTAAATAATGTGTCTAATGTTGACCTACACATTTCTACACATAAACAATCACAACAACCACATATGTGTATCCAACATCAACATTAGTTGCAACATATCACTGCAGGGCGACCATGAGGTGTGTCCTGTCCTTCTCCAGGAACAAGGGTCCCCTTGGTGGTTTTTTTGAGTGTGGCCATGCCTCACCCCTTGAATAATTGACATAACAGTACATCCAATGAGATATCCGACATTAGTGGTGTGGTAGTTATGTGGCTCCAGGTGTTGGGTAACTCCAGTTCCCAGCATGATGTGCAACACAGGGCCAGATTATAATGGAGGCGCAAGGGGTCAGTGCCCCTGGGACCCCCTCTAGCTAGGGGCCCCCTGTGGTTGTCATTTTTTTTTTTTAAAAAGACAATGTTTAAGTTATGTTTTTTTTTTTTTGCTAAATGTTTTGTGCATGGGTGGGGTAGTGCTGCAGCTTCACCTATCTGCCAATGTGACAATGATTTATGGTGCTGAGCATCGGGAGGCAAGGCACACTGATTGCACAAGTGTGCAGTGCATTTCTGGGAGTTGACTAAGTCCCATGACACTTTGCACCAGAGGACAGAGGCTGAGAAGTTTGTGCTGAGCTCTGATTGGTGGAGCTCATTACATACTTCTCAGGTCCATGGAGAACAGCAGCAGCAGCTTAGTCATAGGAGGGTTTTTAATCAGAGGCAGCACTAGGACTGTGAGGTCTCCTCCAGAGTAAGGGGCAGAGGGACAAACACAGGCTTTTCATGTGGTGTGTATATATATATATATATATGGTGTCTATTATTATTCCGAGTGCCGCCAACCCCCTGTCTATATATATATATATATATATATATATATATATATATATATATATATATATATATATATATATATATATATATCCCCTGCAGGTAACCATTGACCAAGTTTATTCTGCCTTTACTCTATGTTTTGACAGTATAATATTCGGCCATGCAGTGTGCGGCCAGTAATGACAAGTGCAAGGGGGCCCCCAGCTCTAAAGTACCCCGGGCCCCCCAAAGGCTTAATCTGCCACTGGTGCAACTTAAATGTAGAGATTGTTTTGGTAATAGTGTGTGAGGCCATGCGGATGCATGCTTTACAAACATAGCTGTAGGCCTATAATTTGTACAGCAATGTCCTAAATTTAAAATAGTAAGGAGTGCTTAAGCCACAACAATGTCATAACCCTTAAATAGCACAGGCTAATTGTGAGGTTAGAGGACAGTCCCCCAAAAACAAAGTACCAATTGGGATACAGCATACATTCATTGATGAAGGAGTAATTGAATTAATGTTATTTACTATGTACAGTATATGTGTGTTAACATATTTTTTTTTAGTACTGTGTTTACAGCAGACCCATCTTCAATGTAGTTTAAAAATGTATGTGCCCTTCACACATAACTCACAACTTTTTATTATGTACAAATACAACAAACATTTGTTTATGTTATATATTAATTTTTTTTTTTTTATCCCTTCACTACAGACACTGAACAGCAGCAGGAGGAGGTGGCAGCCCTTATTCGGGAGATCTTCCTGACCCTTTTTTATTTGCAACTTCTTTTTGGCCTACTGGAGGCCCGCATTTAATTTTTTTTTATCCCCCCCCCCCTTATTATGTTTGTAATAAATAAAAGTTTATATTGTATTATAAATTGCCTGTGTTTTTAATAATAAATATGTTAGAGGGCTTGTAAGGGTAGGTACATACAGATGTGTAATGTAAGTTATATTAGTAATTTGAGGTGAGGGGTAATGATTGATGTGTAAATGTGTGTGTTTTTGAGTAAAATAACACATAGTGAAAATGCATGAATGTTTAATGTTTTTCGATTAAAACATCACACATAACATCAGGGTAGGTATACATGTTACACATTTTGGACAAACTAATTATGGACATAATTTAGTACATATACAGAAACACCAACATAACTTGATTTAAAAGTAACAGCAATATGGGGACACATAGATAGTGATTAAAATGCCACATTAGAACATAACAAATATACATGTAATGTGGTTTAAAATGTAGTTTTATTAGGTCTTTATTAAGGTAGACAATTGAGTTAATAGAAAACAATAAGTGAATAACAAATAGATAAATTAATCAGTTGTCAGATTAGTAGTTGAGAGGCAAGATTTGCAGGTCAATATATGTGAAGGGTATGCCAGCGTGCACGGACGTACGCTCACTCTCACGAGCGGTGACATAAGCTGAGTTTTCCATTGAAAACAATAGGGACCCGTCCGTGCAAGCTGGCGTACGCTCAGATCGCCGCAAGAAGGCGGTGGGGAGACGGAGGAAAGACGGCCGTAGACGGCGCCGTACGCTCAGTCGTACGCCAGTTGTCGGAGTGTAAGGGCTGGGCCGGCCGCGTACGTTGCCGTACGCTCATTTGTACACCACTCCCCTTCTATGTTATTTCTGCCCGTACGCAAGCGGCTGATTTGTGGGTGGACTTAACCCTAACGGCCGCGTACGGCTAGCGTGCGGTAATTGTGAACGTACGCACGTTTGGCCGCTCCGATCAGAATAAGGCCCAATGTATATTCAAAGTTCACATTTTCAATGTGGGCAGGAATGATGGGTCCAGGAAGTGGCGTAGCAAAACCACCCAGAGACTCCCGGCGCTGTTAAGCAGCCAGGGCTTCTAAGCCACCACGGGGTCTGCAGTGTCATTTGCTACAGTATGTCACTGTGTATGGCGCTAATAATATGCAAATATAAAGAACTAGTCACACAGCTATGCTTGCACTAGGCGTCTCTTGAGGTATGGTGTATGGAGGATAACATATTTGTTTCATGACTTTAAGCAAAAAAAGATCAAACAAGAGCAAGACAAATCTGCAGTGTCCAATTTTTTCAAAATGTTCTCACTCTTCAATCCTTCCCCACCCACACTGTTCTTACACTACAGCACCCCTAACCCTGTACCCATTCCCCGTACACAGTTTCTACACTTCCCGTCACACTTCCCGTCACTCTTCAACCCTGTTCCTACATTACACTACTACTCACTCTGCACCACCTCCCAGCACACTGCCCCTACACTACCCTAACCCTCACCATACACCCCTTCACAACACACAGCTCCAAGCTATACTACCCCTAAAAATGTAGAGTGATAAACAGCCAGCCAATCAGCTCCTGTCTGACATTTTTCAAACACAGTCTGTGACATGGCAGTTAGGAGCTGATTGGTTGGTTGTTTATCACTCTCCATTTTATCATTTTTGAAGCTTAGTGCATCTGGCCCAAGGGGCCTAATTCAGTAGTGATCAAAACGGGTTGATTTCTGCCCTGATCCAATGGTGGGAGTCTGCGCATGCGCACGCACATATTTGCGCATGCATTCACACTCACTGAGCCACGCAATTTATGGGCATCCCCATGAAAATGCTGGGCATTCCCGTGGTAACACAAGTGGGTAGATGCCTGCCAGGCATTCCACAAGTTCCAGAGATACCTGTCAGAGTGACCGGACCAACCTATCACCCTGCAGAGTGACCGGACCAACCTATCACCCTGCAGAGTGACCGGACCAACCTATCACCCTGCAGAGTGACCGGACCAACCTATCACCCTGCAGAGTGACCGTATCAACCTATCACCCTGCAGAGTAACCGGACCAACCTATCACCCTGCAGAGTGACCAGACCAACCTATCACCCTGCAGAGTGACCGGTCCAACCTATCACCCTGCAGAGTGGCCGGTCCAACCTATCACCCTGCAGAGTAACCGGACCAACCTATCACCCTGCAGAGTAACCGGACCAACCTATCACCCTGCAGAGTAACCGGACCAACCTATCACCCTGCAGAGTGACCTGACCAACCTATCACCCTGCAGAGTGACCGGTCCAACCTATCACCTTGCAGAGTAACCGGACCAACCTATCACCCTGCAGAGTGACCGGACCAACCTATCACCCTGCAGAGTGACCGGACCAACCTATCACCCTGCAGAGTGACCAGACCAACCTATCACCCTGCAGAGTGACCGGACCAACCTATTACCCTGCACAGTGACTGAACCAACCTATCACCCTGCAAAGTGACCGGACCAACTTATAACCCTGCAGAGTGACAGGACCAACCTATCACCCTGCAGAGTGACCGGACCAGCCTCTGAAACAACCGTCTCTAAACCCTGTTTTCACTTGGTACAAGCACTTCTCATCTTCTTCAGTGGACTCTCCCACTTAAAGACTACAGTCTACAAGAAAGCACTGGAGGATTGCCATCTCCATAAAGCTGGTGGTCTACCCTCTGCTCCCAGGGGACTATACAACAAGTGAGGCACCACAGCAACGCACACAAACAATGGACAGGTCACATTGACCCATGGGTGAATATAATATGCTGTGATAGCTTCATGATTTTTTTTTATAAAATAGTTTTTTTAGAATATAGGATCTTAATATCATTAAAATTGTGATTCTGAATTGATAACGTTGTTATACTTTTTTAGCGCAGTTATTCTTTCTTTTATATGGGTATTCCTTATTCAGGAGTGATACCCCGATTATTGTTACCGCAGCTTGGCACAATAGCTCATAACAAAATGCCATATTAGATATTTGTCATCTTCTCCATTTCTTGTAGATCTAGACAATAATTCCCAACCTCCAGATGAAGGGCCTATTTCTGACCTGATTGCAGGGCACATTTTGGAGCTGATTCAGACTTGCTCATTGAGCAGTGAATTCATCCCATCTCTAATGGTGGGGAACTGTGCATAGGCGGATGTGCAGACCCCCGCAAAAAAGCACGTGAAATTTTCATTACCCGGGGCACTCGCTGCCTGATTGGCAGGCAGGGGGCATTCCATAGTGGACGCACAGGTGAAAAACACGAGAATTGGATTTGGAGGGGTAAATGTACGAGGGTCCATGTTTTCAGAGGTGCATGAGTTCACCCGAGAATGGCCATATTTTTAAAGCGGCAATCATTCACAAAGCAAAACAAACTTGTATTGCCCTGTAAATGATTGCCACTTTTAAAATATGGCCATTCTCAGAAAAACTACGAAGCCTCCAGCTTCTCGCACCCTATTACATTTACCCTTAATTCTGAGCCAAAATACTTGAGGGTGGTTTTGCAAAACCAAAATATGGCGATGGAATTAGAACAAAAACCAAGACCAAAAGATACAAAACCATGTACATCTCTGCTGTGTACGATATGCTCAGCCTGGTATATCACCTATTTTACCAACAAAAAATAGCTCAGATGTAATTTTATATGCAACATCTTAACACAAATCACCCACAATACTGTATATAACAGTGACAGAATGATGTGAGCTTTTAAATCCAAGATATAACTATTATCTTTGAATAAAACACATAAATCAAAGGATTTCAGTTCCGAAGATTGACGTTCTCTATTAAACTGCACTTTTAAATTAAGAAGCTGGGCGGGACTGACGGTTAGAGACTCTTCAATGGAAATGTCTAATCGCATATGTTACATGTTTAGTTATATAAAGGTATCATATGATTGCTTGCTTATTTACACTGTGTGAAGAAAGCAGTTGGAGCGCTGAAGTAAAAGACAGCGATATAAAATATCTCTGGTATGGATATGTATTAAAGGTTACATTCATAAAATGACTGTTTGGCTTCATAGTGGATAATGTATGTGCTGCTGTAAATTATTAGAATTTAAAAATAAATAAGTGCTCTGACTGAGTAGGGTGTATCATTACACATACACGCTTCTATTTGGAGATTGTCACCAAGAGAATAGAGATACTGTAATAGAACATACTGTAATGCAGTAAATTACTATATAGGTGGCTTTTGTTAAATTGTCTTTTTGTTGTTTGTATTAATAATATTTATTTGCTAGTTAAACTGACTCAGTTTGTTCTCTGTTGTACTATGATTATGTATAATGATATACAGTAGGAGCAAGTTTCATCTTTGCTCGTTTGGTTATGGCTAGCCATCACTAGCCATGGCTATTCTTTTGTTCTCAGCTGCAATACAATACGTATTGCAGCTGAGAACAATAGAATAGCCATGGCTAGCCATGGCCAAAGGAGCAAATATGAAACTTGCTCCTACTGTATAATACATGTTTGGAATGGGTGAACGGGATGCAGTCAAAATCCCGACGGTCAAAATCCCGACAGGGTCAAAATCCCGAATGGGTCAAAATACCGACAAGGACAAAATCCCGACATGGACAAGATCCCGACATTTAAAAGCCCGACAGGGTCAAAATCCCGACATTTACAATCCTGACTGGGTAAAAATCCCGACATATAGAATGTACAAGTGAAACAGTCTACATGCCTTTCAGTCGATAGGTGCGAGGTCGACATGGTTTTTTTCACTGTTTTTTGAATCGACATGTGCCGACAGGCGGTATTTCATGCCCTACCATCCACTAGGGCATGGTGGGAGAATAAAATAGCGTGCCCGAAGCATTGCGAGCGGCTGCGGTTCACTTGCAACTGTGTCCATGTCGACTGTGTCGACATTCGGGTAAAAAAAAACAGTGAAAAAACCCATGTCGACCTCTCACCTGTTGACCGAAAGGCATGTAGACTGTTTCACCTGTACATTCTATATGTCGGGATTTTGACCCTGTCGGGATTTTAAGTGTCGGGATTTTGACCCTGTCGGGATTTTAAATGTCGGGATTTTGACCCTGTCGGGATTTTAAATGTCGGGATTTTGTCCATGTCGGTATTTTGACCCATTCGTGATTTTCACCCTGTCGGGATTTGGACCGTCGGGATTTCATACCGAATCCGGGCGAACAACCCATGTTCTATCTACAGTAGCACCTGCTAAAATTTGTCCCACCGCACTAAGAGCCTAATTCAAGTTGGCTCGTTATGCAGCTAGCTGCCTATCAAGCCTATAATTGCCTCACGCAGCCCGTCTGAACGACTCCCCCATCGCCGAATCCCCTCGGCAACGTGCGAACACATCTCCTCTCATGCTACCGCCCCTTACATGCCCTGGCCTTCCCTCACCACAGCGAATGGTCCAGTGAGTGTGTAACTAGCTGAAGCTGTTCGCTGCTTAGGTTTGCATATTGCGCAGAAAAGCGTATTGACAAACCCCGACCATCAACGAGCGATCCTGAATCAGACCCTAAGTGACCTAATTAATTTGTACTTTATTTAATATGAACGTAATGGGACTGTCACATGACTAACCGCTTGTTGCCTATTTAATTTCTTATATGCTTACAAATGTACCCACAAATAGCAGCCGCTTCCACCAATAGGAGATGAGCGTGAACATCCACCTGTCTTCAGTTGACCACATCTGGGCAACTGTACTGCCCCCAGCCCTCCGCTTGCTAAGCCGTCAATAATATCTGTACCTCCAATATAAGAGTAACTCCCAGAGGCAATGTAGTCGTCTGCCTCCAGGCTCCAGGCCTTGAAGGGGCACCTGCATGTACAGCTGTACGAGTATGGTTCCCAGCAGGATCCAAGTCTGACTACTGCTCTTCCAACAGAGCTCTGTGGTGCACTTGCATAGTTAACTGGCACTGGGGCAGATGTATTAAGCCTTAACAAGAGATAAATGCGATGGTAATAAAGAGAGATAAACGTCCAGCCAATCACTTCCTAACTGCCAAGTTACAGGCTGTGTTTGAAAAAGTCAGTAAGGAGCTGATTGGCTGGACGTTTATCTCTCTTTATCACCCTTGCATTTATCTCTTGTTAAGGCTTAATACATATGCCCCTCTATCCCAAGAGCCATGTTAACACCTGCAGTAGGGGGCAGGTTGGCTCCAGTCTGGTACTGCTCAGACTGTGCTTCAGCAAGTGACGGACTGTGAGATGGGACTTACTGTTGAACACTGATTCTTAATGCTTATAAGTCTGACCCTGTCCCACTGGTCATTCTCACAAGGCGTAGCTGGGGCCCTGTCTGTTCTCTGATGGCTCAAGGACACACACACACAAAATATTTGCTTTCCCTTTTTTTAAGGACTTGCGTCTAGCCGATTGGGATGAACTTATGCCTCTGCTCCAATATTATCTGCAGGGCCATAACTAGGGATGCACAAGTAGTGCTGTTGAAAAAAGGGCAAATGGCCCTTTAAAGGAGTTCGCCTATGTTCAGACTATCCAAGACCCCTCCTATTTCTCTTGCCAACAGTGTAGTCTTTGTATCACTGATCAGCGGTGCCACTATTAGACTTTATGGATGTGCTAGAGTCTATAATTATGCACAGGGCAAAGTATGCCAGACTCCATAGACCAGGCATTCCCAACCACTGTCCTCAAGGCACACCAACAGTGCAGGTTTTAGTGATATCCAGGCTTCAGCACAGATGGTTTCATCAGAATCCCTCAGATACGGATTAAGTCACCTGTGCTCAAGCCTGGATATCTAGAAAACCTGCACTGTTGGTGTGCCTTGAGGACCGTGGTTGGGAATGCCTGCCATAGAGGTAAGTACTGAAAAAATAGGTGCCCCCATTATACAATATATATACCACCTGAGGTGGCAGTGTCACTATATTTGGCTTTCTGGTATGACACCTTGCAGCCTGTAGCTGGTATGACTAGCTGGGCACTGATCTTTTTACTGAAATCACGTTGGTCTGTGTGCACTGCACACCCTGCACCCATTATAGATAAGCAAAGGCCTGCTCCCTTGTTCCGTGTGAGTGCAGTAACTGTGTTATTACATATCATAATGCTTATGGATGGTAAAGCCGCAGTAGCGTCCTGTATCATAAACCTGGGATCAGTAGCCAGGTGGAGCTGGGGATTAGTCGTTTCTACCCATGGTAAAATATCGGGCGCTGATCTGGGTGGTAAGACCAAGCGGCTACTCAACGCAATAGTAATAATAAACAAAAATCAATATTCAAGAGCTAAAGAGTAGCGCTACACAAAACCATGCAATAGACTGAATGGATCAATTAGAATAGCTAATAAATTGCATTAATTATTAAATATATATATAATAAAGGTTGTAAAGATAAATATGTCCATAACATCGAGGCCAATAAAGCACATACAATAATAACCTACTTGTTCCTGTCTCTGACAAGACCATCCTAATGTGAATAGGGATCCGCTCACCATTATTCAGACACAAGACAGTTTGATTGACACAGGGCTGGTGTCTCAATAAAGTAATGCGAGTAATTCACACATTTATGTAAATTGGAATCATTATGTAAATTGAAGCCTTTTCTTTATTTGCCCTCGGGGTCACCTGTAGTAGAGTTGCTTTAAATGACTATATACAGCATTACTATACCATATATAAGTTATTACCTAGCTTTTTGATTTCATGTATAACAATATAATATTGGTCCTAATTCTTAAACATTAAAAAAATAACTTTAAACATTAAATTGTACTTACCGTATTATCCAGCGACATGAAAGGTTTGGCCCATAAGGATGCGGGAAGTTTTTGGAATGAAATGTTCCGGAGTCTTCAATTAAGTAAAACTGACCATCACAAGGGCTGGCTGAAAAACATTATTGTTCATTTTTATTGTGTTTTTACTTTCAATCATGAAATTCTGAAAGCACATTTGTGAAAACACATTTGGGAGACCTAATTAAAAATTGAATTTTTTTTAACGAGCATTAAGTTCAATATACTAAAGTTGGGTACATACTAGGACTATGGTTTTTCAGTCAGGCCAGTCCACCACTTTATGATGGACTGACCCAGTACCCCTACCCCATTGTTTGGATTGCTAAAAATTGCTGCATTTATTGCCACTGCCTTGATAAAGGTCTGCATCAGCACCGAAACATCGGCAGGCTATCTTTTGACTGGATTAAACTCTGGACTTTTACATCCATGTGAAGACTAGTGAGGACTGTTTATCCCTCTTTTGGGATTTCTGGGTATGTAATTGGGATTGCTGACATATATATATATATATATATATATATCCAACAAGTGTGCGGCACTCGTAGTAGAAATGAAACACACTATGCAAAAGCCTTTGTGATCAACGTTTCCATTTTTTTATCAAATAGTCATCAGGATAAATGTGAACAAAAAACATACCTCTATAAATAGCAAACACAGCAAGTCAAAGTGAGTCGGGCAGGAGAGGGTAGAACACCCCCCCCTTCCGCTGGTTGTGTATGACGTCATCAATGATAGACGTCTCAAAGCAATTACATCATTGTTGTCATAGTGATCAAAAACACAAATGAGCAAAATAAATAACTGTGATTAAACAAGAAATATACAACGCAGTTATTAATCTTGTATATTTCTTGTTTATATATATATATATATATATATATATATATTTATATGTATATATATATATATATTTGATATTTTTATTAATATTATTATTATTCATATGTTTGTTTATGTCTATCATTGATGTTGTGTGCTCTAGTCTTTGGATACATCAGGGATTTTTCCTTTTTTCTTATGCACTTTCCTCACTTTTCTCACATTATACATGCTTTAATGCACAACATTATATGCTTTCAGAACCTAAAATAATTTTCAGAATAAATTTCACTGAAACACATAAATTACTATGTTTTTTTTATAATTTTTCTATTACTGTTGAAATTATTAGTCAATATTAACCCCTTCCCGACATTTGACGTACATTTACGTCATGGCCGGGATGTACTTCCCGACACATGGCATAAATGTACGTCATGGCTTTAAACTGTCACCGCGTCTGTAGACGCGGTGACAGTTTAAACATGTCTGCTGTCCCTGACAGCAGACATGTCCCTGCATGCCCAGGGGGGGCTGCGATGCCGCCCCCCCGTCAGCGATCGCTGTGATTGGCTGTTCAGTGTGAACAGCCATTCACAGCGTTTTCCTGTGTACCGGCGAATAACGTTCGCCGGTGACACAGGGATCGGTGGTGATTGGTGCTGTAAAGTACAGCACCAATCACCACGGGGTGTAAGGGTGACACTGGTGTCACCCCACCTCACCCCACCCGCCCCCAAAGGCCGTGATTGGTTCGTCGGACCGACGAACCAATCACAGCCATGGAGGGTGATTTAAACTAACGGTGACTGCACTGCAGACGCCATTCCGGTCTGGAATTGCGTGCAGTGCGGTCACCGTGCCTATCTGCCGCGATATACTGACCTGATCCTTGCAAATACTTACCTGATCACTGCTTGTAGCGTTCCTGGATCTTGTAACTTCTTGTGACTTCCTGTGTTGTGCTGTGCTGTGTTGTGCTGCTGCAGTGTGATAGATTTATAGATAGAGAGATAGAGAGAGAGAGATAGAGAGAGATAGAGAGAGCTAGTGACAGAGAGTGCTATATTTTGTGCTGCTGCAGTGTGATAGAGTTATAGATAGAGAGATAGAGAGAGATAGAGAGATAGTGACAGATTGTGCTATATATTTTTTATATATATACAGCTGTACTGCGTGTGCAACTGACTGCTGCCCCCCCCTTTTGTGCTGATCAGTATAAATTAACTGATCAGCAACTTTTTGGGGGCGCAGGGTTTTTTTTTTTATATATATACCTGTCAGTGCTGCTGCTGCAGTGTCATAGAGTGATAGATAGTGAGAGATAGAGAGATAGAGAGAGATAGTGATAGAAAGTGCTATATTTTGTGTCTGCTGCCCCCCTTTTGTGCACCCCCAGCAACTTTTTGGGGGTGCAGGGGTTATTTTTTATATATATAACTGTCAGTGCTGCTGCTGCAGTGTCATAGAGTGATAGATAGAGAGAGATAGAGAGATAGAGAGAGATAGAGAGAGATAGTGACAGAGAGTGATAGAGAGTGCTATATTTTGTGTCTGCTGCCCCCCTTTTGTGCACCCCCAGCAACTTTTTGGGGGTGCAGGGGTTATTTTTTATATATATAACTGTCAGTGCTGCTGCTGCAGTGTCATAGAGTGATAGATAGTGAGAGATAGAGAGAGATAGAGAGAGATAGTGACAGAGAGTGATAGAGAGTGCTATATTTTGTGTCTGCTGCCCCCCCCTTTTGTGCTGATCACTATATCTGAGGTGATCAGCAACTTTTTGGGGGTGCAGAGGTTTTTTTTATATATATATACCTGTCAGTTGCTGCCAGTTGCACTGTCAGTTGCACCAAAGGTTGTGCACCTGCTGCCCCTCACTGGTAATCAGTGTCGCATCACTGATCACCTTTTTTTTTTTTTTTTTGAGGGTGCTGTGGGGTCTTTTTTTAATTTTTTTTTTGATCAAATTCCTGTTGCCTTTGAGCGCTGTTCAGTGACGGACGTTACTGACCAACATCTGTGCTCAATTTTTGGCGCAGGACCTTTTTTTTTTTTTTTTTTTTTTTTTGCACTACATACACACTACACACTACATACTACATTGAAATAAAGTTTGTACCCCCCTACACTATACACGTGTTGAAACATTTCACTACCAGAAACACAAAAATAAAAATGTCATCCCAAATGTCATCCCAAATGTCATCCCAGTCATCCAGAAGAATGTATTCAGCGGAGGAGGCATATGCCATGCTTGCCTCTGACTCTGACACAGCCAGTGAGGCAAGCGGGGAATTTGAAGGATTCATCTTAAGCTCCTCTTCCTCCTCTAGTGATGAGGGACCCCCTCAAAGACGCCCCCGTAGAGCAGCTGAGACCCCCCCCCAAATAATTGATCTCGTATGGACCCCACCACCAGACAATTTTGAGCCCCAGGTTCCTGAGTTTTTGGCCATCCCAGGAATCCAATTTGATTCCACAGGTCTCAGAGAAATTGACTTTTTCAAATTATTTTTCTCTGATGATTTTATAAATTTAATGGTGGACCAAACTAATTTATATGCCCAGCAGTTTATTGCTCAAAACCCCACGTCATCATTTGCTAGGTGGACCCCTGTAGATGCAGTAGAGATGATGACGTTTTGGGGTCTGGTGTTTCATATGGGCATAGTAAAAAAGCCAGAAATTAGGCAATATTGGAGTACAGATGTTCTGTACAGCACCCCACTTTACCGTATGGCCATGACCCGGACTCGTTTTGAGTTAATCCTTAAATTTTTGCATTACAACGATAATGCACAGTGCCCACCCAGAGATGATCCCACCTTTGACCGGCTATTCAAAGTCAGGCCGGTCATTGATCATTTCAGTGCCAAATTTGAAGAGATGTACATCCCAGATAAATTCATTTGCATAGACGAGTCCCTTATACATTTTAAAGGAAGGGTTAAATTCCGCCAGTACCTTCCCAGTAAGAGGGCAAGGTATGGCATAAAAATGTATAAGCTGTGTGAAAGCACCTCAGGGTACACTCACAGGTTTAGGGTATATGAAGGGAAGGATTCAAGAATTGAACCGCCAGAATGCCCCCCCTCCCTCGTAGGTGTTAGTGGAAAAATTGTCTGGGATTTAGTGCACCCCTTCCTGGATAAAGGTTATCACCTCTATGTGGATAACTTTTACACTAGCATCCCCCTGTTTAAGGCCCTTGGTTCAAGAGGTACAGCAGCTTGCGGTACTGTGCGCAAGAACCAAAGAGGCCTCCCAAAAACGCACATTGCCCAAGTACTGAGAAGGGGTGAAAGCAGGGGAATATGCACCGAAAATATGTTGTTGGTCAAATATAAGGACAAGAGGGATGTCCTTATACTGACAACAATTCACGGAGACAGTACCACCTCCGTCCCTGTACGAGGTACCAGTACCCACACCTCAAAACCTAATTGTATCCTGGATTACAATAGGTACATGGGCGGAGTGGATCTTTCAGATCAGGTACTGAAGCCGTACAGTGCCCTGCGGAAAACAAAAATCTGGTACAAGAAGCTGGCCGTGTATATCATCCAGATGGCACTGTATAACGCTTACGTGCTATTCCGTTCTACCAGCCAGAGGGGGACATTTATGCACTTTCAAGAGGAAGTCATAAAGGGCCTAATATTTGGGAACCAGCAGGCAGAGGGCCCCAGTACTTCTAGAACTGGCCCCCGTATTGTACCAGGGCAGCATTTTCCTGATGAAATCCCCTCCACTGGAAAAAAGGGCAGGACACAAAAAAGGTGCAAAGTTTGCTATAAAAAGGGAATAAGAAAGCAAACTATTTTCCAGTGTGACACTTGCCCCGACAAACCCGGCCTATGTATAAAGGAGTGTTTTAAAATATACCACACATCTATGGATTATTAGGTTCATAATTTCACCGTGCTTCGGGGGTCTTGCTAATGCCACATAGCACCCACCATTCATTCCACCAGAATCTGAGCCGCAAAATCCAAAAATCACTCCTTCCCTTCTGAGTCCTGCCATGCACCCAACTGGTATTTTTTGGTCACATGTGAGGCATTGCCGTACTCGGGAGAAATTGGGGCACAGATTTTGGGGTGCTTTTTCTCCTTCATACCTTCTGAAAATGAAAAATTTTGAGCCAGAACTGCATTTTTGTGTAAAAAAATGTAATTTTTCATTTTCACTGCCCAGTTGTATCAAAATTGGTGAAACCCCTGGGGGTTTGAAATGTACACTATACCCCTAGATGAATTCCCTGAGGGGTGTAGTTTGCAAAATGGGGTCACTTGTGGGGGGTTCCACTGTATTGGTGCTTTGGGGGTCTTGCTAATGCGACATAGCACCCACCATTCATTCCACCAGAATCTGTGCTGCAAAATCCAAATATCACTCCTTCCCTTCTGAGTCCTGCCACTTTTTGGTCACACATGAGGCATTGCCGTACTCGGGAGAAATAGGGGCACAGATTTTGGGGTGCTTTTTCTCCTTCATTCCTTCTGAAAATGAAAAATTTTGAGCCAGAACTGCATTTTTGTGTAAAAAAATGTAATTTTTCATTTTCACTGCCCAGTTGTATCAAAATTGGTGAAACCCCTGGGGGTTTGAAATGTACACTATACCCCTAGATGAATTCCCTGAGGGGTGTAGTTTGCAAAATGGGGTCATTTGTGGGGGGGTTCCACTGTATTGGTGCTTTGGGGGTCTTGCTAATGCGACATAGCACCCACCAACATTCCACCAGAATCTGTGCTGCAAAATCCAAATATCACTCCTTCCCTTCTGAGTCCTGCCACTTTTTGGTCACACATGAGGCATTGCCGTACTCGGGAGAAATTGGGGCACAGATTTTGGGGTGCTTTTTCTCCTTCATACCTTCTGAAAATGAAAAATTTTGAGCCAGAACTGCATTTTTGTGTAAAAAAATGTAATTTTTCATTTTCACTGCCCAGTTGTATCAAAATTGGTGAAACCCCTGGGGGTTTGAAATGTACACTATACCCCTAGATGAATTCCCTGAGGGGTGTTGTTTGCAAAATGGGGTCACTTGTGGGGGGCTTCCACTGTATTGGTGCTTTGGAGGTCTTGCTAATGCGACATAGCACCCACCAACATTCCACCAGAATCTGAGCTGCAAAATCCAAAAATCACTCCTTCCCTTCTGAGTCCTGCCATGCACCCAAATGGTATTTTTTGGTCACATGTGAGGCATTGCCGTACTCGGGAGAAATTGGGGCACAGATTTTGGGGTGCTTTGTCTCCTTCATTCCTTGTGAAAATGAAAAATTTTGAGCCAGAACTGCATTTTTGTGTAAAAAATGTAATTTTTCATTTGCACAGCCCAGTTGTATCAAAATTGGTGAAACCCCTGGGGGTTTGAAATGTACACTATACCCCTAGACGAATTCCCTGAGGGGTGTAGTTTGCAAAATGGGGTCACTTGTGGGGGGCTTCCACTGTATTGGTGCTTTCGGGGTCTTGCTAATGCGACATAGCACCCACCAACATTCCACCAGAATCTGTGCTGCAAAATCCAAAAATCACTCCTTCCCTTCTGAGTCCTGCCATGCACCCAAATGGTATTTTTTGGTCACATGTGAGGCATTGCCATACTCGGGAGAAATTGGGGCACAGATTTTGGGGTGCTTTGTCTCCTTCATTCCTTGTGAAAATGAAAAATTTTGAGCCAGAACTGCATTTTTGTGTAAAAAATGTAATTTTTCATTTGCACAGCCCAGTTGTATCAAAATTGGTGAAACCCCTGGGGGTTTGAAATGTACACTATACCCCTAGATGAATTCCCTGAGGGGTGTAGTTTGCAAAATGGGGTCACTTGTGGGGGGCTTCCACTGTATTGGTGCTTTGGGGGTCTTGCTAATGCGACATAGCACCCACCAACATTCCACCAGAATCTGTGCTGCAAAATCCAAAAATCACTCCTTCCCTTCTGAGTCCTGCCATGCACCCAAATGGTATTTTTTGGTCACATGTGAGGCATTGCCGTAATCGGGAGAAATTGAGGCACAGATTTTGGGGTGCTTTGTCTCCTTCATTCCTTGTGAAAATGAAAAATTTTGAGCCAGAACTGCATTTTTGTGTAAAAAATGTAATTTTTCATTTGCACAGCCCAGTTGTATCAAAATTGGTGAAACCCCTGGGGGTTTGAAATGTACACTATACCCCTAGATGAATTCCCTGAGGGGTGTAGTTTGCAAAATGGGGTCACTTGTGGGGGGGGGGGGTTCCACTGTATTGGTGCTTGGGGGGTCTTGCTAATGCGACATAGCACCCACCAACATTCCACCAGAATCTGAGCTGCAAAATCCAAAAATCACTCCTTCCCTTCTGAGTCCTGCCATGCACCCAAATGGTATTTTTTGGTCACATGTGAGGCATTGCCGTACTCGGGAGAAATTGGGGCACAGATTTTGGGGTGCTTTTTCTCCTTCATACCTTCTGAAAATGAAAAATTTTGAGCCAGAACTGCATTTTTGTGTAAAAAATGTAATTTTTCATTTTCACTGCCCAGTTGTATCAAAATTGGTGAAACCCCTGGGGGTTTGAAATGTACACTATACCCCTAGATGAATTCCCTGAGGGGTGTAGTTTGCAAAATGGGGTCACTTGTGGGGGGCTTCCACTGTATTGGTGCTTTGGGGGTCTTGCTAATGCGACATAGCACCCACCAACATTCCACCAGAATCTGTGCTGCAAAATCCAAAAATCACTCCTTCCCTTCTGAGTCCTGCCATGCACCCAAATGGTATTTTTTGGTCACATGTGAGGCATTGCCGTACTCGGGAGAAATTGGGGCACAGATTTTGGGGTGCTTTGTCTCCTTCATTCCTTGTGAAAATGAAAAATTTTGAGCCAGAACTGCATTTTTGTGTAAAAAATGTAATTTTTCATTTGCACAGCCCAGTTGTATCAAAATTGGTGAAACCCCTGTGGGTTTGAAATGTACACTATACCCCTAGATGAATTCCCTGAGGGGTGTAGTTTGCAAAATGGGGTCACTTGTGGGGGGCTTCCACTGTATTGGTGCTTTGGGGGTCTTGCTAATGCGACATAGCACCCACCAACATTCCACCAGAATCTGTGCTGCAAAATCCAAAAATCACTCCTTCCCTTCTGAGTCCTGCCATGCACCCAAATGGTATTTTTTGGTCACATGTGAGGCATTGCCGTACTCGGGAGAAATTGGGGCACAGATTTTGGGGTGCTTTGTCTCCTTCATTCCTTGTGAAAATGAAAAATTTTGAGCCAGAACTGCATTTTTGTGTAAAAAATGTAATTTTTCATTTGCACAGCCCAGTTGTATCAAATTGGTGAAACCCCTGGGGGTTTGAAATGTACACTATACCCCTAGATGAATTCCCTGAGGGGTGTAGTTTGCAAAATGGGGTCACTTGTGGGGGGGGTTCCACTGTATTGGTGCTTGGGGGGTCTTGCTAATGCGACATAGCACCCACCAACATTCCACCAGAATCTGAGCTGCAAAATCCAAAAATCACTCCTTCCCTTCTGAGTCCTGCCATGCACCCAAATGGTATTTTTTGGTCACATGTGAGGCATTGCCGTACTCGGGAGAAATTGGGGCACAGATTTTTGGGTGCTTTTTCTCCTTCATACCTTCTGAAAATGAAAAATTTTGAGCCAGAACTGCATTTTTGTGTAAAAAAATGTAATTTTTCATTTTCACTGCCCAGTTGTATCAAAATTGGTGAAACCCCTGGGGGTTTGAAATGTACACTATACCCCTAGATGAATTCCCTGAGGGGTGTAGTTTGCAAAATGGGGTCACTTGTGGGGGGGTTCCACTGTATTGGTGCTTGGGGGGGTCTTGCTAATGCGACATAGCACCCACCAACATTCCACCAGAATCTGAGCTGCAAAATCCAAAAATCACTCCTTCCCTTCTGAGTCCTGCCATGCACCCAAATGGTATTTTTTGGTCACATGTGAGGCATTGCCGTACTCGGGAGAAATTGGGGCACAGATTTTGGGGTGCTTTGTCTCCTTCATTCCTTGTGAAAATGAAATATTTTGAGCCAGAACTGCATTTTTGTGTAAAAAATTTAATTTTTCATTTTCACTGCCCAGTTGTACCACAATTGGTGAAACCCCTGGGGGTTTGAAATGTACACTATACCCCTAGATGAATTCCCTGAGGGGTGTAGTTTGCAAAATGGGGTCACTTGTGGGGGGGTTCCTAAATTTTAGCATCTTATGGTGCCTAGAAACCTACATGGTGCCTAAAAAATAATCTCATAAAAAGGAGGCTCCAAAATCAAGTAGGTGCTCCTTCTATTATGAAGCCTGTGGTTTGGTCAACGTGCACACTAGGGCCACATATAGGATATTTATGAAAATAAAAGAATTGGGGGAATCAATTTTTAGTCACATTTCTCTAGTAAAATCTACTGTGTTCCTTAGAAAAATGTATTAAAATTGCAAATCTGCAAAAAAAATGAAATTTTGAAATTTCACCTACACTTTGTTTTAATTCCTGTGAAACACCTAAAGGGTTAACAAACTTCCAAAATGCTGTTTTGAATACTGTGAGGGGTGCAGTTTTTGAAATGGCATCATTTATGGGGGTGTCTCACATACAAGTCCCTCAAAGTCACATCAGAACTGAACTGGTCCCTAAAAAAATCAGTGTTTGAAATTTTCTTGAAAATTTGAGAATTTGCTATTCATATTGTAAGCCTCCTAGTGTCCAAAAAAATTAAAAGGAAGTTGAAATAATGATGGAAACATAAAGTAGACATATGGTCTATGTTAGTTATTAACTATTTTGAGTGGTATGATTATTTGTCTCACAAGCAGAAAATTTAACATTTTGCAAATTGCTAAATTTTCCATTTTTTTACGACATTTTGGTATTTTTCACAAAAAAACACAGACTGTATCGACCCAAATTTACCACTAATTTGAAGTACAATGTGTCACGAGAAAACAATCTCAAAATCACTGGGATAAGTAAAAGCAAAAAAAAGTTATCCCCACTTAAGTGATACATGTCAGATTTGAAAAAAAAGGGCTCTGTCAGGAAGGCAAAAACTGGCTGTGTCAGGAAGGGGTTAAGAAGTTCAGAATTATATTTTAAAAAAATAAAAAAATAGATTTTTTTATATGTAGTGCTGCGATTTACACTAGAAATAAATGGCTTAAGGTCAGAAAATGGTGATACAATTTCTTCAAAATGGATTACATGAAAAGACAACATTATACTTATTTTTTCATTTAACTTTTCCTGTTGTATATTTTACAGACAAATTGTACCAGCTGAAGTGTACCTTAGTGATTTGCTGGAATAGTAGAAAATGGCACCACTTTATGCAATTGCTATGCCAGCAATATGGAAAGTTGAACAATTTTCACCCCTCTCTTACAAAGTACAGCTTTCAGCAACATATGAAAGAAAAAGTTTTTTATTTATTTTTTTGTTCCTTAACCTTACCTAACATTTAAAATGGGAAAAAAGTAAGAAAAATACCAGTCTTTTTGAATTTGTTTAAATTAAATTATACGTAGTGTGATGACAAATGCACCCGTTTTTTTTTTATTCTTTCATTCTTTTTTTCATTTCATTTTTCTTCATGTTTCCAATGTAAACATGCTGCATTCTTTTTTAAGATCGGAGTTCTGTAATGTTGATGTGAATAACAGTGGTGAACCCTATAACTTTGGTCTGAAATGTCAAATTTAATTACCAAATTTGAAGGTTAAAATAGAAAATGACATGGCACACCTCTACTTGAGTGTCCAGATAAATTACCTGTTGAATTCTCAATAACTAACCCCTAGCATTAAATTCAGTGAAGTGCGGTGAGGTCAATGGTTTGGGAGGCACTGGCTAATTTCAGAGCCAGATTTAAACATGCATATACAGTACAGTACAAACCTGAAGGTTTATTTAGTTATACATTTTGTATGAGTATTATTCCATTCTAATTTTTATAGTCAAAACTCTGGAGCATTCTGGATTTTGACAGGTCAAGTGAGTGCTTACTTTGACTGCATCTGACTAGTCTACAGCATAGTGTTTTCTTTTTATCTATAATTATTTAGACAATTTATAAAAGTAAACTGTTTTTTTTTTATTGGCAAATTCCTTGCATGCCTATTTCTTCAGTTTTACAACACAAATAAGCGATATATTGATGATAGACTGAATGTGTGGAAAAGAATGCCGTGGCTATAGCATGGCCAATGTTACCTGGAGAACTGAGAAACAGAAATTGGTGGTCTAATTAAGTACGGATGGAAGATGGCAGTGATAGTTCTTTGTCCTCTGTAAATTCCTTGTAGTGCTAGTTCAGACTTGATATTCCAGGAAACGGAGCAGTGATGTCCAGATGGGCGGGGGGGGGGGGGGGGGGGGAGTTGTTAACTGTCGCATTTTGCAGCTTTATCAAAGGATTATTGAGAGCATGACTGCATTGGGCAATTTAGTAACTTTTGTTGTGATTATCCAATCTCCTACAGAAAGTGACTTGTATTTCCTAAACATTTAAAAAAAATTTTTAAATAGAAGTTTTAATCCTGGCCAAGGATATGGGCTTATGCACCACATCCAGGTAACCTCATCATTAGGTGAATCCGTCACATTCTAAGGGTTCAAGTCTTGGGTGAGAAACATTACTCAGCCAGCCCACCCAAACCACTCCAAGGCAGCACACTAGTGGGAGATAGCAAGTCTCAGTGGCCGAACTCTGGGAGGCAATGGAGTCATCTGCCGCCAGGCTCCGGCTCCCAAGGGGGCACCTCACCTACCCTGCTAAATAAGTTAATTGAAAACCGTCAATATGGCCTTTGTAGTTCTGAAATATATGTGTTCTCTCTCTCTCTAAATATATATAGCTACACACACACACACACACACACATATATATATATATATATATATATATATATATAAAACACATATATTTCATATATTATTTAAGGGTGGGGGTGTGTGTGTGTGGAGGAGGGGGGGGGGGGCACTAATATATATCTTGCCTCCAGGCAACCGGGACAAACTTACACCACTGGCAAGTCTCGTCGCAGATAGCTTTCTCCTCAAAGTCCACTCAGTTCTATGATAGGCCAACCATGATAAATTAGTCTCTTAGGGCCAGATGTATTAAGCTTCAAAAAGTGATAAAGTGGAGAGTAGTAAACAACCATCCAGTCAGCTTCTACCTGTCATTTTTCAAACCCAGTGTGTAACATGGCAGTTAGAAGCTGATTGGCTGGCTGTTTATCGCTCTCCATTTGATCACTTTATAAAGCTTGATACCTCTGGCCCTTAATGTGGGTGGGATATAGAACCTGAATGACTTCACTGTATAAAAGTTGCACAGTGTACAGTACAGTAAATCTTAATCCCACCACAGATACACTACTGTACTACTGTATGTAGATTACAAAACAGAGGACACACACCACATAATTTAATCCTCACCTGCAGCTTTGGTATCATGACAAACGTTCTGTTTTTGACCACCAAAGTTATGTGTTGCAGTTTCCATCATGGCTACAGTAAGGTACACTACTGTACAAGGTCAATAAACGTTTAGATGTTGAGCTGAGTGACTCTTTACATTGTCTGGATGGAATGTGATTGGCCTGCTTATCAGGAAATCACCTCGCACTGACACAATATTGGTCTCAGTACTGTAGTTTTCATCCATGAAGCATTTGCAACAGAAATGCTGAAACGCTGATATCCCTCAACTGGGAGACCTGCTGTGACTTGAAGATGTATATACCATGCTATCATCATAGCACGGTATATAAGTATATTCTGCTGGTGTCCTGTGTTGCCATAAAAGAAAAGTCAATTGGTGCTTCTGAATCTGTATGGGTCCAGTCCAGTGATACAGCTGCATAATTTCAGTCCAATGATATTCCAGAAAGATAATGGAAAACCAAAATTTGGAGGATAAAATAGTGAAAGAACAAGAACCACTTCCTCCTGTTGCTGAAGCTGCTGCCACTAGTTTTGACATAGACAATGAAATGTCATCAATGTTGTATGCCAAGGCCGATGCCCAATGTCATCGTAGACATAATTTTTTAGTGCAGCCAGGACCTCGTCAGCGGGGACGAACTGTTAAACTGTGAGGACCAGGATGTACACACTGAAGGGTGTGAGGAATCGGAGGATGAGGGTGAGGATGAGGATCTTGCCTCTGTAGTGCCGGTTTGTAAGGAAGATAGATAAATTGCTTCTGTTTTTGTGGGGGCCCAAACAAACCAATCACTTCCGCCATAGTCGTGTGGCAGACCCTGCCGCTGAAATGATTGGTTTGTTAAACACAGTAGTATATGTCCTATGCAACATAAGGGTGGGTGGAAGGGCACAAGGACAATTCCATCTTGCACCTCTTTTTTTGGCATTATGTGCTCTCTGGGGCCTAGTTTTTCAAACGGCCATGCTGTCTGTCCCTGCAGTGCCACTCCTAGATGAGCCATGTGTTTGTGCCACAAACTTGTGTCTCTTAGCATAGACATTCAGCTACCTTTTGGCCTAAAAAACTTTCAGGATAGACTAAAAATTAGTGGAAAATAATGTTATTGAGGATAATAATAGCGTAGTAGAGATTTTAGAGTTTTTTATGGTTTTTAAAAAATAAAAATACAGATCCAATCCACAAACATGAAACACGGAAGGGTGGTGTTTTGCAAGAGATCCAGACCCAAAACACGGTCGGAGATACAGACCCAAAGTGCCAGGTGCACACCACTAGTACAAACTAAATTAAATAATAATGTATGTCAGCAGTTTTTGAAGCAGGGCACCCTAGATTATTAGAATTTTTTTTTTCACAGCACCCCTAGGCCAATTGGGAGATGTGTTTATACTTTAGGTCTTCCGTTGGGTTAGTTATGTGGCACAAGATTTGCTTCTGTTTGTCCACATACAGGGCCTTATTTTGGTTCACTTCTTAGATGGACAAAACCATGTGCACTGCAGGTGGGGTAGATGTTACTTGTGCAGAGAGAGTTAGAATTGGGTGGGGTTTTACTTTAAAGTGAGATCTATTTTGCAGTGTAAAAATAAAACAGTCAGTATTTTCCCTGCACAGAAACAAAATAACTCACCCAAATCTAATTCTCTCTGCACATTTTACATCTGCCCCACCTGCAATGCACATGGTTTTGTCCATCTAAGAAGGAATTTGTCAGAAGGAGTGAACCAGAATAAGGCTCAAGGTGTAGAAGTTTCAGCATGCAATGACTGTGTTTATGTAGTGTTGAATCTTGCAGTAACTGGCCCGCACAGCATTCAGTAATTGCAGTGCTTAATAAAAACACATTAACATTAAATTGGATTTAGGAGAAAGCTGCAATGCTATTTGACCGCATCTGCTAAAACTACCTATACACAAAATACATAGTAACATTTACTAATTTACAGCGTGGAGGTTAATTTTTTTTCAATGCTTTCTTCAAACACTGTGGGCAAATGAATGCCTGCTAATTAAAAAACGGAAGAAAGTAACAACTACAACATATAATCATAAGCGAGACTGATATTGGTTCCTCTCCCTTCAGAGATGGACTTGCACACCATAGCAGTGGCAGCAGCAAGGGAGATGGTGAGCAGTACTGAGGGCATTGTGTAAGTGGCACATTTGGGGGCATTGCGTAAGTGGCACTACTGGGGGCATTATGTGTACTTGCCACTTTTAGGGGGAATTGTGTAAGTGGCACTTGGGGGCATTGTGTAAGTGGCATTAATGGGCGTACTATGTAAGTGGCACTATTTGGGCATTGTGTAAGTGGCACTACTGGGGACATTCTGAAGGTTATTCTGATTGACACACAGTGCTGTGAAGTTTGCAGTGCTGTGAAGTTTGCAGCGCTGCGTGTCATTTTAAGCCTGCCCGCCACTCGCACTCAAATTATGTGAAAGGTACATGCAAAACTAAGACACTCTCAGGTGTTTTAGCTTTGCGTGTGTTCTCGAGGGGAACATGGCAGGCAGCCGACATCTGGTGATATAAGCTGCCCGCCCCCGGCACCCACATCACTGGGTCATTACCATGGCAAAGCCCAGCATTTTCATGGGAACACCCAGGGCCGGCGCTACCACTAGGCAGCTTTAGTCATTTGCCTAGGGCGCCGGCCACTGGAGGGCGGCACTTGGGAGCCCCCCTCATGGAGCCAGTTGAGAGGTAGTGCCGTAGCAGCGCCCGCAGCGTCCCCAAACCCCTTGGAGCCAGGTGAGCGCAGCGGCGCTTGCACCATCCCTACACCCTGCCCCTGGTGGAGCGCCTTGGCAGCGGCGCCTGCATCACCTCCCCTTCCTCCGCCGCAACTCTCCTCATCTCCCCCCCTGTCGTGGAGCGACTCAGCAGCCGCACCACTACCCCCGGAGCAGGTGGGCGGGAGCGCTCCCCCCCTGCCTGGGGCGCTGCCGTACCTGGCACCGGCCCTGGGAACACCCATGAAATGCTGGCCGTTCCCATGGGCGTGACTATCTGCCATCGCTCCATGCCCCCCCATTAGCACTGGTGGGTGCAAGCGCCCTGCGAACACGCTATTCGTCGTGGCCGCTCGCACCCGGCTCATGCACATGTGCAGAAAAGTGCAAAGGAGAAACATCTGTCTTTCGTTCATGCGCGCGGAGGACCGATTCAATCAGAATAAAAAAATTGAACCATGTCAACCTTTCTGCATGTTGACCTAGACCCATGTCGATTGTTCTGTATGTCGACCTAATGGTTTCGACATAATGCTCGTCGACCAACTTCTTGTAGACCCGATGATCCATACCTAAAAATAAAATATCTAAAATACTGATGAAGAGATAAATACAGATAGAGCCAGGCTCATCTTGACTAAGTTTCTGCACCTAGGCGCAGCAGAAAATGCTTCCTTTCCCCTATTGTTCTCTGCTGCAATACAATAGAGAGAACAATACAGCAAGGGGATTAACAGGGGATTACTGTGACTGGTCTTTCTCAGTTAATCCTATTAAAGTCCAAGAAGAAATATGCTCGGTCTGTATGTCATATAACCATTGTCGGTTTTCTCTGCTCTGCCCTTACTGTAACTATCAGCAGTATGGGAAAGTAAAAGACAAGGTTTGAAGAGACATTAAGCATAAATTGAGTTAATCAAGCATCTCCGTGCAGACTGCAGCGTTGAATTGTGCAGCCGTACAAACCCAGGTGAGTTATTAGTCTTACAATGTGATACATCACTGAAAGGTCTCGGAGCTTCAATAATACAGGAAAAACTTCCTGTAGCGATGGCAAGTCAGGCAATCACGGCGAGTATGTCAAATTGAAAAGCTTCTGCTGGCTGTGCTAGTTGGGTGGAAGTCATTTCACGGCATTACACATGCTTCATATGTAGTCATGTGCTCAGACCCTGTGCCACTGGCTAAAGTGACAAAGTGACTCCCACACTGAGCCTTCCAAAGCAGTTAAATCTCAATGTTTGTAGGCATGTCAGAAATGATTGTCACTGCAATCACTTACATATTGCTTCCTCGCTAAGTAGGTTTATCTCCCAAATAGAAATGAAAAACAGCTGAAAAGGATATAGCTCATAAATATGTATAACTCCTTCCTTGCAGCTATAGTTACAGTAATAGACCATATCCAACAACCAAGAAACAAGGATCAAGCGAAGACGGTGCTCGAAAATTGCATGATACTGTAAGAGCCATTGATATTTAGGACAAAAGGACTAACATTATCTTTTCTGTGGATTTCTGTGCTATATTCTTGGCGAGGGAGTACACTTTATAGCATCATGGGATCCATACGGGAGCATTCCTATAGTGCGGCTTGGCAAGGCGAGAGGCATCGAGTGGAGAACAATGGGGAACGGATTTCAGAAATTGCAGTTTAGATGTACAGTGTGCTGTGTTGTTTGAATGTGGATGTTGCATCACTGGCATTTACTTGTTATTCAGGAAGTGCCTCTGCAGCCATTTGCTGCAGCTAGTAAAGACACTCTTCTGCAGCTCTCCAGAGTCCTATTGTGATTTTTACACAGGCCGCTTTAGAGATACAATGACCATTGGAAATAACAGTATTTGTTTTCAAACTGCACATAAATCATATACTGTGCTAATGCCTTTGCTAATTACTTGAATGGTACGACAATATTGCCCACTTAATGTAAGACAATGGTTAGGCATACTGTTAATTAGGCATAATACTACTCTGTATGCAAAATGGTTATTTTTATTGCAATTGACTCTTCATAGGGATGTATCACATAACTGTCTGTTTCAATTACACCTCAAATATAAGTAGACATTTATAGTATGAGGTAAGGTGGAAGTCTACAACATGAAATGAAGAAGATTCAAGGAGTTGATGACTGTTGTACAAAGTCGCAATCCTGGGAGCTGTACGGATCATAGCGCGCATGAGAGAGTTAAAATAGTGACAGAAATAACAAAAATCTCATTGCAACGCCCTTGCAATTTGACTGACAGGAAGTCGGCACTTGTGTGTGGTTACCAGCAATTTTATGGGAGGAGTCAGAAAAAAATCAGGAGTGCCCAAGCATATCAACCCTTTAAGTGCCAACATCTGTATGAGAGATGTGCAAAACAGCCGCCAAAAAGCGTCGCTCACGTTTGTTATATAAATTCAAATAAAAAATGTTGTGTAAAGAGATATTATATTTCCTATATAAGGTAGACATTACAGGTCACTATGATGACTGAAATTTTTGACAAATTCACTTTGCACTCAAAGGGTTAAGGGAGGGTGAGTGACGTCAACATTGGCCTCGATCAGCCGGCCTCTATTGGTTGTGCAAGGGTCAGACTTACTCACATTTGGGGGTGGAAAAATAAGTTGTTAGTGATTGAATTGCGTCTGGATGTGTGACAGGAGAGCGGGTAGCAAAATCTTTGCTCACGGATTCATAAAGGACGGATTTTCTTCAAATTTGCAGATGAGCGATCACGTCTGAATCAGGCCCTCAGTAAATACTGCAGAGACTTTTGGTAGATCCAATCAGTGCTACCCTCTGCTAATGTTAATACTTAGAAAATGGTACAAAGAAAAAACCTCCATTCCACCAATATAAAAACCTCTGCTGCAACCAACATAAAACAACCACAGATGTTTTGATCTTCACATAAAATGTATTTTAAGGTCCCTAATACATATAAAAAGATTTTGAACATACAAACAATATATATATTATGATATACCATAATACCATAATCACATCACTTAAAAAATCGGTACTTGTTTCCTAGCACGGCACCCAAGATTTTAATCTTATGCCATCGTTTTGATCGCATCGATCGCATCGCATGCGACCAGATCGCATGCGATCGATGCGATCAAAATTATTTTTTAAATGTACATGCAACCTGATGGGTGATTACTATGTTATATGCACCCCCATTGTTAACGCCACCACCACTATGAACCCCAACCCAAAGCGTGGCGAGCGGTACGCGAGAGGCGGCGGTACGCATCCTTCCGACCTTTTCATACCCCCACTATCCACGTCGGCGTGGAGTTTATTTTATATAGTGTGGTGAGCGCAGCGAGCCACCGAGCCCGAAGCGCGGTGAGTGCAGCGAGCCCCGCGAGGGGACGCGGATTACTTCACATGTATTCTGCGTCCCCTCATGGGGCTCGCTGCGCTCGCCACGCTTCGGGCTCGGTGGCTCGCTGCGCTCACCACACTATATAAAATGAACTCCACACCGACGTGGATATTGGGGTATGAAAAGGTCGGAGGACGCGTACCGTGCGCTCGCCACGCTTCAGGTTGGCGTTGATAGTGGGGGTGGCATTAACAATGGGGGTGCATTTAACATAGTAATCACCCATCAGGGTGGTTGTACAATTTAAAATCAGGTCTGGGGGTGCTTTTAACATAGTAATCACCCATCAGGGTGCCTGTACAATGTAAAATCGGGTGTAATTGCGTTGCATCGCAGGCCATTGTAATGGCATGCGATGCGACGCAATGTTAAAATTGTATAGGAAGCTCTTAAAACCCTAATATCGGGTCAGATCGGGTCCCATCGCATACCTTAACTAATGGTATGCGATAGGACCCGACGGGTGCCGTGCTAGGAAACAAGTACCAAAAAATCATACCTATTTATATAAGGCATGGAAAGTATTGCACATATATATATATATATATATATATATATATATATATATATATATATATATATATATATAGTGCTATTTTTGTAGGAAAATAGGTTCAGGAACTGTAAGCGGGGACAGAAAGTGGGCGGTGATGTGGGAGGAGCTACAAAAGGGGCGGGCATCAATTGGTGCATTACTTTTTTTTTTTTTTTAAACATACAATTCCTCCAAACAGTGCCATTTACATAACAATGCCCAGAAGCAAAGTGGAGAATTTCCCCAAAACAGGGGTGTAGCCTCACTGCAAGGGGCGCAGGATTGCAGGAAAAGACTACCTTATACCGCAGTTTTGCAACCTGCACGCCGAGAATTGGCCACCACAAGAAAAACCTTAATTCATGCCCATTACATTATGTAATTTTTCCTCCTCATAGTAGTGCCCATTATACATGATGCCACACACCGTCATGTGCAGATACACAAATGCCCCCCACAGTGCGGATACACAAATGCCCCCCACAGTGCGGATACACAAATGCCCCCCACAGTGCGGATACACAAATGCCCCCCACAGTGCGGATACACAAATGCCCCCCACAGTGCGGATACACAAATGCCCCCCACAGTGCGGATACACAAATGCCCCCCACAGTGCAGATACACAAATGCCCCCCACAGTGCGGATACACAAATGCCCTCCACAGTGCAGATACACAAATGCCCCCCACAGTGCGGATACACAAATGCCCCCCACAGTGCAGATACACAAATGCCCCTCACAGTGTGGATACACAAATGCCCCCCCCCCCCCAGTGCGGATACACAAATGCCCACCCCAGTGCAGATACACAAATGCCCCCCACAGTGCGGATACACAAATGCCCCCCACACTGCAGATACACAAATGCCCCCCACAGTGCAGATACACAAATGCCCCCCACGGTGCAGATACACAAATGCCCCCCACTGTGCGGATACACAAATGCCCCCCACGGTGCGGATACACAAATGCCCCCCACGGTGCGGATACACAAATGCCCCCCACGGTGCGGATACACAAATGCCCCCCACGGTGCGGATACACAAATGCCCCCCACGGTGCGGATACACAAATGCCCCCCACGGTGCGGATACACAAATGCCCCCCACGGTGCGGATACACAAATGACCCTTACTTACAAATTCAATCAGCCTGCCCTGCCTCCGCCCTCCTGAGTCCGTCCTGTGAGCCGCCGCCTCCCCTCCCAATACTTTCTCCTCAGCACGGCATCCTCTTCCCCCTTCCCACCAGCGCCAACTTAGTGATGAGACTGAGCGCGCCAAAGCGCCATGGTGATGAGCGTCATCGTGCATGCGCAGTGGATGCGCTCCGGTTTTTCTTATGGCGGTACGCCGTACCGCCGCGGAGGCTGCGAGGGCTAGGCCAGGAGGTTACGGAACGCCGTTCCTGGTGACCTAATTTTTTAGGTCAGCTTCAGGAACAGCGTTCCGGCACAAAAATAGCCCTGTGTATATATATATATATATATATATATATATATATATATATATATATATATATATATATATATATATTATTTTTTTTGTAAAAATTAAAAAAACTAAATAGAAAGAAATGTTACAAAAAACTCCTTTTAACCCCTTCAGTGGTAATCCCGATAATTCTGGGCTATGCTTCAATGCCCAGACTACAAAACCCGGAAAATATGGGGATTGCCGCTGCTTAGCTCTGAAGGTTGTTGTGTGATCGTCTGTGACACATCGGGTTACGGGGCACGCCAGGTTGCCGGGGGCAGTGCCAGGCAGAGGCTGACTAGTGCTTAGCGGTGCTGCCTACAGTACATGCCTGGAAACTCCTACAGTATATGCCTGGAAACAATTCCTGAGATATTGACACTACAGTATGTTGCACTAACTAGTTAAGGTGCCCATACACGTTACAATTATTGTATACAATATCACATCTCATCGCATCTCGGTTTTGCGATGAGATGCGATACTGTATACAATAATTGTAACGTGTATGGGCACCTTGACATGTGCAGCCTTTAGGATACTTTAATACAATGTATCTATATCAGTTCATTGGCTTTTTCCTGCTGCCATTTGCAGCTACAGTATATAGGGCACATTGACCTGCTGAACCATAAAGTGCTGCCAATATACTTATCTCCCCACGGGATCAGCTGATTTTGTGACTTTTGAATTTAGCAGACTCTCCGGTTCTCGGTGCGTCTAATTGGATTACCAGAATCCTATAGATGCTGTATCAGCAGCCCAGTTACCATTCTCCAGAACTCACATACGCGTTTCTCCAACTCTTATCGCCTCGTAGGCTTCCCGGCCCAGATAATCCTGCACAACACTCTGATTAAGAGCTGCCCATTGACAGTTCTTGTTACCAGCTGGTAATTCTTTCTTTGTGCTGCTATAAGATTTTATTGGATTTTATATATTGTGATTTTTATTGGAATATGTGTTTCTATGTCCCTCTCATTTCTATGTACGGTACCAAATCTTTTGTGAATTGGTCTACAGAGATATTTTGAGGAATGTGGTGACACAATAGGAGAAGATCTTGGGATTTCATTGCACTAAGGCAGTGGTTCCCAAACTGTGTACCTAGGCTCCCTGGGGTGCCTCAGGACACTTGCATGGGTGCCTTAGGTTGGTGGACCAGGATCAACTCATATTATAAATGGTCAATGTAACAGGTAAAACTAGAGCTGGTGGCTGCCAATCATAATATATGTGGACAAACAGGAGCAAATCCTGTCCCTCACCAGATAACTGTGACATATACACACAATGCACTTAATTACATTTTTTTTTCTAAATTTCTCAATAAGAAGCATTTGGCCTAGGGGTGCCTTGAAAAATTTTGATGCTCTAGGGTGCCGTGATTCTAAAAAGTTTGGTAACCACTGCACTAAGGGATGTATTCCATATGTACTGCATTCACCATTTATGTGGGAGGCGGCGTTACACTGTTTGTCAATTTTTTTGATTGCATCCCAACAGGAATAACCTCAAGTCTGGCCTGCATTCTCCCAGCCCTTGCATCTTTTTCCTGCATTCTTCCAGCACTGCACTGCCTCTGAATTCTGTAAACCCGCCTGCACCTCCCAACTGCTGGCTCATTCACAGATCAGTTATATTCTTAGTGCCATTTCAATTCAGTTGTATTATTTGCAAAAAGGTATTTCAGAGCCAGGTGACCAAGAGTAGAGGGCCGCCATCTGCACGCCAGGGCAGCGAAGTCCATTTCCCCCTCCCAACTTCCCCCTCCCCCATTTCTTTGATATAGTTGCAAAGAAATGGGAGTGACCTGAGAAAATCAGAACAGTTGTTTTTTGTTTGTCCATTTTATCCTAATAAAGTCAATGATGAACCATTGAGTCCTAACTAACTTGTTCGCTAGAATTTCTTTATGAGACTGGCCGTTTTCTGAGTTGGGAGTAAAAACAAAAACAAAAATGAACAAGTAACTGTGTACCTGGGCAAATCCATGCTGCACTGCAGATGGGGCCGATGTAACAGGTGCAGGGAGAGATGTGAGAGGCACGTTTTTAAACTCAAATTGCAATGTAAATTAAAGCGGTCTAGCATTTGTGGACTACATAAAAAGCAGCCAGTACAGTATTTACACTGCAAGGAAATAAGCTTAAATATACTGTACTGTGTGCGCACCCAGTGTATTTCAACATGGTTTTACTTTACTCCCTCCTCAGAATCGTCCCATAGTCTTTGAAAGATAGTTTTGTCAGTTTACTTTCGACTTTTTGGCTACATACCCGATTTGTAGTTTTTTTTTTTACAATGAATAAATTAAGCAGCAAACAAAAAGAACACACTTACAGTATATATATATATATATATATATATATATATATATATATATATATATATATATATATATATATATATATATATATATATATATATATATATATATATATATATATATATATATATATAAAGACAAGCCAGTGGAGGGCAGTCCAACAGTACATATGGTAAAACCAAACACATGTACAAACAAATAACACTGCACTGACACTTGTTCAATTATGCTAAATTATCTACATGTGGTAGAAACGAGTGGTTTCAGTTTTAGTCAGATTTACTCACCATTTACTCTGTGAGAGATGTGCGAAATATCTGCTAAAAATGCCAGCGTTGCTCGCATTTGTTATATAAATTCAAATGAAAAATATTGCATAGAAAAAGATTACGTTTCCTACAAAAGGTAACCTCAGTTCCGGTTTGGTTACAGTTCTTGTACCTACTGTACCATTCCTTGCACGTTCTGGTTGTGTTTACCTTTAAAGGTTATTATGTTTCAGATAATAAATGCTATTATCACATTGTTATTAGGTTATGGCTGTCTAGAAAAATATATTTTGTAGAATTACTGATACTCAATATAAAGAAAAATCTGTGCCCTCTGGTGTATATAGCTCCTGTGTTCTACTGTAGATAGATTGCAATCTTCAGTCTTCCAGAAAATCTAAGAGACAGCTCAAATAGCCACAGCTGTGCATCAGCAAGCCACGTGACTGCATGAAGAGAAAAAAAAAAAAAACTAAATCAAATTGTGGCAATATCCTAATTCCCGACGGCTGGCTTGGGGAATGGTGACATGTTTAGAAATCTATATTCCCAAATGAAAGGTAAATCAGGCATGTTTCACTTCCTCAATTCACCAAGGGATCACCAATCATTGTTGACCGTGGATTGACGGATCTAGCCAGATGTAGTTGCTTCAGCCGGGTCAGGGAGTTGGTGCTTCATATATGAGGGCCATTGCTTAGGAGGCTGACACGACTAATAAGCGGTGGTGGGAATCCATTATTGTACGGTTCCAAGCAAGAAACGGTGAAAGTTTATTGGGTTAATATAAGCATTGATTTTTTTTTACGTTGAATAGATACGGCAATGACACGAGGGGTTGTCTCCCACATCATCCTAGGCATTGGTGTTTCTATAATTGGGGTGATGTGTACAGTGCACACACACTACACCCATGTCTTTCCAGAGACCCATGTAGGAGCTGCAACCATGGTGAAAATGGCTGCAATTTTATCTCTGAAACATGGTGGGTGCCATATTTCTGGAGTTCTATACCTGCGGAGTTTGCTTTGGCATGATGCCTGAGTCTACTGCACTGTGAAGAGGAGGATGTGAAGTCTACACACGGGGTCCCTCCTCTGTTGAAACACCCCTGAACCTAGGTTCTGGGATAAATGGCAGGCAATGTCTAGGTTAAGAGTCACTAGAGCGGCTATTAATGGCCGACAGTGATTAAGTTGACACCTGAAAATGGACGATATGCCCTAAGTCGACAGTGACAAGAGGTCAAAACATGCCAATGGTTGATATGAAAATTGTCGACACATGGAACGTTTGTTTGTCGGCATGAATGCTGTATAAGTGTACCAAGCTACGCTCACCATATTTCATGTGCTATTATAATCTAACTCTATGCCCACTTGGTTACTGAAGTACAAGTCGGTTGGAAAAAAAATCATGAAAAAATGGTGTTGACCATTCCCATGTCCACCTTTCACTCGTGTGGACCTTTTGTCAATCTCAACCTAGTTCATGTAGACCATTTTCAGGTGTTGACCTAATCACTGTTGACCAATAGTGGTTGACCTGTTGAGTTTCGACGTACACAGAGTTGACCGGATACCTGATCCTAGGCCTGGAAAATGTGGTTGTTTCTACAATATCGGACCAATGAATACTCTCTCAATAACGTACTGGAAATATTTGTTATGGTTGGATTCTGATGTTTGGCATTTTTTTATTCTACAAATGCTTTTAAAATAACCTGTTTTACCCAACACAAATATTATGCATTAAAAGCCGAAATGTCCAGTACACATTAAATTGGTTTGCTGCTTATTAAACATATAATCCTTTTAAAATGAATGTACTGTACAGTACTCTCTTTAAAAGTTTTTTTTATTTTCTTTTATTCACATTTTAGCAGAGGTACATCTATAAATATTATAGGGTAAAATGTCTCCGTCTGAAATGGCATTATAATTATTTTATTTACAGTATTTTTTAAATTAATTATTAAGCCTATTGTCCTTGTAATAGACATAAATGTTCGGACTGATTTAATTGCTTTCTTTTTTATTTACAGTAATCATTGCTCTAAAGAGATCCTTTAATATGAAAGCTTGTGGATTACTGTCTGCACCGTAAAGCTGTTCCTTACAGTTTTGTACAGTCTTTGACCAATTGATCTTGTGCTGTGTTGCCACATTTTTCCTGAATCCAGCAATACGTTTTCATGTCCCCATGAAATCCGATTTAGAAAGGCAGTAAATGGATTTATAATATGATAAATTACATTGCAATCACTGGTGTAAATATAGGACTTGGCACTGTTTTTCCTGCTGATCAGAAAAATGTCTTCTTGCAGGAAAATTTAGATTTCTGTCTCGGTGTTTCTGAGTAAGTGGTGGAGAGTTCCAAGTCTGTAAGACATATTCTTTTGTAGTATTATTCTCATAGTCAGGATCTTTTTTACGGATTCTTAGTTGGTAAATGCTCACTCTGTTATCAAGCTTAAAAAGGAAGTAGACATTTAAATACACGGGTATATTTACTAAAGGGTGATTGTGATCAATGGGGATTTTTACCTATAGTAAAATACACCACTGTGCTCTGCATAAGTGAAGCCAGATGCAGTCTGGGAGACTGGCTTCACTGCGACTGGCACTATTGGAAGACTAAGCTGTCAGTCACCAAAGACAGTCCCATTGGGAGGTGTTCCCTCCCTCTGGGAGGCCTCTATGGGCTGCAGCCAATGCAGCCCAAAGAGGCCTCCCAGAGGGAGGAAACACCTCTGGGGTATGCACATACGCTGTACCAAGGCCAATACTGAACCCAGTGCCTCTCTCACAAGTGCCAGGACAGTGATTAAGCTTCTATTAAGCTTCTATAGGTTGCTGCTGAAGGTGCCCATTGATAGCTAAGGTTATACGCAGTAACGAGGACGATCCAGATCACTTAATCGATCTCACAAAGATTACAACCTATTAAAACTAGAAATGTGCGGCGGCCACTTTTTCGGGTTTTGGTTTTGGATCTGGATCTCCCTTCGTGTTTTGGATCTGGATTGGTTTTGGCAAAACCACCCTTGTGGGTTTTGGTTTTGGATCTGGATTTTTATGAAAAAATGCTAAAAATGGCTAAAATAACAGAATTTGGGCCTGTTTTTGCCCCTAAAGTATTATTAACCTCAATAACATTAGTTTCCACTCATTTCTAGTCAATTTTGATCACTTCACAGCTTACAAAATTGTTTTCATTTACTGTAGTTGGGCCAAAAGGTTATACCGAGGTAGCTGGATGACTAAGCTAAGCGACAGCAGTGGGCATCACATACTGTACATGTGGACCTTACACTTCCAACCTGGCACATCTTGGAAGCAGAGCGGCACTGCAGGGGCAGACAGGGTGGCAGTTTAATAAACTATCCCAAAAAAAGAGAAATGCTCCAAAGAGCAAAAAATACAAAGAGGTATCGGCCTTGTCATGACTGGTGGTAGCAGCTTCAGCACTTCTATCAGGTTGCTGATCTCCCACTATTTCCTCCTCCATCATCCTCCAAAAATGTGTTTTTATTTTATTTATTACTTTTATTTATTTGTCTTACTTTACACTGGACACAGCCTGTCACACTGCACACAGCCCCTTGGACACTGGACACTGCCCCTGGACACAGCCCCTGGACACTGCCCCTGGACACAGCCCGTCACCCTGGACACAGCCCCTGGACAATGGACACAGCCTCTGGACACAGCTCCTGTACATTGGACACAGCCGTCACACTGGACACTGCCCTTGGACACTGGACACAGCCGTCACCCTGGACACAGCCCCTGGACAATGGACACAGCCCGTTACCCTGGACACAGCCCCTGGACAATGGACACAGCCTCTGGACACTGCCCCAGGACACAGCTCCTGTACACTGGACACAGCCGTCACACTGGACACTGCCCTTGGACACTGGACACAGCCGTCACCCTGGACACAGCCCCTGGACAATGGACACAGCCCGTTACCCTGGACACAGCCCCTGGACAATGGACATAGCCTCTGGACACTGCCCCAGGACACAGCTCCTGTACACTGGACACAGCCCGTCACACTGGACACTGCCCCTGGACACTGGACACAGCCCGTCACCCTGGACACAGCCCCTGGACAAGGGACACAGCCCGTTACCCTGGACACAGCCCCTGGACACAGCCCCTGGACACTGTACACAGTTCCTGTACACAGCTCCTGTACACTGGACACAACCCCTGTACACTGGACACAGCCCCTGTACACAGCCCCTGTACACTGGACACAGCCCCTGTACACTCGACACAACCCCTGTACACAGTCCCTGTACACTGGACACAGCCCCTGTACACTCGACACAACCCCTGTACACAGCCCCTGTACACTGAACACAGCCCCTGTACACTGGACATAGCCCCTGTCACACTGGACACAGCCCCTGTCACACTGGACACAGGCCCGGCCTGTACACAGCCCCTGTACAATGGACACTGCCCCTGGACACAGCCCCTGGACACTGGACACAGCTCCTGTACACAGCTCCTGTACACTGGACACAACCCCTGTACACTGGACACAGCCCCTGTACACTGGACACAACCCCTGTACACTGGACACAAACCCTGTACACTGGACACAAACCCTGTCACACTGTACACAGGCCCTGTCACACTGGACACAAGCCCTGTCACACTGAACACAGCCCCTGTACAGCCCCTTGTACACTGGCCACTGGAGCCCCTGTACACTGGACTTGTGTACAGCAGCCCCTGCAGACCCTAATCGAGTGAGCAGCAGCAAAATAATATATTATTATTATAGCACAGCACACAGCAGAGAGCACAACCACCCTCTTCCTTCTCCTATGCTGGAGTAAAGATGGCGGGGCGTGCGTGCGTCTTATATAGAATACAGATCCCGCGAGAAGCGCGATGATGACGTTTTGCCTCGTTTTCGGTTCGGAATTTAGGCGGGAACTCCCGAGCCGGCTCGGATCCAGACTCGGATCGCGATATTCGGATCTGTCGGATCCCGGAGATCCGGACCCGCTCATCTCTAATTAAAACCGACCTTTAGTAAATATACTCCATACTTTCAACTATTCTTTTTTTTTTACTTTGATTATACTAGATACTCAGTCCCATTTAGAGTATCCTTCTCAAACCGGGTCCTGATTTGAAGTATCCTTCATGTCGGTACTTGGATTGAAGTTTAGTTTAGTTTTGAATTTTAACCCCCCTGATGGCTCAAATGCCCCCATTGTGAATGGCACCCCACGATTGAAGCCAACCCGAAGCGTGGCGATCGTAGCAAGCCCGCGAGGGGCGGCGGTACTTGTCCTCCGACCTTTTCATACCCCTACTATCCACGTCGGCGTGGAGTTGAGAATATAAAGAGTGGCGAGCGCAGCGAGCCACCGAACCCGAAGCGTGGCGAGCGCAGCGAGCCCCGCGAGGAGACGCGCATAACTTCACAGGTATACGCATCACCTCGCGGGGCACGCTGCGCTCGCCACGCTTCGGGCTCGGTGGCTCGCTGCGTTCGCCACACTTTATATTCTCAACTCCACGCCGACGTGCATAGTAGGGGTATGAAAAGGTCGGAGGACGTGTACCGCCACCCCTCGCGGGCTCGCTACACTCGCCATGCTTCGGGTTGGCGTTAATCGTGGGGTGCCGTTCACAATGGGGGGGCATTAATTAATAGCCATGACGGGGGCATATACAATGAGAAATGGCCCATTTTAACATTGAAGCCTATGGCAAAATCGCGTTGATCGCGTCGGTTGCGTCGCGTGCCATGTTAGTGCACGCGACTGACGTGATCAACGCGATTTTGCCTTTGCCGGCAAAATGGACCTGATTTCAAAGGAAATCGGGTCCATCACGTTAGTCGTGTACCTTAACTGAAGGTACACGATTACTAGCGGTTTGTGGCCGTTCTAGGAAACAAGTACCTAAATATTCTTTGTAAAGTACTGCGGACTATGTATGCGCTATATAAGAAACTAATAATAATAATAATAATAATAATAATAATAATAATAATAGTATGGTCAAAATTGACTGGAAATAATGGGGGTTAATTCTAGTCCATTCTTTCTGACAAAATCCTTCTTAGATGGACAAAACCATGTGCACTGCGGGTGGGGCAGATGTAACTTGTGCAGAGAGAATTAGATTTGGGTGGGGTTTTTTTTCAAAGTGAGATCTGTATTGCAGTGTAAAAATAAAGCAGTCAGTATTTTCCCTGCACAGAAACAAAATAACTCACCCAAATCTAATTATCTGCACATGTTACATCTGCCCCCCTGCAGTGCACATGGTTTTGTCCATCTAAGAAGGATTTTGTCAGAAAGAATGAACTAGAATAAACCCCAATGTTATTTATATTAATAATACTGTAGGAACACAAATAGGTACAAATTGTATGACGGTTCTGGTTGAAAGGTTGACAGTAAATAGGTCAACAAACTTTTGGACTTCAGGCATCAGGTCGACACATGAAAAAGGTCGACTTGCAATTGGTCAATGTTGATAAAAGGTCAACACAAGTCCATAGGCTAATATGGTTGACACATGAAGAGGTTGATATGAAATTGACAAGATTTTTTTTTTAACCAACTTATTCTTACTTCTCCATCCAAGTTGGCATGTGCGTGTAGCGAAGAACCGAGCATGAAGCCAGGCGTGCGAACGTGTTACACTAATTTGGGGCCCATGTGAATATATGACAATATAGACAACCTCTTCCTGTTTCGACCTTGTCCATGCTGACCTTTTCCTTGGCTCGATCTTCTACAGTATCAATGCCAGTCTATTGCATGTTGCATTGCATTTATGTGGTGATCTTTTGTCTGTCGACCAACAGTGGTCGACCTATTTATTGTCAACCTAGACCCTGTAGACATAATATTCCGCAGCCGATATAATTTCAGCTGTTTTTTATCAATTTTAAAGAAATCTAAAACCAAACCTGTATCCGAAACAAAATGCTTGAGCAAAACAATGAGGGTAAATTTGGAAAATCCAAAACACCAGGATCCGCACACATCTGTCTACAATTTGAGGGTGCGATAAATGTTTATACCATCCAGGGATTAAAGTGGCACAGAGTATGAGATGTCATGCCATCAACGCCACTGAAGTGAAGAAGAGCCACTGAGGAGCAGGTTCTGTACTTGCTGAAGACAGGGTATAAGGGTGCTGGAGGGACTCAGAGGTGAGGAACCTGCTGGAGGGACACAGGGCATGGAACTACTAATGGACATGGACAGGGAGCTACTAAAGTGACAGCAACAAATATGTATACTGTACGCAGCACAACTTTGGACATGTGTATAAGAGCCACTACTGTGTGATTTAATATGAATCAAGGGCACTGCATGCGGTGTAATGTGTATGATTGTGCTACTGTATTGTAAATTTAGTTGGAGTTAGTAGGGAAAAGGAGTTCCACCACCTCTCCAGGACCACTTTAAGCCCTGATACCACCCAACCATTCTGCTCTACGTGGGTCAGTTCCATTTGGAGGAGACTGTTATGCCATCCCGTGAAAGGTACAGTACATTTCATTTGTAGGATCTTGGTGTTGATATTTACTTTACAGCACTGTCGTGTTCCTATACTCCTAATGCCGCAGGTGTACTCTACATCCTGACTTGGAATCTCAAAGTGTAAGGAGATGTTAGGGGATGGATAGGTTTTTTTTCATTATACATGTACTATGGATGGGTAGTAAAATGTAGTCTATTACTCTATAATTATTAAGTGACCTGAAATATATGGGTTCTCATGCATCTCTGCAGGACCTTGTAGCATGATAAGTCTATGGAATATTTTTCATCTGCTCATTTATATATGCTGCTGGGTTGTTTTTTTTTGTATTTTTCGAAATACCTTGATTGGAATACATGGAATTTTTGCATAATAATCGGTTGTGCTCTGGTCTCGTTTCTCGAGCTTCTCATTGTGTGACTATTTATATACATATATATATATATATATATATATATATATATATATATATATATGATCAACAATGCATTTGAATAACATTATTTTCAGTTTTAAAACATATAGGCTGCCTAATACCACCTGTTGGAAGGAGTCCAACGGTACCATGCACAACAATAGCGGTCCGGTGCCTGTATCAAGGTTACAATAGTGTGGTCCGTACTGTTCTGTTCACCAAACAAAAACAAAAAAAATGTCCAGTTTCATCAATTACAGTATTAAACCTGTATATTTCTTAAAATGTTGATATACAGTACTGTAACATCACATTCAGTGATTCTTTACATAATCAGGGTTAAAGATGTGACAGATGAACCTAACACGTTTCGTCTTCTAGGATACTTCATCAGGGGCATAACTTAAAGTGGTAATAAGGGGAAAATAAACTGTATTTATAGATGTAATCACAATATCAGTTGAGGTATATTTAACAAATTCATAAAAAGACTGTCCCCTAGGGTTTGTTGTAATAGTATAAATCCTATGAGTTCAGGACAACAGTTTCAGACTATCGGGGGTAATTCATACATTCATTCATTCCCACTCGATCTGTTATACGCCCACCTCCCACTGATCAACTCATTTACAATCAGCCAAATTCAGCTGTTTACAAATGCATACGCCATCGATAGAACATAGCCGTATGCGGCCATAGTGTTCTGTGTGATGGCAAAATTTACTATCATTCTTACTGATGAATTTGAATACGAATTTACCAGTAAATATGAATGACAAGAACAGTAGAACATCTCTTTGTGGCAAATTTTGCTGAGCCTGCATGTATCAATTTGATCCGTGCAGGCTTACAAGTGTAAAAAAAAAAAAAAAAAAATAGATTAAATAAATAAATAATTGAAAAAAAAAAAACAACGCCTGGGGACTACCTGTGCGGCTTAAACCATCATTCAATCGGTCCTGGTTTTAGAAATTCAGGGTGACAAAGAAGTGGGGTGCTGCTGAAAAAAGTGCATGTAGAAACAGCTGTTAGGAGGGATGCTGACGTAGCACTGAGTAAGTCTTGGCTTACGCGGCGCTGCACAAGGTGGGTGGGGTGGGAATTAATGTGATGGTGAATGATTTTGAATGGATTTCCCCCTTTTTACACAACGGCGATGTCATTCAAAGCCATGCACAGGGGAAAGATTTCACTCTGGCGGAGAGGGGGCTAACTGGTCGCTGGGCTGCAACCCTGTGATCAGGTCTGAATCAGCTACAGTATCTTTGGCAATAAGAAAAAAATTACAAACAGGTGCACAAGTAATTCTTATGACTTCATTAAATATTGCTATGTGGGTGTTCCCCGTTACATCAAAGTTACACAAGTATAAATAAGATGGAAATGTGTATGAACAATTGCAGTGCCAGCATATATCTTGTTAGCTACTTGATTGAAGTCATTGAAATGTAGTGTTCCCGCTAGGCTGTTTTAGCGGGGCGCTGCGCCCTGCCCGATTTTTAAAGGGCAAAATGTGCCCTGCCCCTCTAGCAGCGCCCCACTAAATCAGCCTGCAGTCTGTCCCGCCGGAATGCCCGGGCCGTCGCATCGCTGAAGGTGGCTTGCCCAGCCATGGCTACCTCCCGACAGCTCAGTGACGTAGTCATGGCCAGGCAAGCCCCCTTCAGCGATGCGGCGGCCCGGGCACGCCTCCTTTGGTGATGCGGCGGCCCGGGCACGCCCCCTGAAGTGACGCGGCGGCCCGGGCAGTGCCCTGCCTCATTTGGTTCCTAGAAGGAACACTAGAAATGATAAACTGATTATTGGACATACTATATAGGGGATGACTCTATGGTGCAGATTTATTAAGCTCGGTAAAGTGATAAACTGTCTGGTTTTTATCACCGGCCAATGAGCTCCTACCTGTCATTTTTCAAACCAAGCCTGTAACTTCACAGGTAGGAGCTGATTGGCCGGTGATAAAAACCAGACAGTTTATCGCTTCACCGAGCTTAATAAATCTGCCCCTTAGATAGAAGCTGCTGCGGGTTTGTCTTCTACCACGAAGTCCTTTCCTTGCTAGGGAATTTAACTTTTCTTCTATCCCCTCCATGATGGACTAACAGAGTTCCACCACCTGTAATGGTGAGTAGGTACTAGTTCAATCTCCACCTCGGCCCGCAAAGTAATTATATCCACTCTTCTCCTCTATCTTTTAAGGTGCCCATACACTAGTAAGATTTATCTTCAGATCTGGCTGTTTGGAACAAAAACATGGTTATGGATGAGTGACAGTTTGTCAGTTTTCCAGCATTTCCAAGTAAATGGTCAACTGTCATTTGCTCTCATCCATAACCATGTTTTTGTTCCAACCAGACAGATCTGCAGATAAATCTGCGTGTGTATGACCACCTTTACTCTGCTCTGCAGCTCCCCCGCTTCCTCCCCTCTGCTCTCCCACTCCCTCTACTCTACTCTCCTGCTCCCTCTCCTCTCCCTTTGCTCTTCCACTCCCTCTCCTAACCCTCTACTCTTCTGTCCCGCTCCTTCTCCTCTACCTCTCAGACTCTCTCTCCCCAAGTTCCTCCATCTTTTCTTTAGGTGTTCCTGTATTACTGCTTTGCACAGGCTGAAGTAACATGTGACACAAGCTTTGCTTCATTCGGTGGAATGTGGAAGAGAGGTTGGAAGAAACCCGGGGTACCTTTGGAGGAGTCCATAAATACAGGAGCTGTAAACTGTCAACAGTTACTGATTCATGGCCTTTGTTCAGCTATTAAATGCACAGTGTCCTCATAAACCAAGCCTCATACCCAAAGTGCATGACCTGCACCGAGCGGTCTAACATAGTGATTCTTTCTTTAACCCCTTGAGTGGTGGGTTTTGCTGGGGCAGGACGAACCTACCTACTCCAGCATTTGTACGCCGGAGCTTCCCTGCCACCTCTGCCCCAGCCGCCAGTCACAGTCAGCAGTGACGTAGGCGGCAGGCTCGGGGAAGTTTGCGGAGGCTGAACTCCTGAGCGCTCCCGAGTCCCCCAAGCCACCCTGAACATCCCCGAGATTGTCGGCTGGTGGCAGGGGAGCAACGGTGTACGATTGCCAAAGCGGGTAGGTGTGACAGGGGTAATGAGGGTATAGAGGTGAGGCACCACTGGTGCGCACCTACTACATAGTGGTATGCCCGGAATTTTTTTCCGACACAGCCCGCTGCGGCAGCGCAGCTGAGCCAGGAAAATGTCCGGGCATACCACTCAAGTGGTTAAATGTGCGTTTTATTTGCATCCCGGTGCAGAGAGACTTCACTTGCAGTATACTACAGATGCTGGGCTGTGACTCACAGCAATCCTGTTCTTTTGAATTTGAATACATACAAAGTTGCAGATGATGCACAGTAGAACTTGGCATGAGAAACAGCTGCGGCGGGGGCACTGTGCACTACCATGGGGCTACATGCTCATTGCCAGGGGGTTGCAGGCTCACAGCGTGCCAGTGCTTCTGGATCACATCTACTTGTTAGCTTTATAGTTATAGATGTTGTTTTACAGATTTAATAAAGTTCATCTTTATATTTTATCTTAGAAATAAGAAAGTTTCCCAGACCACTAAATAACACACCAGGGTCTTACTCGGCAGTATACATTATTTCCTAATAATAAAGCACTTCAAGATGAAACCTGCAGATTGGAGCATGCGGAAAGTGCTTACTTGTCCTATTCTGTGCAGCCTTTAGCCATTTGATCTTATACTGTGTGGATGTTTTGCCCCTTTAATAAACGCACTTTTTCTAATTCCGGCAATACGCTTTCATGTTCCCGTGAAATCTGATTTAAGAAAGGCAGTAAATGGATTTGTAATATGATAAATTACATTGCAATTACTGGTGTAAATACAGGACTTGGCTCTGTTTTCCTTCAGATCAATAAAGTTTTCTTGTGTGAAAATTTATAACTGTCTCTTTTTTTCTTGGTGATTATATTACACATGTTCTAAGGGCCTTATTCAGATTGCTTTGCTCCGACGCGAATCTGGGCAACGTAACGATGTTGTGCGCATACACATGCGCAGAACAATTCCTGCGCATGTCTGTACGCAGGGAGCATGCGAACTCGGTGAGAGGTCTGGTCGCCGAGTGCTCGCTCCTGGCCTTCTGAGCAGAGGGTGGAGAGGGGCGTTGCGGCCTGAACAGGGTCATTACCATTTGTGCACGCCCTGCACTTCATGGGCGTGTGCGGATGGAAATGTGGTCATGACGAGCGTGCGGGGGGGGGGGACGACAGCTGACTTAACAGGATGTCAGCTGCCCGCCCATATCCCTGCTTGTCTTCACTCATATGTACGAGTGGTCTACACCACTCGTGCATGGGCGTGACCATCGAATGATGGAGGAGGTTCCCACAGGCATGCCAATGGATGTTCACATAAAACATCCAGGGCCGTCTTTCCCATTGGGCACGATGGGCAGTTGCCCGGGGGCCCTAGGACCTAGGGGCCCCCGGCCCAGCCCAATGGGAAAGATGGTGGCCGGGGTCCGGGAATCCGCTCACCCTCGCTGGGGGATCCGGGCAGGGGGATCAGGGCGGTGGCGGTAGCTAGAAGCCTGATTCGGCGAAGCTCTATTTGCCGGCGGGGCGGGAAGCGCTGTTGCATTTGAATAGACTGGCCGGACGCTGATTGGCTGAATTCAGAAAATCAGCATCCGGCCAGTCTTTGAAAAGGCAACAGCGCTTCCCACCCCGCCGGCAAATAGCGCTTCACCTCCTAGCTAGCAGTGAATTTAATTTCGGGGGTCCGTGTGCCGGGGTTCTGATCACCCTCACTGGGTGATCCGGCAGGGGGATCAGGGCATCGGTGGCGGTAGCTAGGAGCCCGAAGCGGCGAAGCGCTATTTGCCGGCAGGGGGGGCGAGAAGCGCTGCTGCATTTAAAATGACTGGCTGAATGCTGATTGGCTGAATTCAGCCAATCAGCATCCGGCCAGTCTTTTCAAATTCAACAGCGCTTCCCGCCCCCGCCGACAAATAGTGCTTCGCCGCTTCGGGCTCCTAGCTACCGCCACCGCCGCCCTGATCCACTTCCCCAGCGAGGATGGTCGGATCCCCGCCACCCGGCCACCATCTTTCCCATTAGCGCTATTTGCCGGTGGGGCGGGAAGCGCTGTTGCATTTGAAAAGACTGGCCGAACGCTGATTGGCTGAATTCAGCCAATCAGCGTCTGGCCAGTCTTTTCAAATGCAACAGCGCTTCCCGCCCCGCCAGTTAATAGCGCTTTGCCACTTCAGGGCAGGCTCCTAGCTACCGCCGCTGCCCTGATCCCGCTGCCCGGATCCCCCAGCGAAGATGATCGGATCCCCGGCCGCCGGAAGCAGACTGGCTGCCGCACGGAGCCAGAGAGGTGAGGGTTGGGGAGGTGACTGTGGGCTCCTGGGCAAACTAATTTGGGGGGGTCCAGTGAACTAGGTTGCCCAGGGGCCCTTCCTAATGTTAAGACGGCCCTGAAAACATCCGTTCCCATGCCGAGTGGCCGAATTAGGCATGCAAATGGGCAGCACGGGGGATCCATTCGCTAGGCGGGGTTTGGTACATTTGCTTCGGCCCGTGCACCCGTCTGAGCGAAGCAATCTGAATACGGTCCTTAGTGTGTCACATTTATTGGAATGTATTTGAACTCTCTGCATTATTTTAATACATATAGGGGGGAATTTACTGAGATGGGAGTTCTATTTCACACGGGATGCTGCTACGGGCAACCAATCAGAATCTGCTTTTTTTTTAATTTAGCACCTTCTAGAAGTACAATAGATAAAATATGGTTTCCCATAGCAACATCCCATGTGAAATACTGTAGATCTCCAATCTACAAGCTTAGTGGGTAAGATTATACATTTAAATATAATAACATAACAACATATAGGCCCTTATTCTAGTTGAATCGTACGGGTGCGTATTTTCGGACAGGAACCGAGTGTTCCTAGCCCCGCCTACCGTATGGATCGCTCACACCGTCCGAATGCGGTAAGACGCCGTCCGAATGGACCGCGAGTGGATGTTTCATGTGAACACCTCCTCCATCTGTGGGAACCTCCCCCATCCTCCGATGGTCACCGACCATCGAATGATGGCCAAGGGGTCAGGGAGCACCGAGTGCTCCAGACCACTCGGACATTTTTACGTATGAAAGCAGGGATCCGGCTATGTCAGCTGTCCGCCCCCCGCATGTGCATCACGGCCGCATTACCATACGTACGCCCAGCGGTTTCATGGGAACACCCATGAAACGCGGGGCGTACGCATATGGTAATGAGCAAAATCATCCCTTCACGCCCCTCTCCACCCCCTGCTCGGATGGTTCCATATGATCATTTTCTGCACAGACCTCACGCCGTGTTCGTACGTGTGAGGCGTTCGCACATGCGCAGATACGCCTCTGCACATGTGCAAACACCAACCATCGGCCGTCCATCCGCATTCGGAGCCATCCGACTCAATCAGAATAAGGGCCTTAGGGGTAGATTTATTAAGCTCGGTGAAGTGATAAACTGTCCGGTTTTTATCACCGGCCAATCAGCTCCTACCTGTCATTTTTCAAACCAAGCCTATAGCTTCACAGGTAGGAGCTGATTGGACGGTGATAAAAACCAGACAGTTTATCCCTTCACCGAGCTTAATAAATCTACCCCTTAGTCACATAACATCAGCGCCCACCAATATTTCACCAATCTCCGTCCATCTGCGTCCTCGTGCGAGTGGATGCGTTTGCGTGTACATCTGCTCTCATGCTACTGCGGGGAAACCCTCAGCGAGTAGGTCTGAATCAGGCCCTATATGCACTTTGCCACCCACAGTGTTATTTCATTGTTGCCGATATCTCATGCACATTAATACACGTAGCCTGTACTGTATCTCATTACTTTCTGTTTCCTGAATGTTATATCTTTGGGCTAAAGCTTCCATGGCCGGGCTCCATCAGCGTCTCAGCAGCTGCTGATAAATGCTGCGACATTTGGACAGCCTCAAGATATATTCTTGTTTGCTCCAAAAACAAAAGTAAATTGAGAATTATGATGACATTCAGGACACTATGAAAACAAAAACTGTTAGTTGTAACTACATATGGGCCCATACTGGACCGTCCAGGGGGGGGGGGGGCAGGTACATTTTACCTGGGTCCGGCTCTGCTGGAGGGGCCCGGGGCCCGTTCCCCATCCCTTTTTGCAGGGAGGCGGGAGCCGGACAGTGGGGAGAGAGATGACAGTTTGCAGCCCCGGCTCAGCACACGCTGCTCAGTGCAATGGTTGGTGGTTGACAACTGTTGGACATTTGTTGTGTTGTGTGCAGCACTGCAGCAGCTGATCAAAGGTATGTAGAAGGTGCAGGAGGTGTTATGTGTAATAAGACCCTATGGACTGTGATCCGCTGCCTGTGTCCAAAGCAGGGTTGCCGACCCTCCCGGAATTTGCGGGAGTCTCCCAAAAATCGGGTCCACCTCCCGGGACGCACTGCGCCTCCACCCCCCCTGATCGTGGCATTTAAATGCCGCAATCCGCGGGTCTCAGAGGAGGGGGCGGAGCTAAAATGGTCCAATTGTGACATTTTAGCCCCGCCCCCTCCATGGAGATCAGTTATTTTGGTTATTTGTCATAATGGGGGTGGGGCTTAATGATGTCACCGTTAAGCCCCGCCCCCAAACTCGTACTAAAATATTCCTCTCCGGGCTTCTCCCGCAGAGAATTTTTTGCAAGTCGGCAACCATGGTCCAAAGACACAAGGTCAGATCCACTGTGTGATGATCGCCATCCCATCTGACGTGAAATAAAGTCCAAATGACATACAATTGGACACTGTATGTCCACCTCTAAATCCGCTCCATTGATATACATTAAGAGTAATATTAAAAATGTACACAATAAACAGCTTCTAGAGTATATACTGCATGTGTGTTGTTTTTTATTAGTAAAATAAGTAAAACACTATGGACAAAAAAATCCAGCAAAGTACAATAGCTTCCACGTACAGTAATTATTTATTATGTTCTACTTACCGCATGTCTGGTTATATTCATCAGAACCATCAGGACAATCAGGAAGTCCATCGCAAAACAGGGATTCTTGTATGCATGTACTCCCGTCATTACACCTTCTCTGGAAAGCTGGGCACTGACCTATCAGACAAAGGTATTGGCAATGAATTACTGTATTCTTGTCCCCTAGTAATAACACCTTTATATAAATAATCACAAATAAATGATCAGTTTCTTACAGTTCTTTATTATTGACTTATTTTTGGTTATTTATATAGTACAATAAAGGTTATTAATATATTGAGTCATTTCTGTCGCCGTGGAGCTCACAATCTATGGCCCTCATTCAGGTTCATGCGCTCGCATGCACATTCGCAAGCACTCTTACACAAAAAACCACACGCACGCATCGGGCGAAGGCACGCCTATAGTGCTTGCGAAATCATTCGCACGCAACCATACTTAAAAGGGGGGTGGACTATCATTGCGCGTACGTGTAACTGGTCGCTCACACCCACACATTTTCGTACGCACACTCACCTCAGTCTGCTAACGGTGGGATTTGTTTGGTTGTAGCGCATTGGTTTGGCCAAAATAACTTTAGCAACAGAAGAAGTTTGTATCTGCTAACACTTGATTGCTGGTGGTATGCAATCAGAAGTTGTGCTGAGTTAATTGTCTCATGAAATCAACCATGTATTGGTGTCAATAGTGTGCAGGTGCCATTGATTTACCCATTGATTTATCCATTTTGTGTGTGTGTTTGCTCCGTACGAATGAGCACATTACAAGGAGCAAGGTGTGCGAAACTAAAAATCTGCTTTGAGCTGGCGAAAAGTTTTGCGTTTGAGGGGAACAATCCCTCTTGCACTCATGGGAAAGCACACCCACCACTCATAGTGAACGCTCATGTGTACGCCCATGTGTACGCCCATGTGTACGCCCACTTTTGCTCATTATAATGGTCGCGCCCATGCTAACGCCCACTGCACGCCTACTACCTATGCACTCGTTCGCACGGAGAAATCTACGCGAAAGTTTGCTTGCGAGTACTTTTTTATTAGATTGCGCATGCGCAGTGCGTTAGCTGCACATGCACAATGGGGGTAGCAGGGTGAAACGTGCGAATTCGCATGCGTACGCGCCAATGTGAATAAGGGCCTATATTTCCTGTTACATAGGCACAGTGCCGTATCTAGTTATGGGCGAGGAAGTCATTCTGATTTACATGCAAAGCTGCGAAATTCGCCCGCACGGATGCAGGGATACGGTCATTGGGTCACCAGCAAGTTGTTAGACAGTCATTAGGTCGACACCATTAGGTCGACATGCATTTAGGTCGACATGTGTCTAGGTTGACATGCAAGCAGGTCGACATGAGACTAGGTCGACATGGGTTAGGTCGACAGGGTCATTAGGTCAACAGGGTTATTAGGTCGACATGGGTTATGGCGACAAGCAAACGGTCGACATGTGGTTTTTCACTGTTTTTTGAGCCGACATGTGCCGACAGGCGGTATTTCATGCCCTACCTTCCACTAGGGTGTGGTGGGAGAATAAAATAGTGTCGAGCGCAGCTAGCCATGCGAGGGGGCGCGTGCACTTCAACCTGTGTCCATGTCGACTGTGTTGACATTTGGGTCAAAAAACAGTGAAAAACCTTTTGACTGTCGACCTAATGACCCTGTCGACTTTATGACCCTGTCGACCTAACCCACGTCGACATATACTCATGTCGACCTTCTTGCATGTCGACTTAGACACATGTCGACCTAAATGCATGTAGACCTAATGGTGTCGACCGAATGACTGTCTAACAACTTGCTGGTGACCGACTGATCCACACCCTGCATGCGAATGGATGTTTTGCATAAACATCCATTTGCAGCTTGCGTGCCGGGCAGAATTCATTCGATAGTTGCTGACCATTGAATGATTTCTCCAGCGCTCGCAGATCTAAGTCAGTCTCTGCTGAGTCCATGGGGAGGGGGGTAATACAGTATATATATATCTCTATCATGTCGTATAGCTCCGCCCCCGCACCGTAGAACCACAAATAACAAGTGTTTCCCTGTATTGGGGCGGGGCCTAATGATAAGAAGTTCTGGCCTGCCCCCTGAAGCGGCTTCTCCCAGAGAGTAGACTTACTGTAAATAGAAGGCAAATGTGCCCTAATGCTGCCCATATACTGTGGGGATATTGCATACAATCCTTCGATATCCATTGCATCTGTGCACTAAGTCGACATTGAATGGGTCCCCCGACGCGATGCGCGGGCCCGCCTGTCCCATATCGTGTCGATAAATATTATATGCTGCACATAATATTTATCGCATTGCATGAGTTATTGGATGTGGTTTTTAACCTTAAATGCAATCGGCGGGCAGGGGCGGAGGCAGAGCTTTCATTGGAGTTGGTTCAGGGAAAGGGGGGCCAAAGGGGGCGGTGGTGGAGTGTAGCGCTGTGCAGGAGCACTAGTGGAAGACGGGAGTCAGTGGCGTCGGCAGAATTAAAAAAAAAGTATAAAACACTGAGAGAGCTCTTTCAGCCAATCCGCCCAGTGTTTTAAACGCCCCCAGAGAGCCACCCAGTGTTTTAAACTTTTTCTTTGAATTCTTCCACCACTGACCACCGCTAGCGCACCCTCACAGTGCTACTCTCCACCGCCGCCCATCCTCTTCCAGCATGTGGTATCTCAGATGGCATGTGACATTGGGTACTGGAAGAGGACACTTTTAGCACCATAAGATGCGATGGGACATCGCATTGCATTCGATCGCATAGGTGTATGGGCACCAATGCACCATAAGTCCTAACCCTCAACAATGTAATAACAAGGTACAGATGTAGCCGGCTACATCTTTGCAGGAGTGTGCCCCATGGCAATAGAGCCTGCTACCGCTCCCCGCCGTAGCCGACGGTCCCCCTCGCCGCCCCGACCCCACCCCCCACGCACTGGGCAGCGTCTCCCTGAAGCGGAGACAAACAGGATGCTGCCCAGCCGCCGTGATATTGGGACGCACATGTACATGAGATGCATTTGCGTCCCAGTCCCTATCGCCGGTGCTCACCAGTGAAAGGGATCTGGCAGGCGCCGGGAACGGATTAAGCCGGCTCCATCTGTACGAGTAAAAATCAGTGCTAGTTACAAGTCTTTTGTGTCTGAGCCGTCAGTTAAACAACAGGAAAACAACTGTAAGTATATCATGCTATTTAATACACAAGTCAAGCAGGATTGTGTTGATGTCTTCATAATAAGCTTTTCTTTTAAATAAAAAGAAAGTCTATTTCCAGTCATTTAGAAGTGAATAGGAATTATCTACTGTATAACAATACAGGCCAGAAGGACAATAAAAGCATCATGGGCTAGTAAAGGCCCCTTTATCTTATCTCGGCTATTTATATAATGTTGGCTGCAACAGCATAATCATTATATTGAACCACACAAAACACACAATACATAAAAAACATGTAGTTAATTTGAAGCCATTAAATAAATACATTCTACTTATTTTTATTTTTTTTGTAGCTTAACGGTTGCCTAGTGAACAGAGTTCTCGAGAGGCACTTCAAACACAAGAAACGTAAAGGAAGCATAAAATATATGAATGTACCGTGATTATACTAAGTATGGAGGAAAATACCGAATCCCCTTCTTCCATTGTACAATGTCCCTGTATTCCACCTATATTATAATTACAGTATTATTTGACTACAATAGATTTGTTGCTAGGGACAACTTTACAATGTTTATCACTCAACGCCATTATGCATAAGTAAAATATCAACACTGAGAACTGGTCTGGGAAATTTGCCTTTACAGTATATATATATATATATATATATATATATATATATATATATATATATATATATATATATATATATATATATATATATATATATATATATACATACGCAATACCGTTCGAAAGTTTGGGGTCACCCAGACAATTTTGGGCTTTACATAAAAACTGTCTTTTATTTATCAAATGATTTGCTAAATAGTCAAGACATTGCCAGGGTTACAAATAATGATTTTGTCCTTCAAACTTTGCTTTTGTTAAAGAATGCTTGTTTTGTGACTCCATTACAGACAGAATACCAGCTGCCTGCTTCTTCCATAAATAGTTCTTGCATAATTTGGAGATGTGCTTTGGGTCATTGTCCTGTTGGAGGAGGAAATTGGCTCCAATCAAATGCTGACCACAGGGTATGGCATGGCATTGCAAAATTAGTGATAGCCTTACTTATTCAAAATCACTTTAGCTTGTACAAATCTCCCACTAAAGAGCCCCAGACCATTACATTACCTCCACCATGTTTGACAGATGGCGTCAAGCATCTTCCAGTATCATTTCACTTGTTCTGCATCTCACAATTTTTTTTCTGTGTGATGCAAACACCTCAAACATTGATTTGTCTGTCCATAACACTTTTTTCCAATCTTCCTCTGTCCAATGTCTGTGTTCTTTTGCCCATATTAATATTTTCCTTTTATTGGCCCAGTCTCAGATGTGGCTTTTTCTTTGCCACTCTGCCTAGAAGGCCAGTGTCCCGTAGTCCCCTCTACACTATAGACATTGAAATTGGCATTTTGTGGGTATCATTTCATGAAGCTGCCAGTTGTGGACCTGTGAGCCATCTATTTCTCACACTAGAGTCTCTAATGAATTTGCCTTCTGGCTCAGTTGTGCACCGGGGCCTCCCACTTCTCTTTCTACTCTGGTTAGAGCCTGTTTGTGCTGTTCTCTGAAGGGAGTAGTACACATCGTTGTAGGAAATGTTCAGTTTCTTTGCAATTTCTCATATGGAATAGCCTTTATTTTGAAGAACAAGAATATACTCTACTGACTTATGGCCATGTTGAGAGTATAATCTAACTCACAATTGTGATGCTCCAGATACTAAACTAGAAAAAAGGAAGGCCAGTTTTATAGCTTCTCTATCGTGCAAACCAGTTTTCAACTGTGGTAACATAATTGTACAATGGTTTTCAAGGGTTTTCCGAACATCAATTAGTCTTCTAGTGCGATTAGCAAACACAATGTACCATTAGAACACTGGAGGGATGGTTGCTGGAAAGTGACCCCAAACTTTTGAACGGTACATACACACAAACATATGTCACACATACAGTACATACACACTCTTGTCTCACCTACAGCATCTGTTTGTTGTAGATGGGTGGAGGACAGACACAATATTACTAAGCCCTGCCCCCTCATGACAAAATTGTGTGATTCGCAGGTCTGTCATGAGGGAGCGGTTTGAAAATAAAACAACTCTAATGAAATCTCATCATATTGGCTCCACCCCATCAGGACTGTGTAATATATTGTTTGCTCTGTCTTATGAAAGGGAGTTTTCTCTGTACTTAGTGGTCTGGACTGCAAAAAATATTTATTTTCAGATACATCTCACTCTCGGACCCCTTCAGCAGTGCACATATGTAAACACATTTTATAATACATCTTCTCCTTATGCCTACACATTTATTTATTTATTAACAGTTTCTTATATAGTGCACACGGTACTTGTTACCTAGAACGGCAGCCCATCGCAGACATCGCATGTACATCGCATGCCATTATAATGGCATGCGATGCGACCGATGCAATGCCTGCGATTTCACATAGAAATGAATGGTAAAAGGTAAATTGCGTCGGTCGCATCGCATGCGGCCAAAAAAACGCATGCGATGCGACCGACGCGATTACCGCGATTTACATAGGGAACAATGTTAAATGGTCCAATTGACCCGATTTTACATAGGGAACAATGTTAAATGGCCCACAGACCCCAAATAGCCACTCTGAAGTGTGAAATGGCCCCCCCCCCCAATTGTTAACGCCACCCCACGATCAACGTCAACCAGAAGCGTGGTGAGCGCAGCAAGCCCGCGAGGGGCGGCGGTACGCGTCCTCCGACCTTTTGATCACTATCCACGTCGGCGTGGAGTTGAGAATAGAAAGTGTGGCGAGCGCAGCGAGCCACCGAGCCCGAAGCGTGGTGAGCGCACGCGGATACCTGTGAAGCCCGCGTCCCCTCGCCACGCTTCGGGCTCGCTGCGCTCGCCACACTTTCTGTTCTCAACTCCACGCCGACGTGGATAGTGGGGGTATGAAAAGGTGGGAGGACGCGTCCCGCCGCCCCTCGCGGGCTCGCTGCGCTCGCCACGCTTCGGGTTCACGTTGATCGTGGGGTGGCGTTAACAATTGGGGGGGCCATTTCACACTTCAGGGTGGGTATTTGAGGTCTGTGGGCCATTTAACATTGTTCCCTATGTGAAATCGGGTCAATTGGGCCATTTAACATTGTTCCCTATGTAAAATCGCGGTAATTGCGTCGGTCGCATCGCATGCGATTTTTTGGCAGCATGCGATGCGACCGACGCAATTTTTTTTCCTTGCGATGCCTAGGATCAAAATCGTTGGCGCCGTTCTAGGTACAGAATATTTGAACATTCACATCAGTCCCTGCCCAAGTGGGCGCAGAGGCGCCGAAACGGCCCGTTAGGGTACTGATTTGCTCCACGGCTGATGAATTATGCTGCTTTGATCCATATCATGTTGGTCTGCTGCTGCCCGTGGATAAATATTGGCCTGTTATTGATATCAGAATAAATGTGCTGACTATTCTTGTTTTTTGGATGTGCTGGTCTTATCATTTACACTCACAGTGGTGTTTGTGGTATAATCTTATATCAATTTATTGACCTGGCACTCACCATCCTATTGAATAGTGTGCGTTCCCCTCAAGTGACATATATATATATATACACACACACACACACATACATACACACACATACACTGTATATATGTGGCTGAATACTCCACAGCTCTATTATGAGGTGAATTACCCCCCAGTAAATTATTGAGGCCACTGGACGGACCAAATGACTCCTTTGTGTGATAAAAGATGTCATAACAAAAAGTGAAAGCAATTTTTGCAGGCACACTGACCTGTTTTACAATAGCTGGATATGGAGAGAGGGAGCTGTGAAGACAGAGATTGGAGGTAGGAGCAGATTGGGACTGGGGGTGAGGTGGAGAGTTTGTGGGCTAAAAACTGTCACAGCTCAAAGTGAAAGTACATTACAGAAGCCGTCATTTTGACATGCTTTTAACTAGTTAAAACAGAATCTGACATACTGCAGAAGATGCAAGGAAAAAGTGGGGAAGGGCCCGCACAGCTGAAACAATTATTTGGTTTTAGTCTAAGCCAATTTGATTGTAACCAACATAAAAACCACATGGTCATGAATACTAGTGGTTATGTGGTTGGTGGTGCGCCCAGCGTTCAGTAGCAATAACTAAGGGTGGGTTTGTTTTGTATTTGGAAGGTGCAAAACAAAGGAAAGCAAACACTTTTTGGGCGCACTCTTAGAAAATGTGATGTATATTTATTTTAAAACATAGCTTTTATTGTGGAGTTGTTAATATAAAATGGCATAACGCATGGATACAATAAACATTACTCTGAATAAACTGGTTGTTTTTGTTGTGTGGTACTGATGAGTAATAATTACTAAGTCATATATCAATTTTTAAGTTTACCACAAGCACCTTGCAAATACAAAACAAACCCACCCTCAGATACTGCAGAAGATACAGAAGGAGCAGTTAGGGGAGAGATTACTCCAGAACTCCAGAAGTGATATCAATGGCCTTCAATTAATGGATTTAAAATTGCAGGGGAGGAGAGGTACCCCCTTGAGAGCAGGAGCCCGGCGGCAGATGACTCCATTGCCTCCCCGAGTTCTGCCTCTGCTCTCCGCAATAATTCTGCAATAAATGTAATTATATAGCACGCCAGTCTGAATCATATCTCACTCCTGGATCTTACTTTTTAGCTGTTTCTACTTGTGTAAGAAAGGTCACAACGAGCCAATTGTTAGAGAAAACTGCCAATTTTAAGATTTGTACGGCACAGAGTATAAAATGTTTATAGTTTTATAGAGCTACATATTAACTATACATGAGTTTGAATTGACCGTACTACTGTATATCTTATAAAGGATTTAGCATTTCTGTTTTCTTTTGCTAAACCTCATGAATATATATTTTTTTACAAGACACTTTTATATTATTTATACAGGTTACAACTAAGCAAAGCCGCGAGTACATTTTACTATCACAAAAGAAACGTAAAGCAATAACCATATATAACCGAGTTGTCATATTAATTACGCTCTAAATTTAAAAGGGTATTGTACCGAAAGATTACTTATGTCAAAAGCATTGTATCATTTGTTAACATACACCTGCTTCCTTAAAGTTATTATTTCCTTCTGGGACATGCTTGAATAATGACTGCAATCGTGGCTATCCCCAAATGACTACATAATAATATATAGATACAGCCATTACTATCTCAAGGTAATGTAGCTGGAGTCATCTTTTTAAATTTTTTGCAGTCAGAGCAAAATTTACCACAAAGCAGCAGGGGCAGTCGCACACAGGGCTGGTGCCAGTCACTGGAGTGCCCCAGGCAGGGGGGGGGGAGCCTGGGGCGCCCGGCGCTCACACTCTCCAGGGGGGGGGGGGGTGTGTGATGCTCCGCTTCGCTTAATGGGGGGACGGGAGTTGGTGGCAGTAGATGCGTCGGGGGTATGGACGGACGGTGACTATGATCAGCATGGGGGGCGGGATCCAGGGGGGTCATGCGGTCGCTGCGCTTAAGGGGGGGACAGGAGTTGGTAGCGGGAGATGCAGCGGGGGGACGGGGCGGTCGGTGACTATGACCATCACGGGTCCAGGGGGATGGGGGTTCGTCCCGCTCACATGCTCCCAGCTCCTTTCTTACTGCTCTCCTCGGCAGGACTCTGAGCTTTGCTGCTGCTGCTATCTTCTGTGCTGCTCATTACCGCCCTCCAGTGGCCGGCGCCCTAGGCAAATGCCTAATGCTGTACAGGAGTGCCCCACATATAATAATTACATCCAGGGCAGTAAAAAACATGGCCAGGCCAAGTATTTTTCAAAGGGGCGTAGCCTAATCATGGGAGGCGTGGCCATGCACCCATAGAGTAAAATACAGAAAAAGATAGCACTTTACGCATCTCACTGGTCAAATAGCCGCACAGCGCACAACAGCATGTGCTGGGCTGAGAAGTGATGCTGCCCCACTGGGTCCTTCCATCAGATCTAGGTCCCCTCCCCCTTCTCTTGGCACCACTGATTACATCACCAGCATGAGGGGCACGGTGTCCTGTTTGAATATAGGTTTCCATGTAACATAATGTGGACCTGCATCATTGGGGATGGATTATTAAATAGACAGTGTCTACATAGACAGCCAATACAGATGGAGCAGCGCTCATTGAACTCGCCGACATCACAAGATGGGGTCACGCGAGTGACTCACACGCATGCGCATTCCATTCTCGGTGAATGGGGTGCAGAGATGGGTAGCTGTGGTGCGCCAGACGGTTTAATGAGCGTGGCAGATCTACAGGTCGATAGGCAATAGGTCAACAGGGTTAAAAGGTCAACATAAAAAGGTATACAAATGAAAAAGTCGACATGAGTTAAAAAAAAAAATTATTGTCAATGTTGGCAACTGTAGATATGGATCTCCAATTAGTGCTACGCTCGGTACACTATGTTAGCCAACATGGATGGTGAAGTAAGAACAAGCCACTTAAAAAAAAAAAAAAAACCTCATGTTGACCCTGTCATGTGTCTACCTTTTTTATGTTGATATTTTGACCAGGTCAATAGTTTGACCCTGTTGACCTTTTTCTTGTCAACCTTTCCCATGTTGAACTTTTGACCCTGTCGACCTATTGTATTTTGACTTTTTGGGGATAGTACTATTGACTGTCTATCTAGACCGTGTGGGGGAAATTTAGTAAGAATACAAATATGAAAATTCATATTCATATTCTAAATACGAATGAATAAAACCTTCCATATTTGTGGGGTATGGGTTCGTATTTTTACTAATACAAATTCGTATTTTAAAATACAAATTCGGATTGGCTTCAGCCTGCACGGAGCAGTCAGATCCGTGCAGGCTTCAGTGTAAAAAAAAAGGGAAAAATAAATCAATAATTAAGAAAACGGCATGGGGACCCCCCTCCACAGCCATAACCAGCACCAGGCTCAAAGAGCCAGGCCTCTTTTTTTTTTTTTATCAGAAAGACATTCAAATAGGGGTTCCCTGGTTTTTTAAAATCAGCCCCAGACCCCAAGGCCAGTGCTGGTTTCCAAAATACGGGGGACAAAATGAGTAGGGGTATTTTGATAACCAGCCCCAGGCCCAACCTGCCAGCCGGGTAATGCCACAGCCAGGGGAAGACTTTTTATACAAGTCCAAAGCATTCACCCTACCGACCAGTCAGCCTGGGCAGGGGTCCTGGTCGGTATTATTTTATTTATTTATTTACAGTCTCTTATATGGCGCAGTAGATTCCGTTGCGCTTTACAATAGTAGACAGTTATAAACAGGGCCGGACTGGGACCAGAAATCGGCCCTGGCATTTTGAACACACAGGCCCACCAGAAGGAGGCGGAACCATTGTGCGGCGAAAAGGGGCCGTGGTCTTGTGGAAAGGAGGCGTGGCATCAGAAAACAGAGGCGTTATCCATTACACATTATGGAACACACGTAATGACCATTACAGAATATTGCACCATTTAATATGCCCATTACACATTATGGCATTTGCACACACCATAATGCCAATGTCCAATCCATTTACACTCTATTTAAGATGGAATATAGTACAGTACAGTGGATATTTTGCAGTTATTGGTACATTTTGGGCTGACAGTACTATCACAGGCATCGGTAGGGTAAATGCTTGATGCGAATTTGCGGCAAAAAAGTGCGATATGGTGCGATTTTTAGTCATAAAAATGTGCAATTTTTAGTCAGGAAAATGTGCGAATTTGAGTACATGTGCGATTGTGTGTTAAAAAATAAAAAAAAATGGTGTGGGGTCCCCTTCTCCTGAGCATAACCAGCCCCAGGCTCATTGAGCCTGACATGGTTCCAAAAATACAGGGTACAAAAAGTTTAGGGGTCCTGCATATTTCTGAAACCAGCACCAGACTCTTGGACTGGTCCTGGTTCCAAAAATACAGGGGACAAAAAAAAACTGGGGGTCCCCCACATTTTGGAACCAGCACCAGGCTCCAACAGCCCGCAGTGTCATGCCACAGCCTAGGGACACTTTTTATATGAGGTCCCCCAGCCGTATCATGCTCACCATGCCTGGTCAGCCCTCGATGGGGTGCTTGGGGGAGTGCGATCTGGTCGCATGCGATGCGACCGATTTCACACACCCGATGCCATACAATGTAAATCGGTGGTGTTCCGGGCCCCAAGATTTCTGTTGCCAGCCCTGCATATAACATTTACAGTTTTATGCATAGGGGCCCCCACAATTTAGTAGCCTTGATTGAATAACTATTTGTATGTTTTTCCATACTGCCAACTGTAATACTAACCTGTAGTGTTGACTGTAACATTGCTTGTGGTAGGTTGTGTGGTGGTGAATGGTTGTGTATCTGCAAAATAACAAATACTTTCATTCATCTTACTTAGAGAGAGCATTGGCACATTGTCATGTGATGTATTAACAGCAAAAAAAATCATACATACCAGACAATAATACTTTAGAATGCAGCTGGATTAATTATCTTATATAATAAAAGGCTTAAGTGTATCCTCACCTCTAAGGGGGAATTGAAGCGTTTTGTGTGCCTGTGGCCACTAGATGGTGCCTATTCAATTGTTGATATTAGCCTTTTGAATGCCAACTTATCGCTGAGAGATATTAAAAATCTCTGCTAAAAATGCCAGCATCACTCACATTTGTTATATAAATTCAAATAAGAAATGTTGTGTAAACAGTTCACAGTTCACTGTATTGAACTGCTTTGCGAGCACCTCTGCTGCAAAAAAGAGGAGTTTTCTTCACCAGTGTCTGATCAGGCAGTTTGTGTCTTTCTAGAATGAGGTGCACTACAAGGTCAATAGTGGTTTTGCATCCAATGCAGCTGAATAGTAAAGCATAGAGATGAAAGGCTGGGGGTAGGGGACTAGCTATAGAGACAGTTTAGCTAAAAACACTGTTCTGAATACTCTGTATAAGGTTGTCCAAGCTTTATTTCACATAAAAAAAATATGTGTGCCAGCTTGCACAAGTAGAAAGCTGAATATATATACACAATTAAATGTTAAAAGATCATAAAACAGCTAAAAAACTGAATCGCTCCTGAGCAGCAACCGAACTGCAGGTGCAACGCATAGTACACAGCTGGTAGGCAATGCAGCCTCCTTGTAACGGGATTGTTAGCCTATCATATTATCTTTACCACTTTACAACAAAAAGGATTCCAATACAGTATGTAAAGCATTGTCTTGACCACTACTGTACAGTATGTTGGAGCCTTTAATTAACAGTAAAAAGCGATTCTGGAGCCCAGAATTTTTTTATAAGGAATGTGATAATTGACAGACTTGGCTGCACTCGGGGTTTTTCAGACTTCACAATGTTCACAATATTATTGCATTCAAATAAAAAATCTGTTTTTATTGTACTGTGCACTAGGCCCCTTCTTAAGCTACAGTACTGTATATTGTATTCTATAGTGCCATATCCATCCAGGGTTATTCAGCACTGTACTGTCATTTTCATTAGTGAAGCAATCGCCACTCAGCAGTGAATATGTGTAATTACAGGCTATCAATCCACTTACATATAGGGGGTTATTCTGGTTGCAGCCTTGCGAGTCCACCAAACCCCGCCTTGCGAATGGTGGCCTGGCTGCCACCTATTTGCAAGGTTGATTCCTTCGCCCATACTGTAGTAACAGTAACATCCCTCGCATCTAGTAATATTCCTTCGCAGCCTAGTGGGATCCACCCACATCATTCGATGGTTGGTGATCATCGAATGATGGCGGAGGTACACGCCTATAAAAGTGACTCTCAAGTCACTTACATATACGTGGACGCTCAGGTGGAAGTGGGTGGGCAGCTGACATCTGGCGATGAAAGCTGGCTGCCCCCAGGGCTTTTGTATGAAAAAAACAGCATTCTCATGGGAACGCCCATGAAACGCTGGGCGTTCCAATATGGAAATAGCCCGGCCTGGTGCCCTGGGCAGCCGAGAGGGGGGGGGAGCGGGTACTAATTACCCGGGCTTGCTTCAGGAGCCCGGCAGGGGCCCTGGTCCAACCCCTCCCGGACAGCAACAGCAGCACACACTTCTACAGCATGGGCTGTGCTGACAGCAGGCTCAGCATGAGCTGTCGGCACAGCACATGCTGTAGGTGTGTGCTGCTGCTGCTGCGTTTTCTTGCACCCCCCTGTAAACATTTTGGGGACGTGGCCTAAGAATGGGAGGTGGTCACACCTCCCACACTTAGACGACACCCCCAAATTTTACCGGGCCCCGGCATTCCGCTTGGCTGCCCTGCCGGTGCGGCATGCCCCTCCCCTTGCATGTTTTTCCATACTGCCATATATTTTACTAACCTGTAGTGGTACTGACTCTAACATTAGTTGTGGTAGGTTGTGCTGTGCTGAAAGGTTGTATATCTGCAAAATAAAATATAGTTTTATTGATACTTCTTAAATCAAGAATTGGGACATTTTCATATCACTTATTAACAGCAAGAAAATATCATACATACCAGACAATGGGGAAGATGTATTAAGCTTTAACAAGAGATAAATGCAAGGGTGATAAGGAGAGATAAATGCCCAGCCAATCACCTGCTAACTGCCATGTTACAGGCTGTGTTTGAAAAAAGTCAGTAAGGAGCTGATTGGCTGGAAGTTTATCTCTCCTTATCACCCTTGCATTTATCTCTTGTTAATGCTTAATACATCTGCCCCAGTAATACTTCAGAATGCAGCTGAATTGATTATCCTACCAGAGGCAGAACTCTGGGAGGCAATGGAGTCATCTGCCGCCGGGCTCCTGCTCTCAAGGGGGCACCTCTCCACCACTGCCAGTTTAAATCCATTAATTGAAAGCCATCAAAATTGTTTCTGTGGCTGAGTTCTGAAACATACAGTATATGTGTTCTCTCTCTCTCCCTCTCTCCCTCTCCTATAGAGAGACTATATATATTTTGAATAACGTGTGTGTGTGTGGGGGGGGGGGGGGAGGGGGGGCGCACCAATTTTCATTTTGCCTCCGGGCAACTGGGACGAAATTACGCCACTGGCTCCTCACCTCTATGGGGGAATAAGGGTGTTTTGAATGCCTATGGCCACTAGATGGCACCCAGAGTAATTCAGGGGTTGCTCCTTTCAGCCGCACACAGTAGCTGGCGCTGATATTACTGTTATTGTGTTGAGTCATTCTGACAGGTTGCGAACTAGGTATTGTACAAATGCCTCAAAATAGTTCCTACTAGCAGAGAGCCTGCCCTGACCGACCCTTTACTTTCACCTGTTGTGTCCCATTCTGCCCATCTGCTGTACAGTATGTTCTGCACCTTCCTATCCTGTCCTCTGCTCTGTCCCCTCCCTCCCAGGAGGCATACTACCCTGTACTACCATACTTCCAGCAGGTCCTCCTTTCTCCTGCTTGGGTTTGTCCCACCACTTTAGCAGTGAGCGAGTGCTGTTGGCGACATGGCTCCATCTGTGTATTCATGTAGGAGAGAGGACACATCTTAGTGTATATTTGTGTTGCTTTTTTGTGATTTTTCAGCAACAAGAGAAAACCTTGCATGTTTGCCAGCTGTCCTACATTGTGAAGGGTTTTCTGGACTCCCAAAAAGGGGGCCAGATTCCAACATGTAGGATATGTGTTCGTGTGGGGATCCATGCGCTGGGGCGCTGGTGCTCGGCCAGGCACCAGCCTGCTATTACACGCAGGCTATCTCCTTCCCAAGCTACAAACATTAGATCCTACATGCCAGCTGGATAACCTTTGTTACATGCACATGCAGTGGCGTAACTATAGCTCCGCAGCCCCCGCGGTGGCGGGGGGGCGCAGAGAAATTGGGGGCGCCGCCGGGGGGGGGGGCTGCGGGGCTATAGTTACCCGCGGTCTGCGTCTCGCCCGGCTCTCTGCTGGGACCTGCCTGACCGTCACGGTCCCGGCCGGCTCCTGCTGCAATGAAAACTGACAATTAGAAAATGGCTGCCCCCATACTGCAGACAGTTTTCTGTCTGCAGCATAGGGGCAGCCATTTTCTAAGAGTCTGTTTTCATTGTAGCAGCAGGAGCCGGCCGGGACCGTGACGTCAAGAAGGTCCCGACAGAGAGCCGGGCGAGACGCAGACCGCGGGTAAGAAGGGGGGGCAGGTTAGGTGTGTGTGGGGGGGGGCGCCGAATAAACGTGCGACGGGGGGCGCTAAATAAGTAGTTATGCCCCTGTGCACATGGGCAGTAAGACTGGTGAGTCCTTGAGCGCCCATACACGTGTGTTTAGCAGCATTACAAGGGGAGCTACATGTGTATTAGCCTAGGGCACCTGGAAACTTTAACCAGGCCCTGATAACTTTACTGCAAAATATTGTGTCCCATCCATGGGCATTAGCACATTCAATACAACAGTAATGAATACACAATGCAGATACTGTATGATTATTTTATAAAGGAAGTATATGACTTCATGTGCAACAAACAATAGCAAAGAAGTCTGTAAATACAGTTCATTGATCTTGTGAAGTAAGATAAGGAAAGTAAAATTCGCAGTCTTTGCTCTGAGTTAATGCACGTTAGAATATTGTCGTTATATAACCTCCAGAACACATTCAATGACTGCTGCAGCCTAAGACGTATGGCTAGTGCTCACCTGTAATCAGCACACTTGAATTGTCTATTTCAAATCGCTTTGTGAGTTCCGAACGATTTTCCATAATCCCGATAATGAATTCATTCTGAATATTCTCATTCGATATAATTTGTGCAAAGTATGCGGTGAAAACTACGATCACACTGCCATTTCTGGGAACAGATAATTGTGGAGAAAGAAGATAAACAATTGGTAAGTCAAAGGTTAATATTATCAATCATTTAGAAAGTCCTGACATTCAACAAAGCACTGTACAGTAGGCGGTCCGACAGGGGGGGGGATCCCGATAGTCGGACTACTGGTGCTCTGACAAAGGGGGCGAGCACAAAGAAGTCCCTTGCCGGCTCACTGCGCTCGCCGCACTGCAGCCTCGGTGGCTCGCCGCGCTGCGGGCTCGATGGCTCGCTTCACTCACCACAGGTTCAATTCTGCCTCTATGGGGGTCGTAGTCCCCCAAAATGGAGAATAGCCCCTGTCAGTCGGAATCCTCCCTGTCGGAGCACCGGCACTCGGGATTCTGACGTTGGGATATTGACTTTCGGGATCCCAGTCATCAGGCACCTAGGCAAAACAAGGTGCAGAGAGGAGGGGAGCAGAGAACTTTATGGGGTCTGGGCAGTAGCATAATTACAATGGGAGCAGGAACCACAATGGACTTCATTCATCCATTATTAAGAGGCCCATTTATCAACAAGTGATGAAACAATTTGTGAATGTTAACACGCGTGTTATAAATGTTGGTCCAGCCAATCAGCTCCCAGCTGTAATTTTTCAAATACATGACAGTAGTTGAGCATATGATAGCTAGGAGCTGATTGGCTGTTTTATCATTCACAATGAATTTTAGCACTTATTGATAAATACACTCCTAATGCTTGTTTCGGAGCTGCACAAATTTGTGCATGTCAAGTAGAAAAATAGCTAGAAACATGGTGCCGGTTCAATGTTTTCGGAGACCTGTGCATCTGTAATAGACTCTGTCATAAAGTCAGCATCTACTCACCTGCATTGTAGGGAGGGGCCTCTCTAAATACCACCCACCCCCTCCCCCCCAGGACCAGGAGGAAATTTTCACTTAGAGTTCACTATTATTTATTTATTTATTTACAGTTTCTTATATAGACCAGCAGATTCCGTTGCGCTTTACTATTGGAAACAACAGTGGTTAAACAAACTGTGTAGATACAAACCGACACTGGGGCAGATGTATTAAGCCTGGTGAAGAGATAAACTGGAGATAAAGTGGAAGGAGATAACGCACCAGCCAATCAGATCCCAACTGTCATATTTCAAACACAGCTGCTTGGCTGGTGCGTTAACTCTTCCAAGTTATCTCCACTTTATCTCCAGTTTATCTCTTCTCCAGGCTTAATATATCTGCCCCACTATGACTTACTGGGCATGTGCGCTGTTTAAAATAAATGGAAAAAAAATGCATTTACCACCCCTTGTAATACAGCAAGGTTCATTAAAAAAGTTCCTTGTTTGCTCTTCTTAATTTTCTCCTCACTCTGTTGGTGATTCTGTAAAAATGGACGACTCCCCAACATGTTTTGTGCATATGCCACATGAAGTCACAAGAAAGTATGTACATAGCGTATCTTGTGCTTAAAGAGACCAAGGTTGAGTTGGTATTTCTGGGCATTGAGACAGGGCCATCTTAACAGCACTGCAGGCCCTGGGTAATGCAAAGCACTACCCACTCATTCATTAAAAAAATCTAAACTTACCCCTTTTGTGGTACTGCTCATTCTCTTTAAACATTACATGACTATAAGCAGTCTGATTTGTGGATAGTTCCAGCCACCCACCAATCAGCATGCTGACAGCTATTCACGGTCTGGCCTACCCCCTTCTTGAAGGCTCCTAGAATCATGGGACCCTGGGCAGCTGCCCAATGAGCACATACATTAAGATAGGCCTATGGGGAGTCATGTGTCATAAAATTACACACAGTGTCATGAATGTGTGTCCAACCTCTGTGCATAAGTAAAAGACATCTGTTTCTGATGGATCTCTTGTATCTCTTGGGGCTTGGGCAAGTGCCGATACTGCGGTATATGCTGGAACCTGGAATGCACTGGATCTGGGTATGTTGGTAAGTTTCTGCAAAGTACTGGATCTGTGGGTACCAGAATGTCTCTGTAATATATTGTTTCTGTGGACCCAGAATATGTCTGGAAACTAGAGATGCCGGAATGTCACTATAATATCCCAAATCCGAGAACGCCGGATATGACTGGAATCCGGGGATGCTGGAATGTCTCTTTAATATCTTGAATAAGGGGATGCCGGAACATAACTGGAATCCAGGGATGCCGGAATGTCTCTTAAATATACTTAATTTGGAGGTGCCGAATAACATAATTATGCCTCCTTGGCAAAGACAGAATTTGGGGTACCGGAATAACTAAGGATGGCCTCTTTGGCAATTAACTGGAACAACTTAGGAATACCTCTCTAGCTATAACTGGTACTGAAGATTTCAGAAAACTTAAATAGGCCGAGCTTGGTGACAGGAACATTATTCGGATGACTGGGGTACACAGCACCCTGAGTCTAGAAGGCAAAAGCCCTGGGTACTGGCTGGCAACTGGATACGGCGTGGTAAACCGATGTTTGCTGTACTCCTGGTTGTGGCTGAATGGAAAACAGCATCTGGTTAACTGATGTTCACTGTGCTCCAGGATAGCGGCTTAATATCAAACAGCGTCTGGTTAGCTGGTGTTCGTTGTGCTCCAGGATGGCGGATGAGTATTAAACAGCTTCTGGATAGCTGTGTTCGCTGGTAACCAACAGAATTGAAAGCTAGATTGTACTAGATTGTAAGATCCTCTGAGCAGGGCCCTCTTCCCTCTTTTTAAAGCCCTCTTCACATTTCACTCACAGCTCTCCTATACTCAAACACTAAGTGACCATCCTTGGCCGGGGCTCGCCAGACCCTCCCCACTGGCGAGCGCCGGCGGACAGGGCTACAGTGAACTGGGACGCGTTTGTGTCTCACACGCACGCGCGTCCCAGTCTCTCAGCGGGGACGCTGCGTGTCCCTGCCCATCTCCGCTTCAGGGAGACGGGCAGGGTTAGGGGGGGTGCTCGGGGCAGCGAGGGGTACCTGCGGTGACGGCTGGGGAGGCGGCGGAGACCGGAGGCAGGCTCCATTGCCAGGGGGCGTGCGAGCGTCTCGTGCGCGCACGCCCCCTGGCGGGATGGCGGGGGCTGGCGATAGAATCGACATCCCCTGCACAGATGGGCTGAGCTCCATCTGTATGTTGATTGAGTCCTCACTACTTATATTTAAGCTGTAATGTGTTTTGATCTGTGGCGCTCTTTATTTGTACTCCTATTTTTGTTATTTATTCAATGTTATGCCAAGTTCTGTCTCCCTGTATTGTTACTTTGTACGGCGCTGCAAAACACTTGTGGCGCCTTATAAATAAAATTATAATAATAATAATAATATTAAAAGCTGGAAGTGACAGAGAAGCTGTAGCAACCTGGAAACTGGTAAGGACTGAAGGGCCAGTAGCAACTGGAAAATACAGGCACAGACTGGATATCAAGCTGTAGTGTAGCAACACAGGAGATCCTTATGGAGGAAAATACTGGTAACAGAATTTGATCACTGACATTGCTCAAGGCAGTTTCCAATTCCTTGAGCAGAGGTTTAAATCCATTATCTTGCGCTGATTGGAGGACTGGCTGAATGGTGCCTGGAATATTAGAAATGTACTCTGCAGCTAATTGATACTTGGAGACAGTGACTGCTGCCAAGAGTCCTTGCAGGGTTGTAGGATAGGTGATCAAAGTGTTACTGCAATGCTCAGTACCAAGAATGGTGAGAGCCAGTCGCGGTGTTTACCAATGGACTGCAAGGCTGCAGCCTCCCCCAGGTAAAATCCGCCACTGTAGTGAAGCCAGATGCAGTCTGTGAAGCTGCATTGGCTTTACTGTGACTGGCAGTGACTTGCTATTGGAAGTCCGACCTGCCAGTCACCAAGGCAGTCCCGTTGGGAGGTGTTCCCTCCCTAAGGGACACCTTTATGCGTGCTGCTGAGCAAATTCCCTGATTGCGCATGTGCAGTTCCTACATCAGTACTGCGTGCGCGCTGGTCCTGGTGCCTGTCATCTGTGTTATACAGGCGCCGGGACCATGATTCCCTTCTATGGGCTGTTGCCGAAGCAGCCCAAGGAAGATGGCCACATGCGCAGTACAGAGGTTTGTACTGTGCATAAACCAGACCTGGAGCCTGTCATCATAGCACAGGTGCCAGGGACCGGGAGGAGAAGTGGTGGCAACGGCAGTGACAGGGAGTGGGGGTGCTTGCATCGAGGTACCCTGCGGCGGATGTGGCCAGAGACAGCTCCCCTCCTCCAAGAAGGTATGAGCCACCACTGGTGAGAGCCTTGTATGATATTTGCCAAGCATACTAGAGAACCTGCATAAGTCCAGCTAACAGGCACACAAGGAGTTAACAACTGGATGTGATCTCTGAGGCAGACTAAGATTTCCACAGGTGTGCATTTGGTGATGCAGTCTGTGAGAACAAGACTGGGGAACTCAGACACACTGCAGACAAGAGGTAAAGTGCAAGGCATGTTTTTTTTAGAATAAGCAGGTTCATGACAAATAAGAGTCTATGGCAATGAAGGATTAGAGAAGTTGACCAAAACTGGAACCAAATTCGGGCTGGAGTTGGCTGAAATTAACGGAAGACTGGAGTCAGCTGGAACCAAAGCAATGCTGGTAGTTGAGGATACTGAGATGTGGTACTAGAAGTCTCCGATGAAGCACATCGATAGGACTTGGGATATAGAGAGAAATACTGCTGTAAAGTATATGAGCTCTTGTAAGAACCAGTGACCAGACACAATGTGAGTTCTCCAATGATGATAATGTATCAATGTTTGGAGCACCAATGGTGGTTGATATCAATGATGCTCTTTGAGTGGTGGCTGGTAGAAGTAGATGGTACTTGTGTATTGAGCGATAGCAGATAGCAAGCAGTGAAGGCTGAGGCAGATGACGATCCAATAGTGTATCAATGATGAATGTATGGTAGTCAATGATGGTTAAGAGACTTGGTATTGACCGGTGGGAAAAGCTAGGAAGCTTGTAGGAAACACAGGAGATAAGCTGGAAGTGATTGCTTATAGTTAATGAATCGATAGGGAGATGATTGTGATTTGAGAACCCACAGGGAATAGCTGAGAAACTTGCAAGAGTCTCAAGAGATTAGCTGGAACCGATTGAGATGATTGTACTGGTCTGGAAACAAGATATCACAGGAGCAGATCCAAGATTACTACCAGGCTGTAGATACCAGTGCACTGACTGGTCTTCTCCCAGCATCCTTAAAGCATCAATGTGTTGCTGATAAGCTGGGAAGAAGCAATGTCAGAATTGGCTGCTGAGAGTCATGTGACGACAGGCAAGCTTGCAGCACCCATGTTTGGAAACTGGAGGGAAACTCAGCATGGTGTAAGCATGGCTGCAGCCTGTAGGTTTGTAAACGGAGATGAGCACAGTGAAGCACTGTCAGGATGAATGGAGTGCAGCAATGTGGTGCGACCCAGAGTGACAGGATGGGTGCTGCTGGATGACTGCGGGTCACAATGTCCGGACACCGGAATACCCATTTCACAGGAAACTCCTAGATGACTTAAGCGCAAGCTTGGAGAAACACTTGGAAGGTAAGAATGTGTTTCTCAGACTCCGGGTCGTGACAGTATATATTCAGTTCCAGGTGCTCTTCAGTTCTCCAGTCTTTCGTGTGTGCTGCCTGGTCCAGCATTCATAACCTACACCTCTACATTAGGAGTACAAAAAGCAGATTTTCATGCTCGTGTTACTGAAATCTTTGCACTGGGATGCAGTTAATATCCCGGCGGTCGGGATCCCGGCGTTCAGAATCCCGACGCCGGAATCCCGACCGCCGAAATGCCGACACATTCTCCCTCCTGGGGTGTCCACGACACCCCTGGAGGGAGAATAAATTAGTGTGCCGAGCGTAGCGAGGCACCGGGCCCGCTGCGTGGCGAGCGCAGCGAGCCCGCAAGGGGGGGCGATCCACGTCCCCCCCTTGTCGGCATTTCGGCTGTCGGGATTCCGGCGTCGGGATTCTGTACGCCGGGATCCCGACCGCCGGGATTCAATACTGAATCCCTTTGCACCTTTGTGCCAATTTGTAGTAAACCTTGATGCATTCGCAATGGATCCACACTTCTGCCGATACATAGCTCAGCTGACATATCTTTCTCCTCCGTCACCTTAATGTAAGGTCACATCTCTAAAGTTCTATCCCATTTCTATTAAGCAGTGTTAAAACCCTGAAATAATGATTTCCAAATGTAGAAAATGTAAATGCAATTAAGTCTGGCCTGGATTAATTCAATTGTAATGAGGAATGAAAAAGAACATTGCTTCTTCAAATACAAACAGCTTCTAATTTAGAGAAGTGAAGCGAAAGTATATTTGCAAAATCCCGCAGTAGCCATAGTTTGCTATTATTTAGCAATTTCTGACTTTTCTTAGCCCATTATCTCTGCCTAGGGTAGATTGCTATGCTGACAGTTGTAGCGAAATTGGAAATTAAAACAATTAAATGACTTAACCCTTTAATAACCTGCGGTAAGTGACAACATAATGTCATGAACAATTTAAACCATCTATTGGGGCAGCACAGTGTACTGGTTAGTATTACTGCCTGACAGCACTGAGGTCATGAGTTCGATTGCCACCATGGCCCCTATCTGTGTGCAGTTTGTATATTCTCCACATGCTTGCGTGGGTTTCCTCCGAGTACTTCGGTTTCCTCCCACAATTTAAAAATATACTGGTAGGTTAATTGGCTCCCAAGAAAAATTAACTCTAGAATGTCTGTGTGTGCCTGTACATGTGGTAGGAAATATTGATAGTAAGCTCCACTGGGGAAGGGACAAGGATAAAATATTCTCTCTGTAAAGTGGTGCGGAATATGTATGCACTATATAAATAACTGGTAATAATAATAATAATAATAATAATAATAATAATAATAATAATAATAATAATAATAATGTAAGCCTACATTTTGACACCAGGTAAATAGAGCAAAAAACATATCTACAATAAAGACACAGAGACATATTGGTGGGGAAATGAGTCAGCTTTATTCAAGAATTTATCTAAAGAAGATAAATAATATGATGGTAAAGACCTGCACAAAGAATTGTCAAATCCCCAATAATTAAAGGCACAGATGGGACCAACAGCCAGGGCATCATTCAAGGCTTAGAAGAGGTCAACTGTCAGACTCTCACCAAGAACTTAAAACTTTGTGGCCAATTGCCACCCAATCTCCAACAACTCAAGGCTTAAATGGGGCACAATTGCCAACCCATCATCCATAAATCAAATACAAAAGGCTTATATGTGGACTGCCAGCCTATGATCAATGACAAAAGGCGTAGGCTGGGGCCACACACAGCATTTTAGTGGGTCCCTTTAAATGGGACTCACTTGGCAGGAAGGAAACTGTACACAGTCTCCTATGCTGCCAACCATACATATGAAGCAGGGCCACAGCCGTTGGATTCAAGATGACAGGAAGGCCGCATCTCAAGAAGAACACATATATTTGAATGTATGTGTTTACACAGTGCTGGCGAGGGGTGTGTGGTAATTGGATTGGATGTGGTCCGGGGTCCTCTTGTAGAGGTTGCGGGGATTGTCCAGGGATCCCTTGCGGTAGAGGTGGTCTAGGGTACCATTGCGGCTCATTAAGACAGCTGCAATTTAAAAAAAAAATTCAAAATTGCTGTGGCCAGCCAATATCAGCTTGCTGCATCATAACCCCACCCCCTTAGCCAGCATGAGACAGGGGGGTAGGCATTCCAATGGCAGAAAGGAGCTCCTGAAGAAGCTGAAGTCCTGGGGTGGCAGCAGCCATGCAAAAGAGGCCGCCATCCTCAGGCGAAGATGCTGTGGAAGCCCAGGATGGGATTCAGATGCAATGAAGAGGCAATTAAAGCCCCGGGGGGCAACTTCTAAGTGAAGAGGGTGTAGATTAATAAAATATTTTAAAAACCAGTGTTTTGTTTTTATTTTGATATTTCCTTTACAGGGAGTTTATAGGTACCAGTGAGCCTTTAAATGCCCCACATGCTGATACCTGGGGATTTCCCAAATACCAGCATGTGGGGCAGGCTTGCTGGAAGCTGTAGTCCCACTGTAAAGGAGCTTATGTACAAGCTTTCAACCCTGCACCCACCACCCAGGTGTGCGTAATATAGCCTTGGGCTTCAGCACAGGCATGGTCTGCCCTGGAGAGGGGGGCACACCTTTATTTGGGGGGTACTCACCTCCCCAAGAACTCCAGGCCTGGGCTGACTAGTTAGAGTGGTTAATGATTTGGCCATGGGACCCAGTCAAGTGTTTTCCTGGTTATGGCTCTGCACCACCTGCCGAGCCATAGTAGTTTTGTTTTAAGTGTCTGTCAGCCAGGCACTTAAAACAAAACTACATGTCCCAGCAGCCTCTGCTGGCCGGGACCAGAGCAGACCAGACTAATGGATGCCTGATGCAGTTCTCAGGAAGAGCTGCTGGGTGCTGCACTGCCTGTGCGGATGAGGGGAGGAGGAGGACCCAGCAAGTCACAGGGATCCGAAGAAAACAGTGCAGGAAGGATCTCCCTGTCAGCCCCCCACCACAGTGGGTACTTGTATTATATATTCTTGTTCATTCCGATCTCTGTTGCTCTCTCTCTCTCTCTCTCTCTCTCTCTCTCTCTCTCTCTCTCTCTCTCTCTCTCTCTCTCTCTCTCTCTCAATTTCTCCTTTTCCTCTCTTCTGTTTCTCACTCTGTCACACACTCACTAATTTACCCTATTCATTCTCTCTCACCCTCCCTCTTCCATTTCCACCTATTCCATTCTCTCTATCACTCACACACACACACACACACACACACACACACACACACACACACACACACACACACACATACATATACAGGGGGTCCTGCCTTTTTTGACAGTACTGGGCCCCATCATTTCTGATGGCAGCCCTGAGTGTAAGAGTGACTGACAGGTGTATCTGCTCTCTGTGTAGTTCTTACTCAGACTGTATTTATACAAATATGCCCTGACTACAATGGCACTCCTTCATTTCTAGCATGTGCTTTCCAAATGTAAGGAAGTTTAACTATGGAATGCAAGAAGAAGCTATAGGCATGGTCTGAATTTTGGCATTGCCAGCACATGCAGCACGAATGCAGTTGGAGTTTTAAATCCTCTACACCAGGCCTGGCCAACATATGGGTCTAAAGTGGTTGGGAAACTACAAGTCCCACCACTAACTGCCACAGTTTTGAAATGAAGAGTTGCTTAATTTGTGCATGATGGGATGAGTAGTTTAACAGCTGCTACAGAGCCAAGGCCAGGCCTGTGCTAAATTGTAAACTGTACAGCAGGGCATTCTGCTTCATTGTTGATATTCCATATTTAGGGCTTTGGTACATTATTATTAGGATTCCTATTTTTATTATTATTATTATTATTATTAATATTTTGTTGTCGTTAGAAAACAGCTTTTATACAAATGTGTTGATTTTTTCTGCCTCTAGTTCCAATTTTCTTTCCAACCACTAAATCCATCCTTTAATAGCATATAAAGCAGGAGGCTTTTTTAGTAACACAGAAGGTAATAATACAGCATGGAGAGAAATCTAAGTGCTAGTCCCCATAATCTATGTCCTTACCTGAATTCCACAACTTCTGATGTTTTATATTCAGACTTCAGCTGACTAGTTTGAAAAATGTCATTGACCTGTTTATTACAAAAAAAAAAACACAAATGAACATAGAAACAGATTTTAATACTAATTATTATTACTATAATTAAAATTTAATGATGAGTACTTTGTAATGAAACTTACCCCCTCTCAACTACTCCAGTTGTAATTTAGGGGAGTACTCAATGTACTGTAGGGTCATGACTGTCGGTCTGACCCCACAGCCGTGACCATGTGCCGTTCTTGGTATGTTCGACAGGGATTTTGCAGGCAGGATTCATTGTCCCGCCTGCCGAGCACCGAGAAGGGGGCGTGGATGTGAGAAGCGGCTGGAAAAAGGCGAGCTGCGGCCAGGAGCTCGTCAATACCCTGCCGTTCTCGTCAGAATGTGCTCGACGGCTTGTGAAGTCGGGCATGTTCTGCTGAGATCCCTGTTCAATACTGTCGGGGAAGACAGCATTGAATATTTCCCCGCTGCCATTTCCCCCGTCGGGAATGTCAGCGGGAGATTGAATACGCCCCTTAATATCTCCATAGGTATATAAACTTTATGGTTGTGATGTTCAGGGATCCTTCTATTCAGGAGATACTTAGAATTATGGCTGCTATGGTATGTAAAGATGGGATACATATGAAATTGGGGTGGTGGCCCTTTACCCCCTAACTATCCCTGCTTGGAGAACCTCGGTTGAGTCGGGGGGTCGGCGCGGGGCTCCCAAATGCCGCCCTGCATTGGCCGGTGCCCCAGGGAAATGCCTAAAGCTGCCTAGTGGTGGCGCCGGCCCTGATTGGTCGTAATTGCGCACTATTAATGTGTTTCGGTACCAGATTATTTTAAACTGAAGTCAGTTGACAATTGTATGATTGTTATTGTGGATATCAAACTTTCTATATTGATAAATTGCACTTTCTTATAAATATTTTAATTGCCTCATAAAAGCTGACAGATTTCTTCCTGTTATATGCACAGAAAGGGATCTGAATGGATCCCTCCCAGTGTTCCTTGCTGCATGTTCATCATGCAAAGCATACTCAGAAGGATTCTTGGTTCACAAATCCAAAAGCCCCTACACAGCAAAGTGCTGCACTCATTGATAGATCAGTTTACAGTACTCTAATATCTTTATGCAAAGAGTGTTAATAAAAAGGGATCAGTGGTGGGATGCATCACATCTGCCCTAGATTTGGAACAGTCCTCCCTAAAATTGCACATGGGCATGTTTTGCAAACTATGAACAATCTTAAGGTGCCCATACACTAGTAAGATTTATCTGCAGATCTGGCTGGTTGGAACAAAAACATGGTTATGGATGAGTGACAGTTTGTCAGTTTTCCAGCATTTCCAAGCAAATGGTCAACTGTCATTTGCCCTCATCCATAACCAGGTTTTTGTTCCAACCAGACAGATCTGCAGATAAATCTGCGTGTGTATGGCCACCTTTAGATGTGGTTCTAATAGGAGAGATTGGTGAAATGTCATAGCTATCGAGTTATATGGAGTTAGTCTTTGAACTATGCTGTAGTTGATATAATAAAACATTACAAATTGTTATCATTATTTAAGTTAAGAAATTACATATTTTTCTGCAATTATTGTCCTCAGTTGTCCTCTGTATTTGCAGTTAGAAAATCAGGCATACAGTACTCCTACGGAATGATTGATATGCAACACAATTGCTCAAGCAATACAACTCGGGAAATACACTGGCTCAACTATTGTAGACCCGGTTTTCATACCTCTCTTTTTTTGGTTGACTGTGTTTGTGCATATTAATTATTTGTCAAATCTCAGTTATGCTGATGGCTATTGAATTGTTAAGCATGTTGATGTCACATACAGAATGCAGAACCAGAAAAAATTCCACTCTAAGTTGTATGTCTGAGGTTTAATGTAAGATTATCTGTTTGCGCTGAACCATAGGCTATTAAGGAGTTTGCAAACCACCAACTCCTGTGCAATTCAATATCCACAGCAGGTTAATAAATACTACCATTTTTATAAAAAAAAAATGAATCTGATAGGTAGTGATTTTAAAACCATGGCTGGTTGTTTATTTTTTCTCTCTCTCTCTCTCATCATCATAAGGCAAAAACAGGGGGGGGGTTTCCAGTTGTCCGGAAACTCCCTCTGCTTGGCAAATTGCTCAAATTATGACAACGATTGCAATAGTATAAATAGGATTACAAGGGCAGCCACCACATCATGCAGTGTAACGGACAGAGCGGAGCTGCTGCACATGTCCAGTGGTAGCGGATTCTTCAATCAGTGCACTGGACCATAGAGTAGCTATAAAGAAGAAGAGACAGGTGCCTTGCCATAAGGTGGGAGAATGTGAGCTGTTTAGCGGGACAGTTGGGAGGTATAGTGATGTAGAGGATTTAAAACTCCAACTGCATTCATGCAGCATGTGCTGGCAATGCCAAAATTCAGACCATGCCTATAGCTTCTTCTTGCTTTCCATAGTTGCACTTCCTTACACTTGGAAAGCACATGCTAGAAATGAAGAAATGTAATTGTAGTCAGGGCATATTTGTGTGTGTGTTGTACTGTGTGTGGTGTGTTATGTATGTGTGTGTTGTGTGTACCTGTCCAATGTGTAAGTGTGTGAGGTGCACTATGTATATACAGTATGTGTGTTTAGTGTGCTGTGTATGCGTATGTGATGTATTGTGTCTGTGTATACAATGTGTACGTGTGTTGAGTGGTACATGTATATCCCAAATTTTTCCTAATTGTTTAAAGCTTCCACCATAATGTTAGAATGTGTTGGCATTCATACTCAATTACAACAATGAAATAAGGGGCGGTGTTGTTCCTTCATCATCTGTTTTCCAGATCATCAATCAAGGCAAATTGAACCTTTTAATTTCTTTACATTTCTAAGTGAATTTTCCCCCAAAACAGATGCAAGGTGCACACCACTGGGTCCAGAGGCGGTGTGCCACGGTGTCTCTGCAATGCGACAGACACGCACACACACTCTTCAACGTATTATATGAGTAATATCCCATTTGGTGTCTCTCAGAATACAGTAAACTAAACCTTGAAATTTACTAAGATGGGAGTTCTATTTCACAAAAGATGTGGCTATGGGCAACCAATCAGAATCTACTTCTTATTTATTTAGCAACTTCTATAAGATAATAGATAGTATCTGATTGGTTGCCCATAGCAACATCCAATGTCAAATAGAACTCCTATCTGAGTAAATTTCCCCCGCTGTATTTTGTGTCTACCTTTAAAATATAAGGAAGTACAGTGAGTAAATACATATGTTTAACAATAACAAAGTTTTACCATTTTTTGGACATCAAAAGCAAGAAGTTTAAAATCTGGGGAGTTCTGGTCCTGCAAGCTGGGTGTGTAAGTTGCTCCAGACACAATTTTAAACGATCCCCATGCAGTGCTACTATTCCCTAGGTCACAGCTGGTATTACCTGGGGAGGAAATTAATCACATATGAGAATGTTTTGTTCATGCTTACATCCAGAATACACACAAGTCAGAGAATAATCATTTGTATAGCAATTAAAGACCACACACTAACACAACATAGGCCCTTATTCTGGTTGGTGCGGTAATATCCGCGTGCGTTCGGGCCGCCGATGTTTTGTGTCTGCGCATGTGCAGAGGCGTCTCTGCGCATGTGCGAGCGGGGCGTACGGCCAAATCCCGCATGAAATGTGAACACTCCGAACAGGGGGTGGAGAGGGGCGTGAAGGGCTATTTGGGCTCATTACCATATGCATACACCCCGTGTTTCATGGGCGTTCCCATGCAAACGCTGGGCGTACGCATGGTAATGCGGCCGTGACGCACGTGTAGTGGCAGACATATGACATCGCCGGATGTCAGCTGCCCGCCCAGATCCCTGCTTTTGCACGGAAAAATGTCCGTGTGGTCTGAGGTTGCGGGAGCTGGTGGACCATTCGGTCCTGCATTCGATGGTCTGCGACCATCGAATGATGGGGGAGGTTCCCTGAGATGGAGGAGGCGTATTCCATGAAAAATACACGTGCGGTCCGTTCGGCCAGCTTCTTACCGCGTACGGACGGAGTTGGCGATCCGTACGGAAGGCGGGGTTTCGCACGCACGGTCCTGGCCGCATATTCGGATCCGGCCGCACCGATCAGAATAAGGCCCATAGTCACATGAGATTTCCCTTGAACTCCCCGAGAGTCCTGTAATTACTATTTTGTACACAATTGCTTTATTTTCACTTAAGATATATCTACAGCACATACAATATACTCAAGATTTATCTTAAGACTCCTTTTAAATAAAAAAAAAAATGGGCCGGACAGTTAAACTGTGCACAGTTCAGTCCACGATTACGATAAATCCTTATTGCAGAAGTAACAAAATGTGGATATGACTTGTGACACACAGAACCGCACATTGGATCAGAATCTTAAGTATATGTGATATGATTTTACACTTTGCGATTTATCGGCTTGATTCGTTGAAATCGGATAAAAAAATCCCAAATCGCTCTAGTGTATGGGCACCTAAAGTTCGTTTTAGCATAACAGACGTACAGTACCAAACTTCTTATTTATAAATGTAATCTAAAATAGTTCAACGTTAAAATAATTTTTATAAGAAACTTTAGCGCTCTCTTTTATCTGACCTTTAGGGTATTCAGTGGTTTTCTTTTAGAATTATCTGTGTTATTTATAAATCTAACAAAAAAAATGTATGAATTTATGGATAGCACGTACGGTACTGTATTATATGCACTCAGCATGCTGTAAAAAAAAAACACTTGTACTGTACACTCCATACATGTACCCAGCATGATGTGTTTTTCAGTGCAGACGGCAATGCTATTCACAGTCTTGGCTTTTGGCTTATTTCAGCTATACATAACTCTTGCTTAAAGAAAAATATGCCAACTATTCATTAACACCAAAAGGGTGCATATAAAATAAAAACTACTTAAAGTTTCTTTAGTCAAATCAAATTTTTTTTTTTACTTATGGAATATTTTTCTATCTTATTATAATACACATTATTATAAAAGTGGATAGTTAATTATTTTATTATAGCCTATTGTACAAAGAGACAATTTGAAGAAGGCGCCCAATGTTCTAGTTCTAATTTAGAACGGCCCTATAGGGTTAACAAAAATAAGCAATCCAGAAAGTTCTTGTTTGTATTTATTTTCATAAAAAGTCTTTTAGTTCATAAAAAGGTGATAAAATTCCACATGAAGAGAATTTATTGACATATTATTCACACTTGTGGACGTGGATGAAATTGAGTCAATGTAGAGAAGAGGCCAGCGCGTTTCAGCTACATGACACTTCATCAGGGGTCAATCGAACACAGAAGCATGGTAAAGGATTACAAAGAAGGTGCATCACAGAAAATTGATGTATTTTAATGTTTGGTTTACAACAATCCTTAAATGTATACTTTTTTTGTTTTGACTATTCAATTACACCTACTGTACTAAGTTAACTGTTTTTGAGTGTTAACACATAGACTATGTGATGATTTCCTGGACCTATGTGCTACTACTGCCGGGCTCGTGAAAACCGGCTACTTATTATTTATTACCAGTTATTTATATAGCACACACATATTCCACAGCACTTTGCAGACAAATATTTGTACATTCACATGTTTTACATGAGTCCCTACCACATGTACACGCACACACAGACATTCTAGGCTTAATTTTTTTGGGAGCCAATTAACCTACCAGTATAATTTTTGGGAGAAAAACATGGGGAGAAAATACAAACTCTGCACAGTTAGGGCCATGGTGGGAATCGAACCCATGACCTCAGTGATGTAAGCCAATAATGCTAACCATTACACCATCCATGCTGTCCCTTAATGGTTTGGGGCTTTTTGGAGCTTGCTGAGTTCTCAGAAAAAATCTACAACAAGTACTGCCGGCGAGCTACATTCGGGCGATTTGAGTTTCTCCGGGGATCAAATAGCCCAAGGTAAATAACCACAGCTAATTGTTAGTATTGCTTTTCTAGTTGAGTTTAGGATTGTATCCTCTATGGGTTTTTTAACGTTTTTGTTCAAAAATAATATTGCCTATATCCTTGCAAGAAAAAAAATGAAAATGGAGCACATAATATAGAACATATTCCACCTAAACAAACAAAAAACAAACAAAAAAAACCCCATTAAATCAATTCATTAACACATTATCATACGCACAGTAATAGTGCCGTGGAGGAGAACCTCTTCTGGCACTTAGGAAGATTAACCCCTTCAGTGGCAATCCCGAGAATTTTCAGGGCTGTGCCTCAGTGCCCAGTCTGGCAAGCCCTGAAAATTCTTGGGATTGCCATTGTTTGGAGCCCGGCTTCCTCCCCTCTGCGGTGCCGCCTCCTCCCCTCTCCCCTACGGGTTTCTTATTGAAGTCCCAAACGCCGGCTTATGAGAAGCAGGCTGCCGGGGACAGGGACGCAGCATGGGGGGCGCAGGTCCGGCAGCCGCTGATTGACAGTGCAGCGACGCTGCCCGGACCTGGGGAGGTAGTGGGGGGGGGGGTTTAAGGGAGCGCGCCCCATAAAAACTTGCCCAGTGGGGAGCGCTCCCCCCCAAAAAAAAACACCTCTGAAGGGGTTAAACAAAGCCATATATAATATTAATAACAAAGCAGCAGCTAGTAAATCCTAGTCAGGAAACCAAGGATTCATTTTTATCTGTTTTTTTTTTATAACTAAAGGACCAATGATCCAGATAAAGGAACGTAAAGATAGTGAAAATTGTATTTTTTTTTTTTTTTACTCTGTGCCCAGGATATATGGCTCCTGTAAGGTCCCAACTGGTAGGAAGCCACTTTGGGTATTTTTTTATTTTTTATACTGTTCATCTTTTAAAGTACATTCTGAAAAAGATATTGGACTACAGTGCACTTGGGACCTGATTCATATTTGTTAGTAAAGCAAAAAAAAAACACACAACCGGGAAAACCCAATCTGCACTGCAGGTGGGGCTGATGTAACATGTGCAAAGAGATTTAGATTGTGGAAATGGCCACAAATATAAGTCCATTTCCACTGGCTTATATTTGCGTGGCCACTTGTAATCATTTGATGGTCGGCGACCATCGAATGATTGTGTCCCTGCAGGCAAGGCTGCGGATAGATGCTTATGCTATACATCCATTTTAATGCCCAGCATGATATTGGCGAGCAAGGATGGAGGGGTGGCCATTCGTGGCGGCGATGTTTAGTTGCAAAATTCGCAGCTTTACGAGTCAACCAGAATGACTCCCCAGTCTCATCTTCTACAGTTCTAACGTTCTATAAGGAGATTTATTGGGACATCAGATTTTTTTGTTTTGTCAAAACTACATGATGTGGTTATCCAATCTTGGAGAGAGGTAAAGTGTAGAGGGCTCAGTGTACTAAGCCATGGAGAGAGGTAAAGGGAACGGATGTAAAGTACTATCCAACCAGCTAATAACTGCCATGTTACAGGTTGTATAAGGAAAATAACTGTAGCTGATTGGTACTTTATCTCTGTCCACATTATCTCTTGCCAATGCTTTGTACATAGAACCCCCACTGCCCATATCCCGGCACTAGAATGCTAGGGGATTTATACGCTAACACACCCTCTTGTATGCGGATAAGGAGGAGAAATCCATCATATCATTTCTCTAACCTTCGCTCTGAAAAGTAAATCTATATTTACAGTACTTTTCAGAAGCCCTCTATCTGTCGAATTGGGGGTGGGTGCTGAGGTCATGTGACGTCAGCCATATGCACCAGGGATGGATGTGGATGGACACCCAGCATTTCCATGGGAGGGCCCACCATATTTGTATGCACGCCCATAAATGCTGCATCTACCTCATGCACACCCTCTTCCACCCGTCCTGGAGTGAACTTCCCATGAGTGTGAAGTGAAACTCGACAAAGCTGTTCCTTCCTGGGATTTGCACATACACATACAGAGAGAGTCATCCTCATCTGGCCCTTTATTAGGATTATGTAAACCTGAGCTGTCGGACTTAATCCTATACTAATCCCCTACTGTATTGCTCTATGTATTGTATTGCAGCTGAGAACAATAGGCCTTGGCTCACCATGGCTATCCAGAGAAGGTTAGCTGAAGAAGGTTCCATCTGTATTTGTGCATCCGTAAACCTCTACCATCGGGACTGGGGGCGAATCCAGACCTCAGGGAGTGAATCACCCCCATAGTACTGTACCTACTCTACTGATCAGCTTCTAACTGTCATTTTTCAAGCACAGCCTGTAACACGGAAGTTAGAGCTGACTGGTTAGTACTTTATCTATCTCCACTTTATCTCACTCCAAACTTTGAAAAATTGTTCCTTATCAATGTAATTAGTGCTTTGGCTTGAGTCTAACTGAAATCTGGACCTGCTTGCATAGCGGAACCTAGGTGCGTGTAATCACTGGCAATAACCTCAGGGATCACAACTGGAAATTCAATTAAACTTACACCCAAACTGTATAATTAAACTGCTTTATATATATTTATGTATTTATTAATTTAACCGTACAAATTGTTTTCCTCAGCAATTTTCCCTCTTTGCTGAACTGCCGGCAAAAGTAGCTGGCATCTGTGTGCCACGGATACCGGAACCCTGGCACCTGTCAGAATACTGATGCCAAAATCCCAAAGTTTACATCCTGTACGTAAGTATCAATGTTAGGATAGGGTTAGGCTGCGGGGATGGACGGTTAGGGTAAGGTTATGGGGAGTGAGGTTTAGGGTTAGGCTGAAGGAGGGGAGGTTAGGATTAAGCTGAAGTAAGGAAGGGTTAGTGTTGTCCTGTGAAGGTGGGAAGTTCAGGGTTAGGCAGTGGAAGTGGAAGGTTAGGGGGATGGGCAATTAATTTATTCATTACACCCAGGGCTGGATTAAGCCTTCAGGGGTCCCTGGTTACTTTACACAGGGGGTCCCCCTCCCATTTGTCATTACTGGCCGCAAACTGAATGGTATAATATTACAGTCAAACACACAGAGTAAAGGCAGTATAACTATAAACGTGGTCAATGGGTAGCTGCATGGGGTGTTAATAAAAACACACAAACATATAGACCACTGTCGAAACACATTGGGTGTGGCTACAATCTGTGCTGACGAGTGACGTCTCTTTGGTCCTTTGTGAACGTTCCCGATCCTGTGCTGACTGCGGCGGGTGGACGAACCCCGCACGGCTGATCACCCCGCGTGTTCCTGAGACCTGTTCGACTCCGCTGTGCCAGTGAAAATAGTCGTCTGTGGCGAGTTTCTATTTCAAAACCCCAATGTATGTCAGTTAATATCAGTAAAATTGTTGTTTTTACACTCCGCTGACTGTGCGCTTTATCTATTTTCTCTCCATATATATATATATAATATATATATATATATATATATTTATTAACAGTTTCTTATATAGCGCACACAGATTCCGCAGCGCTTTACAAAGAATATTTGACAATCCACATCAATCCCTGCCCCAGTGGAGCTTACAATCTATATTCCCTGCCACATGTACATGTACCCGGAGGAAACCCATACAAGTACGGGGAGAATATACAAACTCCGCACAGTTAGGGCCATGGCAGACGCAGCAGAGTGACGTGGGGCGTTGTTAGGCAGACTGGAAGCGAGTCGGCCTGGATTTGGAGAGCAGAGGGGTGACGTCAGCGCGCTGTTACAGCGTGACGCGTCACCCGGATGCGACGCACACACGGGGACTCGTAGACAGACGCTAGCTGCCGCAGTTACTCGCACGTGAAACCGGTAAGCTCAGGTGATGCCTGAGAAATGTGGGGGCGGGATTTTGTCTGCTATATATGTCTTGTGGTTTTTAAATGCACTTGTATGTCCTTGAAAACGGGGTAACACCCGAAACGCCGTTGGAATAAAGGCTATTTTACATCACTGGAAACAGTCTGGAGAGTGCCGCCTTCTTCACATTTCTATATTGGAGCAACTTGTTTGTTACCAGGGAAGGCACCTCAGCATTTACTTTGAATTATTACACAAGTGCCGGGCTCTCTCTCTCTCTCTCTCTCTCTCTCTCTCTCTCTCTCTCTCTCTCTCTCTCTCTCTCTCTCTCTCTCTCTCTCTCTCTCTCTCTCTCTATATATATATATATATATATATATATATATATATATATGGATAGAAAAGATATAGCGTGCGCCTCCTATTGATTCACCACCACCACCTTAAAATTCAGATGGACATAGACATATTTGGTAAAAAAGTTATACAATTTATTATAAAATAATATTTGTTCCATATGCAGTCACAGTCTTCTTAATCACAATAACCCGACGCGTTTCGTCCTATGGACTTCATCAGGGGTATTACATATGACTCTAGGTGGTGAAGAACAAAATTCAGCTTTAAAAATTTTTCAAACATAAAATTATACATAAAAAACGTTTTTGATGGTAATATACATACCATATTGGCATGTGTTCTTTAATAAAAAGCTGGTTGTGCTGGTTCCTCAGTAGGATACTGGAACCGCCAAAAAGTATGTCTCTGCAATTTCTATAGAGCAGAACATATTTTTTTTTCAGATATTGAGCTAGGAATAATATCAGAGTTGAAGGTACGTATTTCTCTCAATAGAGATAAAGAAGGAGGTAAAGAAGGAGGTAAAAAAAGGAATAATGATACATACCCCTTTCAGTATGGAATGGGGCAAAAAAGTAGATGGTTTGGAGAGGGGTTTTTCTCATCAGTCCTCTCTAAAATAATATGATATGGGATCCATATGATTTCTGTCAGCACAGGTGATATTATGCGTAAATCTCAATTGACAGTAACCCAAATAATGGGTGTTTGGAATGTTCTATACTCCCAAAATCAGAATATAACAAAGTTTTAATCCTGCACAAAATACTACAATATCATGTAGTTTTGTACGTAATAATCGAAAAATACCACAATCTAATATAATTATGTACATAGTAATCGAAAAAACTTCAACTTTATCCCATCAATTAATGATTGTAATCTCTAACTATCACACAAGCATATACATTGTATCATACAAGATCACTGCAAGAGTGACAATATAAGAGACTTTATCTCTAGGTTACATCAGGCTATTAAATCCCTTGTTACCAGTGACAAGGCACAGGGTGTCATACAAGCTTACAGGATTTATAAAACTGATACAAAATGTAGCAACATGGACAACTGTATAATATCAGGCTATTACTTCCCTTGTGGCCAATGGCAGAGCACAGGGTGAGCCTGCAGCATTATTACATAACAAAGGAATATATATAGGCATATCAATATGGCATGAAACTTACCCAGAACATATACTGCAACTTCTAAGCTGCCACTCCAAATAGCTGCAGATGGCTACTAGTGCACGCTGGGCTGATATATATAGTAAAGGACCCGGAACGTCACTTCCGGTTTCGTATAATCAAGCTAACTCCTTTGTTTACACTATTAAGCCCCTTAGACTGATAGTTACATCAAGGAGGGATGTCGGGGATAGCGGAGATCTATCCTATATATTCTTAGTGTCTATGGAACATCAGTGCATCACCCTAAATCGGGCGTGCGTTCCAAATGCGTTCCATACCTCAGGAGATACTTCCGCCCGGAAGCTCTCACTGAGGTTAGCTCTCCCCCCATCATGGAAACCACGCTATGTGTAAAATAGGTTCCTATTCTCTAAGATGAGCCCGTAACGTCACTTCCGGGTTGGTATTCACAAGCTTTTTATTATTTTCATTCCCCTTATACTGCTACATAAGTTATTCTGGGCTTCCAGAGATAGCAGGGATTAGTTACATATTGTGCAATCTTCAGAGTTAATGGGACTGCTACGCGACGTCCTATAACGGGCGTGCGTTCCAAATGCGTTCCATTACTCGAGAGGTACTTCCACCCGGAGGTTCTCTCTATGGTTAGTGCTCTCACCTCAAGGAAAACATAGTTTATACACTATGGTTCCTATTCATACAGAAAAACAGTGGTGCAAAAAGATCTATCCTAGGCCCACACCTACCTTCAAAACCTACGGTTGTATACAGAAGAGCAGCAAACCTAAAGAGTATTATAGCACCAAGTACCTTAAAAAGTAACCCGGAGAAAAAGACATCAAGTACGTTCCTTACCAAGACAAATCGATGCTCACCCTGCGGGAAATGCATATGTTGTAGACATATGGAGAAGACTACTTTTAAGTGTAGAATTAACAACAAAAATTTCTCACTCAATGCTCCAATTACCTGTATGTCAATGTACGTAATCTACAGAATAACCTGTGATTGCGGTCTGGCATACATTGGTAAGACAAAAAGACTAATTAAATTGCGCATTCAAGAGCATATGCGCAATATTAAAAACAAAGTAGTCACACATAGCCTACCAAGGCATTACCTGGAAAAGCATAACTCCCAGGTGGACAGTAACAACTTCAAGTTCACAGTTCTCGAACAAATATTCTCAGACCCAAGAGGAGGGGACAAAGATCTGAAACTATCGAAGAGGGAGACCTTTTGGATCTACTCGTTAGACACACTTGTCCCAAAGGGACTCAATGAGAATGTGGACATAGTTTCTTTTTTGGGACATTAAGTAAAAACTTCCAGTAGACCAAAAGTCGATTATATACTTCACAAGGGTGTAATTCTTCTTTTTCCATTTTTTCCATTCCTTTTCTAATTTTCCTTTTCCATCTCCATGAATATTTGTTAAGATATGCAAGATGATGAAGTTGTAAACATAAAGGCATCTCAAATATCATGAAAAAGAAAGGAACAATATCCCTCTCTTTCCTTCCATTTGGGTAAGAAAAAATGGTACTCTTTACTTAGAAGGGCGCCCATCTCGGCCATCTCGGGCATTGAATGCACTAAAAAATCAGGTGCGATGCGACAGACGAGATGCCCGAGATTTCCCATAGGGAAGAATGTTAAATGTCTCAATTGACCCGATTTTCCTGTTCAATGCCTCAATTGACCCAATTTTTCCATAGGAAACAATGTTAAATGGGCCACAGAGGCCAAATGGGCACCCTGAAGTGAATAATGGCTACCCGAATTGTTAACGCCACCCCACGATCAACGTCAACCCGAAGCGTGGCGAGCGCAGCGTGCCCGCGAGGGGCGGCGGTACGCGTCCTACGACCTTTTCATACCCCCACTATCCACGTCGGCGTGGAGTTGAGAATAGAAAGTGTGGCGAGCGCAGCGAGCCACCGTGCCCGAAGCGTGGCGAGCCCCGCGAGGGGACGCGGATACCTTCACAGGTATCCGCGTCCCCTCGCGGGCTTCACAGCTGTCCGCGTACCCTCGCGGGGCTCGCTGCGCTCGCCACGCTTCGGGCTCGGTGGCTCGCTGCGCTCGCCACACTTTCTATTCTCAACTCCACGCCGACGTGAATAGTGGGGGTATGAAAAGGTCGTAGGACGCGTACCGCCGCCCCACGCGGGCTCGCTGCGCTCGCCACGCATCGGGTTGACGTTGATCGTGGGGTGGCGTTAACAATTCGGGTGGCCATTATACACTTCAGGGTGCCTATTTGGCCTCTGTGGCCCATTTAACATTGTTTCCTATGGAAAAATCGGGTCAATTGAGGCATTGAACAGGAAAATTGGGTCAATTGAGACATTTAACATTGTTCCCTATGGGAAATCTCGGGCATCTCGTCGGTTGATCGCACCCGATTTTTTAGTGCATTCAATGCCCGAGATGCCCGAGATTTTTTACTAACGATGCCCACGATCAAAATCGTGGGCGCCCTTCTAAGTAAAGAGTACCGAAAAAATATAGCCAATAATATATATATATATATATATATATATATATATATATAAAAAATAAAAAATAAAAAACAAAAATTTTAAAAATAAAAATTAAATAAAAAATTAAAAATTAAAAATTAATTAAATATTGGAATATGCACCATTAAGAATTAATTATAGTTTGTACATCACAAAAAATGTAGATTCCCGCATTGAAAATATATTGAATGGAATCATTTATAACACAGTCATTAATTAACCCCTTCATGACAGAGCCAGTTTGTGCCTTCATGACAGAGCCCTTTTTTTCAAATCTGACATGTCTCACTTAAGTGGGGATAACTTTTTTTTGCTTTTACTTATCCCAGTGATTTTGAGATTGTTTTCTCGTGACACATTGTACTTCAAGTTAGTGGTAAATTTGGGTCGATACAGTCTGTGTTTTTTTGTGAAAAATACCAAAATATCGTGAAAAAATGGAAAATTTAGCAATATGCAAAATGTCACATTTTCTGCTTGTGAGACAAATAATCATACCACTCAAAATAGTTAATAACTAACAAAGACCATATGTCTACTTTATGTTGCAATTATTATTTCAACCTCCTTTTCATTTTTTTGGACACTAGGAGGCTTCAAATATGACTAGCAAATTCTCAAATTTTCAAGAAAATTTCAAACACTGATTTTTTTAGGGACCAGTTCAGTTCTGATGTGACTTTGAGGGACTTGTATGTGAGACACCCCCATAAATGATGCCATTTCAAAAACTGCACCCCTCACAGTATTCAAAACAGCATTTTGGAAGTTTGTTAACCCTTTAGGTGTTTCACAGGAATTAAAACAAAGTGTAGGTGAAATTTCAAAATTTCATTTTTTTTTCGGATTTTCAATTTTAATACATTTTTCTAAGGAACACAGTAGATTTTACTAGAGAAATGTGACTAAAAATTGATTCCCCCAATTCTTTGGTTTTCATAAATATCCTATATGTGGCCCTAGTGTGCACGGTGACCAAACCACAGGCTTCATAATAGAAGGAGCACCTACTTGATTTTGGAGACTCCTTTTTATGAGATTATTTTTTAGGCACCATGTAGGTTTCTAGGCACCATAAGATGCTAAAAGTTAGGAACCTCCCCCACAAGTGACCCCATTTTGCAAACTACACCCCTCAGGGAATTCATCTAGGGGTATAGTGTACATTTCAAACCCCCAGGGGTTTCACCAATTGTGGTACAACTGGGCAGTGAAAATGAAAAAAAATAATTTTTCATTTTCACAGCTCAGTTGTATCAAAATTGGTGAAACCCCGGGGGGTTTGAAATGTACTCTATACCCCTAGATGAATTCCCTGAGGGGTGTAGTTTGCAAAATGGGGTCACTTGTGGGGGGGTTCCACTGTATGGGTGTTTCGGGGGTCATTCAACCAGAATCTGTGCTGCAAAATCCAAAAATCACTCCTTCCCTTCTGAGTCCTGCCATGCACCCAACTGGTATTTTTTGGTCACATGTGAGGCATTGCCGTACCCGGGAGAAATTGGGGCACAGATTTTGGGGTGCTTTGTCTCCTTCATTCCTTGTGAAAATGAAAAATTTTGAGCCAGATCTGCATTTTTGTGTAAAAAAATTTAATTTTTTACACAAAAATGCAGTTCTGGCTCAAAATTTTTAATTTTCACAAGGAATGAAGGAGACAAAGCACCCCAAAATCTATGCCCCAATTTCTCCCGGGTACGGCAATGCCTCACATGTGACCAAAAAATACCAGTTGGGTGCATGGCAGGACTCAGAAGGGAAGGAGTGATTTTTGGTGGTGGAATGAATGGCGGGTGCTATGTCGCATTAGCAAGACCCCCGAAGCACCAATACAGTGGAACCCCCCCACAAGTGACCCCATTTTGGTCACCAGCTTTGGGAGGGGGGCTGGCGCTGCGGCTGGCGGGGGGGTGGGAGGGGTGCTGGCGCTGCGGCAGCCGGGTGGGTGGGAGGGAGGGGGGCTGCCGGGTGGGAGGGGGTGGGGGCTGGCGATCGTTGGTGATCGGTGCGGTATACGCACACACACACACACACACACACATATATATATATATATATATGTGTGTATATATATATATATATATACATATATATACATATATATACACACACATATATATATATATATATATATATATGTGTGTGTATATATATATATATATATATATATATATATATATATATCAATAATAGAGTGGTGGTACTAGCGCTGTAAGGACACTCCTCCCCCGATGTTCAACTGGTTTATGTGGGTTAGTTCCACGTATTTTTTAGCACAAATTCTCTTTTTTTTTTTTTAGAGTGGCAGCTCCTCTCCTTTTGGCTCCTATTCCCAGGAACCCAACGGTTTAAATCTGAAAAAAATGTGAGATAGGCGCCTCCTTGTGCAGTATGTTACTGAGTGATCTGAATCCCTCCACCACTTAGCGTAGAGAACACCCCAAAAGATAAAGGTGTACCGTCTGTAGTGGTCCTAAACCACTATGTTCTGAGCTCGATTTGCAAATTCCCTCCGATGTCAGGAACCCTTGTTTGTACTCCAGAGATTCTTCCCTTACATAAATGTCCACATATATGGATAGAAACATAAAAACAACACTAGCGTAATATTGCTACAACAAATTTATTTACGCTACACAATGACAATAAATGCCCGTACAATGTTTAAAAAGCAAAAGAGCTTATCTGATATAGTTGCAGTGGAATCCAATCGTCCCCACTAGTCACTCTCAACGCGTTTCGTCCGTTTAGCCTCACAGGCTGGACTTCCTCAGGAGCATGACTTCTATGGGTCCTCTGCCCCATATTTATACCTCCTATAATTAATTAATTGCAGTCGGGATCCCGCCATCGCGGCTCTACACTTCCGGTTTCCGGCCCGTGGAACGCAAGAAAAACTAATTCCGGGAGCTCCGTGGAACGCACGGAGCTTCCGGTAGCGTCATTCCCAGCTGGCTCCGTGACCCGCACAGGGCCTCCGACATCGGAGTGCACAGCAGTATACGGCAGTGTCACGTCCCAGATAGGGGCGGGTGGCTAATTCGGGAGCTCCGTGATCCGCACGGAGCTTCCGATGACATCACTTCCGGCGGCTCTGTGACACGCACAGGGCCTCCGGCTTTTGGATTAGCAGCAGAGTTATATCCGGGAGCTCCGTGGTCCACACGGAGCTTCCGGTGACAGTATTTCCGACGGCCCTGTGACACGCACGAGGCTTCCTGCTTTTAGATTATCGTCAAAGTTACGTCAAAAGGACGTGGGCGGGTCTCAATCTTCCCTCCCAGTACAGCGTCCCCGTTGCCATGACTACCTCTCTCACTGGCTATGACGGCAGCGGGGAATAAAATGCTACAAATAAGATCTTTCTTTATCTTTAAAAAAATGATGCATATATACAGATAGTCTACAGACTCTCCTGTATATAAAAAAGGGCATGTATTTAAAATTGAAAAAAGGGGGGAGGCGGAGAAGGGAAAGGTTTTTAGCCGGTAACACAACGGGGTTTAAAGGTCACAGTGCCCTCCCATTGGGTTCCCGGATACCTACATAGATGACATTATTCGCCACAGCAAACAAGTAGAACATATTGCTAGATGGTACAAAAAATGGTACAACAGTATAAAGATTCCTCCTAGAAATAATTATGATAAAATACAGGTATTTTCTTGCATTGGGGACTGTCTTATTAAAATTTGATATAAGATCTCCTGTATAGAAAACTATAAAAAAGACTATAAAAAAGAGACTATAAAAAAGGGGGTTATAAAAAGGGTGCCAGTTCATAATTATCGTTCAGTCCATTTGGGGTTAAAGTGCCTAATTCGTGGATCCAGAACATCTCCCTTCTGGACAGGAGGTTTTCTCTGTCTCCTCCTCTTGGGCCCAGAGTGACATGTTCCACAACCTTAAATTTTAAATCTGACACTTCTCCATTGTGATGTTGTTTGAAATGTCTCGGTATTGAATGGCATTCGCTCTTATTTTTAATTCCCCTCACATGTTCCTGGATTCTAAGTTTCAACATGCGTTTGGTTTTACCAATATATTTCAGGTTGCATGTACACTCTAGCATATATATAACCCAGTTTGTGTTACAATTTACAAGACTTTTTAAAATATATTTTCCAGATCCATTAAAATTGGTAAAATTTCTAAAATCTTGATGTGCAAACTTGCATATATTGCACTTATTGCATTTGTAGAATCCCTTAGCTTGATTCCACGGGGTGTTTATTTTCAAACTTTTTGATTGTAACATGCTAGGTGCTAGTGAATCTTTCAAATTTTTTGCCTTTTTGAACACTATGTCTGGTTGAGCTGGCAGTATTTTGGTTAAAATCGGATCTGTGTGTAATATGCCCCAATGTTTCTTAAAAATCTTTCTTATGTTATGTTCCTGTGAATTATAGGTAGTGATGAAGTTCACTCGATCGCTTCTCACATCCCTATTTTTGTATCTAAGTAGGTCCTCCCTGTTCAGGCCTCTTGTTTTCTCCACAGCGTCTTCAAGAACAGTTTCCGGGTACTCTCTCTCCAAAAACCTATTTTTGTACAACATAATTTGTTCTTCGCAGTCAGCCGTCTCTGTACAATTTCTTTTAATTCTTGAGAATTGGGAAAGGGGGGTATTATTTTTCCATTGTTTCTTATGGTTGCTTTTGTAGTGAACATAGGAATTTGCATCTACATTCTTAATAAAATTCTTTGTCAATATCCTATCCCCTTCGGTTGAAAGTACCAGATCTAAATATTCTACTTTTTCTTCATTAATTTGGTATGTAAAGGAAAGATTGTAGTCATTGTTTTCCAGACCTTTCAAAAAAATGTCAAAGTCTTCTCTTGTCCCATCCCATATAATTAGGATGTCATCTATATATCTTTTATATAGTGCTATCTTGTCCACAAAAGGATTGTTCTCATAAATGTTCTTTTTCTCCCAGCTTCCCATGTGTAAGTTTGCGAAGCTGGGCGCAAAAACCGTCCCCATAGCTGTCCCGCAAATTTGAACGTAGAACAACTCGAGGAATTTGAAGTAATTGTGCTTCAAGATAAACTTTATCAAAGTGCATATAAATTCTTTGTGGGTGGTCTCTAAAGTTTGATCATTGTCTAGAAATTCCCTACATGATTCTATTCCCTTTTCGTGGGAAATAGATGTATACAATGATTGAATGTCCACCGTCACCCACATATATCCACTTTTCCAGGTTACTCCTTCTAAAATTTGTAAGATAGCAGTGGTGTCCTTGACATACGATGTTAGATTTGGTACATATTTTTTAAGGAAGACTTCAACATATTCTGATAGGCCAGAAGTAAGAGAGTCTATTCCCGAAACAATCGGTCTCCCAGGGGGGTTCTCTATCCTTTTATGGATTTTAGGGAGAAAATAAAAAACAGGGATAACTGGGAAGCTTTTAATCAGATATTGGTATTCCTCTTTACTGATGATTTTTTGATGTAGTGCGTTCACTAAAATGGGTCTTAGTTCCTCCAAAAAGTCAGATGTAGGATCTTTGGGCAGCCGTTGATAGGATTTTTCGTCTCCCAGAAGTCTCAGCGCTTCTACTTCGTAATCCGATCTGTTCATTAAAACGAGGCCTCCCCCCTTATCTGCACTTTTCAAAACTACCTCTGTGTTGCCCTTTAAATTTTTTAGAGCTTTTTTCTCAAAATTTGTTAGATTTGCGGATTTCTTCTGGGTTAATCCTTCCAAATCCTTTTTTGCCAGTTCGTAGAATAAATTTATTTGTGTGCTTTTTGATTCGAGGGGGTAGAACTTTGAAACTGGTTTTAAACCCGATTTGGAGGTTGTTTCTATCACCGTATTTGTATCCTCTTTTTTTGCAAAGTGTCTCTTTAAAGTGAGTTTTCTCACGTATTTATTGAGATCCGTAAAAATCTCAAATTGATTAATATCCGAACTCGGAGCAAATGAAAGACCCTTGTTCAAAAGTGTGATTTCCATCTTAGTTAATTTATAATCTGATATATTGTAGATGCCTCCCTCCCCCATTTTATATTCTACTTCTAACTCCTGATGTTCCTTCTTTTGATATATTCGCTTAGACTTCCCTCCTCTTGATCCTCGTTTTCTGGTAACCTTCTTTTTAATGGTGTTGCTCTGTTCACTACTTCCTTCACTTCTAATATTCTCCTCTGTGGGTTGTCTGAGGCTCCTTTGGATAAAAAATTCCCCGGTCTCTGTTCTTCATTCTGCTGTGCCAATACTTTGAACCTATTTGCTGTTTCAAAACTTCTCCTTGGAGTTCCTTGTTGATTCCTTTTTTGTCCTTTAGGCATAGTTCTCCATTCTTTGTACTGTCTCTGTTTGGAATTATCTCTGCTGATCATTCCTCTATCGTTCCATTTCTTAATTCTACTATTATCATAATCCTGTTTGTCTCTCTTATGCTTTTTTTCTTTTGTTCGTATTACTTCTTCTTCTATTTTTTCTAGTTTTTTTACTAGCACAATTTCATTCGCCTTGAAATCCTCGCTATTCTTATGTTCCTCTAGATCTTTCTCTTTCTCTTTTAGTTCTTTCTCTATTTTTTGTAGATCTCTATTTTTTTCTTCTACAATTAGTGCCATTAATTTCATGGAACAGTCATGTAAGGTCTTATCCCACTGTTTCAAAAAACATTCATTGGTGCTCGTGAAAGTGGGTTCCTTCTGGACCCTAAGACCTCTTGGTACTCTTTCCATTTTAATGTACTGTTCAATGCTTGCAATGTCCCACCAGGTTCTAATCTCTTTGGCCAAAATCCTCTCAATGTCCCAGAATTTGTCATCCAGAGTTTTATTCACAACTTGAGGGATTGCTTCAGTATCACTGAATATTTTTTGGCATATGTCCATCCTTTTGGACCTCCCTGTTCTCGGTTGGAAAATGCTATTCATGTTTTCAGACGATTTTAGGTGGGGAGATTACTTGTCTTTACTGCTGCTGTATGTACCCTGTAGGAATAATATTTTTCAATAATAGAGTGGTGGTACTAGCGCTGTAAGGACACTCCTCCCCCGATGTTCAACTGGTTTATGTGGGTTAGTTCCACGTATTTTTTAGCACAAATTCTCTTTTTTTTTTAGAGTGGCAGCTCCTCTCCTTTTGGCTCCTATTCCCAGGAACCCAACGGTTTAAATCTGAAAAAAATGTGAGATAGGCGCCTCCTTGTGCAGTATGTTACTGAGTGATCTGAATCCCTCCACCACTTAGCGTAGAGAACACCCCAAAAGATAAAGGTGTACCGTCTGTAGTGGTCCTAAACCACTATGTTCTGAGCTCGATTTGCAAATTCCCTCCGATGTCAGGAACCCTTGTTTGTACTCCAGAGATTCTTCCCTTACATAAATGTCCACATATATGGATAGAAACATAAAAACAACACTAGTGTAATATTGCTACAACAAATTTATTTACGCTACACAATGACAATAAATGCCCGTACAATGTTTAAAAAGCAAAAGAGCTTATCTGATATAGTTGCAGTGGAATCCAATCGTCCCCACTAGTCACTCTCAACGCGTTTCGTCCGTTTAGCCTCACAGGCTGGACTTCCTCAGGAGCATGACTTCTATGGGTCCTCTGCCCCATATTTATACCTCCTATAATTAATTAATTGCAGTCGGGATCCCGCCATCGCGGCTCTACACTTCCGGTTTCCGGCCCGTGGAACGCAAGAAAAACTAATTCCGGGAGCTCCGTGGAACGCACGGAGCTTCCGGTAGCGTCATTCCCAGCTGGCTCCGTGACCCGCACAGGGCCTCCGACATCGGAGTGCACAGCAGTATACGGCAGTGTCACGTCCCAGATAGGGGCGGGTGGCTAATTCGGGAGCTCCGTGATCCGCACGGAGCTTCCGATGACATCACTTCCGGCGGCTCTGTGACACGCACAGGGCCTCCGGCTTTTGGATTAGCAGCAGAGTTATATCCGGGAGCTCCGTGGTCCACACGGAGCTTCCGGTGACAGTATTTCCGACGGCCCTGTGACACGCACGAGGCTTCCTGCTTTTAGATTATCGTCAAAGTAACGTCAAAAGGACGTGGGCGGGTCTCAATCTTCCCTCCCAGTACAGCGTCCCCGTTGCCATGACTACCTCTCTCACTGGCTATGACGGCAGCGGGGAATAAAATGCTACAAATAAGATCTTTCTTTATCTTTAAAAAAATGATGCATATATACAGATAGTCTACAGACTCTCCTGTATATAAAAAAGGGCATGTATTTAAAATTGAAAAAAGAATATTTAGATCTGGTACTTTCAACCGAAGGGGATAGGATATTGACAAAGAATTTTATTAAGAATGTAGATGCAAATTCCTATGTTCACTACAAAAGCAACCATAAGAAACAATGGAAAAATAATACCCCCCTTTCCCAATTCTCAAGAATTAAAAGAAATTGTACAGAGACGGCTGACTGCGAAGAACAAATTATGTTGTACAAAAATAGGTTTTTGGAGAGAGAGTACCCGGAAACTGTTCTTGAAGACGCTGTGGAGAAAACAAGAGGCCTGAACAGGGAGGACCTACTTAGATACAAAAATAGGGATGTGAGAAGCGATCGAGTGAACTTCATCACTACCTATAATTCACAGGAACATAACATAAGAAAGATTTTTAAGAAACATTGGGGCATATTACACACAGATCCGATTTTAACCAAAATACTGCCAGCTCAACCAGACATAGTGTTCAAAAAGGCAAAAAATTTGAAAGATTCACTAGCACCTAGCATGTTACAATCAAAAAGTTTGAAAATAAACACCCCGTGGAATCAAGCTAAGGGATTCTACAAATGCAATAAGTGCAATATATGCAAGTTTGCACATCAAGATTTTAGAAATTTTACCAATTTTAATGGATCTGGAAAATATATTTTAAAAAGTCTTGTAAATTGTAACACAAACTGGGTTATATATATGCTAGAGTGTACATGCAACCTGAAATATATTGGTAAAACCAAACGCATGTTGAAACTTAGAATCCAGGAACATGTGAGGGGAATTAAAAATAAGAGCGAATGCCATTCAATACCGAGACATTTCAAACAACATCACAATGGAGAAGTGTCAGATTTAAAATTTAAGGTTGTGGAACATGTCACTCTGGGCCCAAGAGGAGGAGACAGAGAAAACCTCCTGTCCAGAAGGGAGATGTTCTGGATCCACGAATTAGGCACTTTAACCCCAAATGGACTGAACGATAATTATGAACTGGCACCCTTTTTATAACCCCCTTTTTTATAGTCTCTTTTTTATAGTCTTTTTTATAGTTTTCTATACAGGAGATCTTATATCAAATTTTAATAAGACAGTCCCCAATGCAAGAAAATACCTGTATTTTATCATAATTATTTCTAGGAGGAATCTTTATACTGTTGTACCATTTTTTGTACCATCTAGCAATATGTTCTACTTGTTTGCTGTGGCGAATAATGTCATCTATGTAGGTATCCGGGAACCCAATGGGAGGGCACTGTGACCTTTAAACCCCGTTGTGTTACCGGCTAAAAACCTTTCCCTTCTCCGCCTCCCCCCTTTTTTCAATTTTAAATACATGCCCTTTTTTATATACAGGAGAGTCTGTAGACTATCTGTATATATGCATCATTTTTTTAAAGATAAAGAAAGATCTTATTTGTAGCATTTTATTCCCCGCTGCCGTCATAGCCAGTGAGAGAGGTAGTCATGGCAACGGGGACGCTGTACTGGGAGGGAAGATTGAGACCCGCCCACGTCCTTTTGACGTAACTTTGACGATAATCTAAAAGCAGGAAGCCTCGTGCGTGTCACAGGGCCGTCGGAAATACTGTCACCGGAAGCTCCGTGTGGACCACGGAGCTCCCGGATATAACTCTGCTGCTAATCCAAAAGCCGGAGGCCCTGTGCGTGTCACAGAGCCGCCGGAAGTGATGTCATCGGAAGCTCCGTGCGGATCACGGAGCTCCCGAATTAGCCACCCGCCCCTATCTGGGACGTGACACTGCCGTATACTGCTGTGCACTCCGATGTCGGAGGCCCTGTGCGGGTCACGGAGCCAGCTGGGAATGACGCTACCGGAAGCTCCGTGCGTTCCACGGAGCTCCCGGAATTAGTTTTTCTTGCGTTCCACGGGCCGGAAACCGGAAGTGTAGAGCTGCGATGGCGGGATCCCGACTGCAATTAATTAATTATAGGAGGTATAAATATGGGGCAGAGGACCCATAGAAGTCATGCTCCTGAGGAAGTCCAGCCTGTGAGGCTAAACGGACGAAACGCGTTGAGAGTGACTAGTGGGGACGATTGGATTCCACTGCAACTATATCAGATAAGCTCTTTTGCTTTTTAAACATTGTACGGGCATTTATTGTCATTGTGTAGCGTAAATAAATTTGTTGTAGCAATATTACGCTAGTGTTGTTTTTATGTTTCTATCCATATATGTGGACATTTATGTAAGGGAAGAATCTCTGGAGTACAAACAAGGGTTCCTGACATCGGAGGGAATTTGCAAATCGAGCTCAGAACATAGTGGTTTAGGACCACTACAGACGGTACACCTTTATCTTTTGGGGTGTTCTCTACGCTAAGTGGTGGAGGGATTCAGATCACTCAGTAACATACTGCACAAGGAGGCGCCTATCTCACATTTTTTTCAGATATATATATATATATACACATTTGCACATTATTTTTTATTTTATTTTATTTTTAACTTTTCCAGCAGCAGCATGATGCTGCTGCTGCTGCTGCTGCTGCTGCTGCGGGGGGGAGGGGGGAGGAGGGGAGCGCAGCGTGCGCTCCGGACGTAGCGGTGGAGCCGGGGGAGCTGCTGCTGCTGCCGGGTGAGTGCCCGGCGGGTGGGAGGGGGGTGCTGCCGCTCGGTGGTGATCGGTGCTGCACCGATCACCACCGTTTTCTGTGTTACCGAGCGGCTTAGCCGCCGGTAACACAGGAAACGCTGTGATTGACTGTTCAGATTTGAACAGCCAATCACAGCGATCGCCGACCGGGGGGGGCACCCCTGCCCCCCCTGGGCGACGAGGGGGGATGTCTGCTGTCAGGGACAGCAGACATCTCCTAACTGTCACCGCGTCTATAGACGCAGTGACAGTTAGAAGCCATGACGTACATGTACGTCAAATGTCGGGAAGTACTTCCCGACCATGACGTACATGTACGTCAAATGTCGGGAAGGGGTTAATCACTTTATATATAAACACATTGAATGGTAGGAACCTAAATCTTTTTGCACCACTGTTTTTCTGTATGAATAGGAACCATAGTGTATAAACTATGTTTTCCTCGAGGTGAGAGCACTAACCATAGAGAGAACCTCCGGGTGGAAGTACCTCTCGAGTAATGGAACGCATTTGGAACGCACGCCCGTTATAGGACGTCGCGTAGCAGTCCCATTAACTCTGAAGATTGCACAATATGTAACTAATCCCTGCTATCTCTGGAAGCCCAGAATAACTTATGTAGCGGTATAAGGGGCATGAAAATAATAAAAAGCTCGTGAATACCAACCCGGAAGTGACGTTCCGGGCTCATCTTAGAGAATAGGAACCTATTTTACACATAGCGTGGTTTCCATGATGGGGGGAGAGCTAACCTCAGTGAGAGCTTCCGGGCGGAAGTATCTCCTGAGGTATGGAACGCATTTGGAACGCACGCCCGATTTTGGGTGATGCACTGATGTTCCATAGACACTAAGAATATATAGGATAGATCTCCGCTATCCCCGACATCCCTCCTTGATGTAACTATCAGTCTAAGGGGCTTAATAGTGTAAACAAAGGAGTTAGCTTGATTATACGAAACCGGAAGTGACGTTCCGGGTCCTTTAATATATATATCAGCCCAGCGTGCACTAGTAGCCATCTGCAGCTATTTGGAGTGGCAGCTTGGAAGTTGCAGTATACGTTCTGGGTAAGTTTCATGCCATATTGATATGCCTATATATATTCCTTTGTTATGTAATAATGCTGCAGGCTCACCCTGTGCTCTGCCATTGGCCACAAGGGAAGTAATAGCCTGATATTATACAGTTGTCCATGTTGCTACATTTTGTATCAGTTTTATAAATCCTGTAAGCTTGTATGACACCCTGTGCCTTGTCACTGGTAACAAGGGATTTAATAGCCTGATGTAACCTAGAGATAAAGGAGGTTATTCTGATCGTAGCGGCCAAACGTGCGTACGTTCACTATTAACGTACGCTATCCGTACGCGGCCGTTGGGGTAAAGTCCACCCACAAATCAGCCGCATACGTACGGGCAGGAACAACGTCGAAGGGGAGTGGCGTACAATTGAGCGTACGCCAACGTACGCGGACGGACCAGCCCTTAGACTCCGACAACTGGCGTACAACAGAGCGTACGCCACCGTTTACGGACATCTCTCGTCCGTCTTCCCACCGACTTCTTGCGGCTATCTGAGCGTACGCCAGCTTGCACGGACGGGTCCCTATTGTTTTCAATAGAAAACTCAGCTTATGTCACCGCTCGTGAGAGTGAGCGTACGTCCGTGTACGCTGGCATACCCTTCACATGTATGGACCTGCAAATCTTGCCTTTCAACTACAATTCAGACAATTAATTAATTATTCTAATTGTTATTCAATTATTGTTTTCTATTAACTCAATTGTCTACCTTAATAAAGACCCTAATAAAACAACATTTTAACCCTCATTACATGTATATTTGTTATGTTCTAATGTGGCATTTTAATCACTATCTATGTGTCCCCACATTGCTTTTACTTTTAAATAAATTTATGTTGGTGTTTGTGTGTATGTACTAAATTATGTCCATAATTAGTTTGATCTGATTTTTTTAACATGTATACCTACCCTGATGTTATGTGTGATGTTTTAATCTAACAACAATAAAAAATCATGCCTTTTCACTATGTGTTATTTCACCCCAAAACACACACATTCACACATCATTCATTACCCCTCACCTCAAATTACCAATATAACTTACATTACACATCTGTATGTACCTGCCCTTACAAACCCTCTCACATATTTATGATTAAAAACACAGGCAACTTCTAACTTTCAAAAAACTTTTATTCGTAACAAACATAATAAGGGGGGGGGGATAAAAAAAATTACATGAGGGCCTCCAGACGTACAAAAAGAATATTTAAATAAAATAAAGTCAGGAATATTTCCCGCATTATATTGGCCACCTCCTCCTGGTGCTGTTCAGTGTCTGTAGTGAAGGGGAAAAACACATTATAATTAATATATCATATACATAAATGTTTATTGCATTGTAACATAATATGAATTTGTGAGTTAAGTGTGAAGGCCACATACATTTTTCCACTACATTGAAGATGGGTATGCTGTAAACATGGTCCAAAATACTAATCTGTTGACACACACATACTGTACATATTACATAAAAATATAAAAATTACTCCTTATTGGATGAATGTATGCTGTATCCCAATTGGTAGTTTGGTTTTGGGGGACTCACCTCTAACCTCACAATTAGGCTGTGCTATTTAAGGGTTATGACATTGTTGCGGCTTAAGCACTCCTTACTATTTTAAATTTAGGACATTGCTGTACAAATTATAGGCCTAAAGCTATGTTTGTAAAGCATGCATCCGCATGGGCTCACACACTATGAACAAAACAATCTATAAATTTATGTTGCACATCATGCTGGGAAGTGGAGTTACACAACACCTGGATCCACATAACTACAACACCACTAATGTCGGATATGTCATTGGATGTACTGTTATGTCAATTATTCAAGGGGTGAGGCATGGCCACACTCAAAAAAAAACACCAAGGGGACCCTTGTTCCTGGAGAAGGACAGGCCACACCTCATGGTCGCCCTGCAGTGATATGTTGCAACTAATGTTGATGTTGGATACACATATGTGGTTGTTGTGATTGTTTATGTGTAGAAATGTGTAGTTAAACATTAGACACATTATTTACTTACGGCTAGTTGAGCCATCCTGCTCGCCGCTGGTTGGGTGTGCGGTGGTTGGGGGGGTCAGGAGCAAGGGGGATGGGATAGGACTTGGGATACTGGTAGTGGGTTGGAGTGGGGATTGGATAAGTTTGGGGGTGGGTGGTGGAGAGGTGTAGGGGGGTTGGAAATGGGGTGGGGGTAGCGGAGGGGGTGGGGGTAGGGGAGGGGGTGGGGGTTGGGGAGGGGGGGCGATGGGGGTTGGGGAGGTGGTGGGGGTAGGGGTGGGGGTTGGGGAGGGGGTGGGGGTTGGGGAGGTGGTGGGGGTTGGGGAGGGGGTGGGGGTGGGGGTTGGGGAGGGGGTGGGGGTAGGGGTGGGGGTTGGGGAGGGGGTGGGGGAGGGGGTGGGGGTGGGGGTTGGGGAGGGGGTGGGGGTAGGGGTTGGGGTTGGGGAGGGGGTGGGGGAAGGGGATGGCGAAATTTGGTGGGCCCCAGCTGCACCCATTGTCTCCTCCTCTTCCTCCTCCTCTTCCTCCTCCTCTTCCTCCTCCTCTTCCTCCTCCTCTTCCTCCTCCTCATCCTCCTCCTCTTCCTCCTCCTCTTCCTCCTCCTCGTCTGGCTGCTCCTGGGCTGCCTGCTCCCGGGCTGCCTGCTCCCGGGCTGCCTGCTCCCGGGCTTCTATGCGTGCCCTTGCCCGTGCTGAAATGTTCATGTTGATGTCATAGAAATCGAAGATTGGGTTTCATAAAAAAGGGGGAAAGAAAAATTCACATTAGTCATGCTCATAACCTTCCAAATTATCATTGCTGTTATATTTCAGACATTTATCATGCAAACTAATTGATATGCTACACCCAAAAACTGAGCAACTACTTAAACCCCCCCTATACACCCCCTATACACCCCCTATACACCCCCTATACACCCCATATACACCCCCTATACACCCCCTATACACCTCATATACACCCCCTATACACCCCATATACACCCCCTATACACCCCCTATACACCCCCTATACACCCCATATACACCCCCTATACACCCCATATACACCCCGTATACACCCCATATACACCCCCTATACACCCCATATACACCCCCTATACACCCAATATACACCCCATATACACCCCCTATACACCCCCTATACACCCCATATACACCCCCTATACACCCCCATACTCAGGAACATATTTATAAAAAGTACAGAAATCATTTGCAAAAAAACGCAGACATACTAGTAATAAAAACTTACATCGGGCAATATGGCGGCGAAGTGTAGAAAGTAACACTGGCTGCCGCCGGTGCAGGTCAGACCAGCGCCGCTCGACTTGGCCCAGGCTTCTGCGGACGCCGGTCCGGGTGTATATTAGGCGGCGGGCAGCATTATACGCCCGCCGCTTGTCCATGTTGGACACATATGGGCCCCTGGGCCCCAGGTGACGGTCCATGACCTCAACCAAGGCCAACAGCTCCTGTGTCGAAAACGCCCTAGCCCTGGTTGAAGTCATAGTGGCAATGGCGCAGTTAATAATTGCAGGTACATATATCACTTTTGGTGCTTGCTGATTGGTGTAAAAAATTGTTTGTTTAGTATTAACTTTATTAATCCTTCTTACATTAACAAACTGGATGCGAATAGAAACTTACGCGGACCGTTCCGATATACACACACCATAACCAACAGCATGCATTCAATGTATAGAGAGGAACTGTATATACAGTGTGCGGAAAAGAATACACGCAACCGTCTACTAATAAATACGCTGCTAAAAGGGGCACAATACACCGATTTCCATGGAGAGACGTACTGTATATACAGTGTGCGGAAAAGAATACACGCAACCGTCTACTAATAAATACGCTGCTAAAAGGGGCACAATGCAACATGTTGGTGTATGACAATTTCATACTCATTACATATGTAAGGAAAGCATTATAACGTGATGTTTTGAAATGTGACTCACAAAGCATACACGAACTCCAACAGATACCAGCTGACAACACTCATCATTGGAATGACAGGTGCACACATTTCACGATGTAGCACACAATGCTCCACAACCTGTGTATGTGCATATACAGGTGATTGATCAGGTGCGTTGAGACCTGCGTAATTTAAGCGGCAATTATCGGCGGGAAATATCTGCGTAAATTAGCAACTACATTGCGGGGAAAAATATACGCCCCCTTGTTCATGGCGGGAGATTAACATATAAATATTCAGTCAGATGCAGGCCAGAATTGCTGCAAACATGTCTAGCTCAGACGATTCCGCAGCTGAGGACGCTCTACAGAGAGCTACAGCAGAATCCCTGCTTGAAGCTTTACAGCAGAGGGAACAGGAGCGGAGAAGGAGGGCTCAAGAGAGAAGTAGCCTGCAAGACCAAGCGGGCCCCTCACTAACAGGCCCTGTTCAACCTCCACCAGCTCCACAAGGGCCAAGCAACCAGCCAGAACAAGAGGTTGCATCTCTCCAAACAGGTGTGACCCAGCAGGTGCATGGTGAGAGAACTGGGGCCACCAGAAAACATGCTGCAACATCTAGGGTGAGGACTGAGCAGGATACCACCACCAAAAAGAGAAACCCTGCATTTGTAGAGGCAGAATTAAGAATTTTAGTGCCCAGAGCACGCGAATGGATCGAATTGCCAACCAGGAAGCCGGGTGCCAGTGCAAGGAGAAACCTTTGGGACAAGATCACAGAGGAAGTGAACCAGGTGTCACCAGTGGTCAGAGATTGGCTAGCGGTGAAGAAAAGGCAAGTGTGTTTGTCCCCCTGATAATGTCATATGTGTGTACATATGTTACATGTATGTTTGGAGAATAATAGAAAGGTGTGTTTGTAGATAGTGCTACACTTCAATGTCACATGTGAACACAACCATGTCTAATAACCCACATTAATATTTGAAACATGCACCATTGGTGTGATGTGAGGTTATGGGCACAGTTCTGCTCATGTGAAGTATGTGTTGGGACAAAAGAAAGTGTGTTTTTGAAAGAGTTGTTGTAACATGTTCCATATGATGCTACTGAAACAAGAATGACCAAACTGTGCACATGTAGCTGGTGAGAAACTACACATCCCAGTATGCCATCCCATAGTTAAATTACTCCATAATAACCACACTGTCAAGCTGTGGTGGAGTGTGTAGTTTCACAACAGGTGGAGGTGCATAATTTGGCCATGGATGATGTCATTTCTGCATAGTGATCTATGTATGTGCATTTAGTGGCCTAATGAATGAGATGAGACACTGAAATGCCTCCTAATGGAGACATTAATGTGTGTGTGGGACACATATGGCTAAAAAACATAAGATCACCCACACTAGGAAATGTCACGTAGCACAGTGGTGCACATATCTCATGGTGATATTTGTATTTTTAAACTTGTAGGTGGACAGACTTCAAAACGACACTGAAGAGGAAGATGACTGACTGGTACAACCACAGCATGTCCACCGGGAGAGGTCCTATGCCAGATAATTTGGAGTATACCCCCCTGGAGCAGGACGCCTTGGACGTCATTGATGTGGCCGAGGTCAGGGGGATATCCAATATGGATAGTGAGCTCCCGGCGGAGGTCTTTGCTGCTGCTTTTGATGGTAAGTCACAGTAATGCATTGTATTTTGAAAGATATTTTTTTGTGCGCATGTGATGGTGACATTGTTTTCAATTATTATCCTAGAAGAAGCAGAAACCCAGGATGAACCGGCAGCATCTTCCTCTGCAGAGCCACAGGTGGAGCGAGTGGTCCAGCCTCCACCAAGACGACACCCCCAGCCACAGGAGACATGGGATGAGAGCGTGATGGTGATGCTGGAGAGGATCGAGCAGCAAGGGGTGGATGCTGCGATCCGTCAGCAGCAGGTTGGGGAATTTCTGGCGGAGTGGAAGGCCACAAACAGGCAGCAGTGTGAGGCCTTGAACCGCATGAATGACACTCTGGCGGCTGGCATGCAAAGCATTGGCCAACACCTCAGCCGCCAGAATGACATTCTTGCGGAGCTGCTGACCACCGCCAGGTCCCTAAGGGACAATCCCCCATCTGCTGGCCCACCCCAAGCTGCTCCCCAACCTTCCACCTCTGCTGACCCTCCTGTGTCCACTAGGGGAAGACGCCGCAAGCCATCTGAGCCAAAGGCCCCTGTCCCCAAGGCCCCATCTAAAAAGGGGAAAAAAGGGCCCAAATAATGAGACCTGGTTCACTTCCTCTGTGGTTGGACCCCAAATGTTTAAATGGACATCCACTTCCTGAGTTGGCCATCGATCCATTTTCGTGCCATGGGCATTAAAGTTCTTATTTTGACCTCTACAAATGCAGGATACATTTTTGGTGGTGTGTATCTTGCTTAGTATTCACCCTGGTTGTTGCAGTACGTATTCTGGTGTCCCCATTTCTTTCACCATTGCATTTGCAGGGTAACACATGTTTGGAGATATGCAACCTCTTGTTCTGGCTGTTTTTTTATTTTTGTGTCTATTTTATTTGTTTATTTGATTTATGACATTAAAGTGTCAAATAAGCTGTGATGCTGAACAGCAAATAAATTTATTTTACCAATTAAAACAAAATTGTTGTATGTGTAATTTCTTGTGTGAAACAAATACTAGATTTATGTGTACTTACTGACCAGGGTATTTTTGAACATTTGTTGAAGTGTGGTAGAAGTTTCCCATGTGTAACCCTCTCCATGGCCATTCCCATGTTCCTATCCAACTTTTCCCTGCTAATTAGTTTGTGTCAGCACATGTGCAGAGCAACTTAATAGGTGAGAAAGCAGTTTGTGTGCAGGTGAGGTAGCTCCTACAGTAGTAGGTAAAAGCAGGTCCAGAACAATGCTTTCCTCATGGAGTGGGTGAGGCAGACAAACAAGGGTGAAAAGGTACATTTGTGTAGGAATGCATATGTGTCCTCCCTAAAAAAAGATGTGTGAATCGGCCAAACATGAGAAAATTGCTTGTGAACAAACATGTATAACTTTTTAAATATATATGATTTTACAGTGTCATAAGCAGATGTAGGAATCCTTTGTTATAGAGATGTGAGTGCAATAATGTGATTGGTGGCATCTAACATCCAGAGTGTAGTAAAATCCAATTCATAGCAATCAGATAGTGGTACAGTTCTGTATTTTGGGTACTATACAAAGATTGTGTGCAAAATAGTGGGCATGGGCTTAAAACATTGCTGAAACATCCTTTGTAGGTGTTAGATGTGGTTTATGTTATTGTATCATAAATACAAAACCTATGTTTGTATTAGAGTGAACACGTTGACACATGTCGACTTGTGTAGATTGAGTGTGCTACTGTGTAAAGTCTATGAAAGCACGTAGTGAATGTGTCTAACTGTTTAACAAATACCTACCTTAGCATATATAAGCAGGTATTAAAAAGATTCTTACCTTAAATTAAACAAACCTTTAAATGTCGAGAAGTATAGAAAGATAAGCTTCCAATGTGTTTGAGTGCTGTGTGTGGCTTGCAGGTAGTTAAATCATGGTTTGGACTTAATAGACTGCAGCATTGCTTATTACATTTAGGTGTATGTGTTTGAGTAGTAATCAGCGTAAATTAGCAAACCCAGGCGCACGCAGGCATGCGGTATCTGTAGGGGTGGTCTGAGCTGGCGGTTGGCGGCCGCCTGTTTTGTGTCCGAAATGAACGGTGCTTTAGGCGATCGTGCGGTAGTAGCACCGTTAATTTTTGGTGCACACCCCCGTGTACGCCCATATTTACGCCCATTTTCCCTCATTATTTCGTCCGCTCCCCTCAACACGACGCCCCTATGCCGCCCCCAATGCCCGTACACTCGCGTACAGGTTTTTTCGCACGGAGAGACCCATCCGTAAGCGTTGTGGAGTGCTCGCGCCTGCGCATTAGCGAATGTACGCATGCGCAGATCATGAAAAACCCCGGAACGTACGCGTACGGCCCGGCCGCACCAACCAGAATAAGGCCCAAAGTCTCTTATATTGTCACTCTTGCAGTGATCTTGTATGATACAATGTATATGCTTGTGTGATAGTTAGAGATTACAATCATTAATTGATGGGATAAAGTTGAAGTTTTTTCGATTACTATGTACATAATTATATTAAATTGTGGTATTTTTCGATTATTACGTACAAAACTACATGATATTGTAGTATTTTGTGCAGGATTAAAACTTTGTTATATTCTGATTTTGGGAGTATAGAACATTCCAAACACCCATTATTTGGGTTACTGTTAATTGAGATTTACGCATAATATCACCTGTGCTGACAGAAATCATATGGATCCCATATCATATTATTTTAGAGAGGACTGATGAGAAAAACCCCTCTCCAAACCATCTACTTTTTTGCCCCATTCCATACTGAAAGGGGTATGTATCATTATTCCTTTTTTTACCTCCTTCTTTACCTCCTTTTTTATCTCTATTGAGAGAAATACGTACCTTCAACTCTGATATTATTCCTAGCTCAATATCTGAAAAAAAATATGTTCTGCTCTATAGAAATTGCAGTGACATCCTTTTTGGCGGTTCCAGTATCCTACTGAGGAACCAGCACAACCAGCTTTTTATTAAAGAACACATGCCAATATGGTATGTATATTACCATCAAAAACGTTTTTTATGTATAATTTTATGTTTGAAAAAATTTTAAAGCTGAATTTTGTTCTTCACCACCTAGAGTCATATGTAATACCCCTGATGAAGTCCATAGGACGAAACGCGTCGGGTTATTGTGATTAAGAAGACTGTGACTGCATATGGAACAAATATTATTTTATAATAAATTGTATAACTTTTTTACCAAATATGTCTATGTCCATCTGAATTTTAAGGTGGTGGTGGTGAATCAATAGGAGGCGCACGCTATATCTTTTCTATCCATACGTTCTTTCTCCTCCACTAACAGGGGGGACTTATAGAGGTGCTGCCGATATTTACACAGCGCAGTGAAAGGGTTATCTTTCCATATATATATATATATATATATATATATATATATATATATATATATATATATATATATATATATATATATAAAACATACAATGTGGTCAGGAATTGCGCTCAAAGTGGGTCTTTCGACCAGCTGCACCTCTGGAACGACTCTCCTGTTAGTGAGAGACAAGGATAGAATGCAAAAAAGGGGGGTTGTCCAGAGTGCGCTCTAGTGGTACCACCTAGCCAGGAAGGGTATAAAGTCCCAAATTGGTGTGATCCTGCAGTCACTTATATTCAGACGGAGTGTTCATATATTTCGAAATAACACCGAAGACTTTGAATATGAAAAAGCTGTTCTTTATTAGAAGCCCAACGCGTTTCGTCTACACGACTTCATCAGGGGCAAAGGCTAAAAAGTGGTACAGAGAAAGGGAATGTTGTCAAACATTCAGTACAAAAATAGAATTTAAATATATAGACTTCTTTTTACAAAATTTGTACATACCATGGCCTGGTATGGCCAGAAATCCAGACAAAGGCAAAAAGTGGGAGTATCCCTTTACACGTACAGTTAAAATCTGCAATAATGCATTCAAACATCAGTTTGATAAACCATTTAAAATTAAGGTTAAATGAGTTTAAAAAAGAGAAATAAAATAAAATAAAATGGAGGAGCAAGCAATGGGGGATAGGACTGAAAAAACATACCAGTGTTAGTGGGTATGGAAGCTTGACGTCAAGGGTAATATATCCAAATTTAACTCCTTCAGAAAAAAATATATAGACTAAAGATAAAGAAGTGAATCCCAGGTGTTAATATGGGTTGAAATACCATACACATTATGCAGGTATATTACCCTTGGCGTTAAGCTCCCATACCCACCAATACTGGTATGTGTTTTTTCAGTTCTTTACGCTTTATTGTCTCCTAGAACTCATTTATCAACTGGGTCATTTGTTTTGATATTTTGGGACTTACCCACTAAATATTTATCACCTGTAGGTTATATATTTTTTCTGAAGGAGTTAAATTTGGATATATTACCCTTGACGTCAAGCTTCCATACCCACTAACACTGGTATGTTTTTTCAGTCCTATCCCCCATTGCTTGCTCCTCCATTTTATTTTATTTTATTTCTCTTTTTTAAACTCATTTAACCTTAATTTTAAATGGTTTATCAAACTGATGTTTGAATGCATTATTGCAGATTTTAACTGTACGTGTAAAGGGATACTCCCACTTTTTGCCTTTGTCTGGATTTCTGGCCATACCAGGCCATGGTATGTACAAATTTTGTAAAAAGAAGTCTATATATTTAAATTCTATTTTTGTACTGAATGTTTGCCAACATTCTTTTTCTCTGTACCACTTTTTAGCCTTTGCCCCTGATGAAGTAGTGTAGACGAAACGCGTTGGGCTTCTAATAAAGAACAGCTTTTTCATATTCGAAGTCTTCGGTGTTATTTCGAAATATATGAACACTCCGTCTGAATATAAGTGACTGCAGGATCACACCAATTTGGGACTTTATACCCTTCCTGGCTAGGTGGTACCACTAGAGCGCACTCTGGACAACCCCCCTTTTTTGCATATATATATATATATATATATCAGCACATGAAAAGCCTGTGTTTGTCTGTCTGTACCTTACTCTATGGGAGCCCTGACAGGTTCAGCGCTGCCTATGATTCAAAACCCTCCCATGATGAGGCCACTGCAGCTGCTGTCCTCCATGGGCCTGATAAAGCATATGATGAGCTCCACCAAGCAGAGCTCAGCGCAAGCCTCTCAGACTCAGACCTCTTATGCAAAGTCTCATGGGATTTAGTCAACTTCCAGTAATGCACTGTACAAAACCTTTAGCTAATAAAAGAAAAAAAATACATGCCAACCACAGGGAGCCCCTAGATGGAGGGAGCCCAAGGGTACTGACCCCCTGAGCCCCCCATCAATCTGGCACTGATTTCATCAATGGCTAAACGCTAGAAGCCTAGGAGACAAAATTCCTGATCTAATTGCAATAATTACAAGGGATGACCTAGACATTGTGGCTATCACAGAGACATGGTGGAATGAGAACCATGGCTGGGACGTAGCTATACCAGGATACAATTTATTTAGGAAGGACAGAATGGGAAGAATCGGAGGAGGGGTAGCAATGTATGTAAAGAAAAACATAAATGCTACTTTAATACAAAACATTGAAGAAAAAACTGAGGCCCTTTGGGTGACCATAGAAATGGGGGAGAAGGACATTATTCGTACTGGGGTCATCTATAGGCCACCAGGCAAGGGGCAGGATTTGGACAGGAGCATATTGCTTGATGTCACTAAAATGGCTTTAAAGGGAGAAGTCATAATCATGGGAGACTTTAATCTACCTGATGTGAATTGGGAGGAGTCTTTTGCAAGATCATCTACAAGTGGCAAATTTATAAATTCCCTACAGGGAGCCTCTCTCAAGCAATTGGTGAGGGAGCCTACTCGCAAAGACTCAATATTAGATTTAATACTCACAAATGGTGACAGGATATCAGACATATATGTGGGTGAGAACCTGGGATCCAGTGATCATCAAGCAGTATGGTTTAGTATCAAGGCAGGGTCCAACTCCAGTCACACAAAAACTAAGGTGTTGGATTTTAGGAAGGCTGACTTTGCAAAAATGGGGAGATGTTTAAGCGACTCATTAGCGGATTGGATGAACTTGAAAGGAGTGCAGGAGAGGTGGAGAAAATTAAAAAGTGCAATACTAAAGGCAACGGACCTTTGTATCAAAAGGGTTAAGAAAAGTACCAGGAAAAGGAAGCCAGTGTGGTTTACTAAAGAGGTATCAACTAGTGTAAAAGCAAAAAAGATGGCCTTTAGGACATACAAGCAGACTCAAAATAATAATGACAAAGAAGTGTATCTTGCTAGACGCAAAGAGGCTAAGAAAGTGATCAGGCGTGCCAAGGCACAAGCTGAGGAGAAAATGGCTCAGTCAGTAGATAAAGGAAACAAAACTTTTTTTAAGTATATAAGTGAAAGGATAAAATCAAATGGAGGAATAATAAGACTGCGGACAGACACTGAGAATTTGGTGGAGGGAGACAAGGCAATTGCAGATCATCTAAATAATTACTTTTGCTCTGTATTTACTATAGAAGGAGAAGGGAAGGGACCACAGTTAAGTTGCAAGGACATTCATAAAAATAAGGTAGATGGAGGTACATTTACTAGGGAGAAAGTCCTCACAGAACTTTCAAGACTGAAAGTGGATAAATCAATGGGGCCAGACGGAGTGCATCCAAGGATACTAAAAGAACTAAAAGATGTGTTGGTAGCGCCATTAACAGATTTATTCAACCAGTCACTAGATACAGGTGCAGTTCCAGAGGACTGGAGAAAATGTAGTTCCACTGCACAAATGTAGTTCCACTGCAAAAAAAGCGGAAGCAAAGAAGAAGCAAGTAACTACAGACCAGTGAGCCTTACATCAGTAGTAGGGAAAATAATGGAAACACTATTAAAAGAAAGAATAGTGGAATATCTTAAATTAAACAACTTACAGGATCCAAAACAGCATGGTTTTACTGCAGGGAGATCATGCCAAACAAGTCTCATTGACTTTTTTGACTCCGTGACCAAAATACTAGATGAAGGGGGGGGCTGTAGATGTGGCATATCTAGACTTTAGTAAGGCATTTGACACTGCCCCACATCGCAGGCTGCTAAATAAACTTGAAAGTGTGGGATTGGATTATAAAACAATTAAATGGATAAGAACCTGGTTGCAGGATAGGAAACAGACAGTTGTAGTAAATGGAGTGCATTCTATGGAGGGACATGTTACCAGTGGAGTACCCCAGGGATCTGTACTTGGACCAGTGCTCTTTAATATCTTTGTTAGTGACATTGCAAATGGTATTGAAGGGAAAGTATGCCTTTTTGCAGATGATACAAAGATATGCAACAGAGTAGACACACCAGGAGGGGTAAATCAAATGACTGATGATCTAAGTAAACTTGAGAATTGGTCAAGAGAATAGCAACTACAGTTTAATGCTAAAAAATGCAAAATTATGCACTTGGGACTCAAAAACCCAAAGGCTTAATATAGTATCAAGGGTACTTTAATGGAAACTACTGAGGAGGAAAGAGATCTAGGAGTCACTATTTCAAGTGACTTAAAGGCAGGGAGGCAATGTAACAAAGCAATGAGGAAGGCTAGTCAGATGCTTGGTTGCATAGGGAGAGGAATTAGTAACAGAAAAAAAGAGGCAATAATGCCACTTTATAGGTCTTTGGTACGACCTCATCTGGAATACTGTGTCCAGTTCTGGAGACCATATCTTCAGAAGGATATAAATACATTGGAGAGTGTACAAAGAAGGGCAACTAAAATGGTTCATGGCCTACATCACAAAACTTACCTGGATAGACTAAAAGATCTTAACATGTATAGTTTGGAGCAGAGAAGGGAAAGGGGGGACATGATAGAAATCTTCAAATATATCAAGGGTTTTAACATAGTACAGGTGGGAAATTTTCTTCAAAGGAAAACAAGTAATAAAACACGAGGACATGCACTGGAACTGGAGGGAGGTAGGTTCAGGGGAAATGTTAGAAAGAATTACTTCACAGAAAGGGTAGTGGATAAGTGGAATAGCCTCCCATCAGAGGTGGTAGAGGCTAAGACAGTAGAACAATTTAAACATGCTTGGGATAGGCATATGAATATCCTTACAAAGAAATAAGGATTAAAAAGGGTTGAGTTTACCTGAAGGGTAAAAAAAAAGGGTCAGACTAGATGGGCCAAATGGTTCTTATCTGCCGTCAAATTCTATGTTTCTATGTTTCTATCTGTGTGTAAAAGGCATAATACTATTTGTACAGTATCTGAAGAACTTCCATAGGGAGGAATATCGAAAATTACAGATTTGGCTATTCAAATTTACTATACTCTGAGTTCCTAATTCTTCCACAAACAACCTCCAGCTTATGTGGCAATAAATGTACAGTACCATTTTCTAGTCTAGTAACAAAATTGGTGAGATTTAATGGGATGCAATTTTTAGTAAGATTCTGAAATCGCACATTATTTTATTTTTCTAAATTGCATTTTTTTGGGGAAGAATTCAACTATTTAATGAGATGCGAATTTGTGGCAATTTTTAGTGATAAAAATGTGCGATTTTAAAGGACATGTGCGATTTTATGTTAAAACATGAAAAAAAAGGCGTGGGGTCTCCCTCCTGGGGTCACCGGGGACAGCACCAGGCTTCAGCCTAGTCAGGTAAGTCCTGGAGGGGGGGACCCCTTTATTGGGGGGGTCCCCACTATAAACGTCTCCCCCCGGCTGTGGAATTACCCTGCTGGTTGGTTGGGCCTGGGGCTGGTTCTTAAAATACAGTTTTATCCCCCGTATTTTGGGAACCAGCCCCGGCCCTGGAGCCTGGGGCTGTTTTTAAAAAATCGGGGAACCCCTATTTGCCGGGTTTCCTGATTTTTTATTACCAGCCCCGGCTCTTTCAGCCTGGTGCTCGTTACGGCTGTGAGTCCTTTGTTTCTAAATACAATATACAGTATACATCTCTCTCTCTCTCTCCCTCTCTAATGCTGCGGTATACAGTAAGTCACTCCAATATGCCACCTATTGTATGAGATCTGAATTGGTTATTAATATAAAATTCAATAAAATATTGGTATAAAATAAAAAAAAAAACAGAAAGACTTTTCATTCTGATGGTTTCCCTCAGCACTCATTATTGGTGTGCTCAAGAGTAATGGATACTTTGTGTCAGTGATTCCTTGAACTGGTTTATTTCAAGAGCCAACATTCACAGAGAAACAGTGAGAGTGATATGTTACAATAGCAGGATTTCCTTTGACAACAGCTTAAACTTGAGGAAATTGGTTTTTGGACAATGAGAAAGTAAGCCTTGGACCTTGAAGAAAAATTGGATCATGCCCAGCTAACCAGTATTATTGCTTTTGGGAAAATGTAAAATCTTTTGTGCAGCCACTTAGTGCATTTAATTATTATTATTATTATTATTATTATTATTATTATTATTATTATCTTTTTTTTTTTCTTACATTCATTACAAAATATGTATATGGAGTCTTTTCCAAAGTGATTAGGCATCTTCCAGGCACAGACTAATTACCATAATTCCCAAAATATCAAAATTATCCCAACCACTCCCCAAGTGGAGCACAGAAATTGTTACACCCTCAGAAAGCAACCACTATCAGAAATCTTCCCTGTAAAATGGGTGGACAATCCGCCTCTGTCAGTCCCTGTGTAGAGCATTGCTACAGACAATCGGGTGAATTCTGTGATAAAGGGGTCAAAAAGAGACAGAGAGCCCAAGTCTCCTATCTCCTCATGTGCAGGGCCGGCGCCACCACTAGGCAGGACTAGGCATTTGCCTAGGGCGCCGGCCACTGGAGGGCGGTACTGAGCTGCCGAGGTACCATAGAGAGGTACCAGAAAGCATCCCATCCCGCCCGGCGTGAATCAACGCTGTCCCCCGCGCGCGCCGCCCGCTCCATGCTGGGGGGGATTTCAGCGAGGACGGAGAGGACTCGCAGCACCCAGAAGCTGCATATCGCGGCTTGTAACAGCAGGTACAGCGCTCCGGGGGGTGGGGGGGTGCGGGCTAACACCGCAGTATCGGCCGCAAACCCCTACCCCCCCCCCACCGTGCTGCAGCAAGTATTGTCCACACCCTCCACACCCCCCTTCCCCCCCGGGCGGGCGGCTCAGGGTTTTTTTGCCTGGGGCGGGCGGGGGCTTGCACCGGCCCTGCTCATGTGCTTTTCTTAGAATATATCTCTGCCACTGTTATAATTGCATCAGTGTCCACTGTTGCAACTGTCTTTTTTATTTACCATGTACAGTACTTGTACTAATTTGCATTTGTACTATAAATCACAATCTTTCTTGTATTGTTCTTGCTCATCTATGTATTGGCAGGCGCTGTGGAACCCTTGTGGCGCCATATAAATAAACGAAAATAATAATAATAATATATAATAAAGTCTTAGTAGATTTTATATTCATGGTTTCCAAGATAAATGGTATATTTACAGCTGTCACAAACCCACATTGACTGTGATACCCAAGCCAGGAAAGAGATCAATGAGGCTAGTTTCAAACTTCTTTACAATATAATTTTATATCAATTGATTCCATGTAATTTATTTCCAGAAATATCCAATTAAGCAGGGAAAAGAGTGGAGAAGCGGACCACTGATAGAGAAGCTTATTAGTTGTAGAAATTGGACAACTTTTGTCAGTGGCATGGTGCAAAGTTGATGAACCAAGTATGGCCAGCTAAAATCGATGTTCTTGATGTTTACTGATTCCATTACTATTTGACTTATGGTGTGTACACACGGTCAGATGTGCCTTAAGATGCGATCCACAATCCGATCGGATCGGGATCGGATCTTAAGGCACATCCAATTTGCACACAATCTTGACTATATAGTGCAGATCTGCACTATATAGTCAACGCAGCCAAGACTTTCTAAAACCCTTGCGATCTGCATCCGATGCCGATCCGATGTTGACTATATCGTCAACATCGGAAAGGAAATCGGACCGTGTGTACACACTATAAGATTCGATAGCTATGCAATCTTTGCTAACTCAAGTGCTATTTACATTCAATTCATACTAGCCACATTCAATCTGCATTATATAGTCATTGCTGCACTGTCTTTTTGGCTTTTCATTTTCAGCTGAATGGGAGCGCGCATCGGCATCGAATCGGGATAGAAAGCTTAAAAAATGTTCTATCTCCGTTCGCTGTCTATGAGATCCTGATTCGATTTTGACTATATAGTCAAAATCGAATATCAAATTGTACCGTGCATATAGATGGTGCTGTTAATGGCTGGTTAATTCCAGATCAGTTGCTGGATATTAAACCTTTTTCACATACGTATACAACATCTGTATTTATCTAGAACTAAATTTATCATAATCTATTAAACATACTGACACAGAAACAGTGCTACTTTGGGGACATATAGTATACTATAGTCACCACAGCAACTTAATAAAAATAGTTAAAAGATCACCCTGGCTATTTTGGATGGTCACATGACTGCCGGGATCTGGAAGATGCTACTGGAGCCGTTTCACCCATGTCCGCAGGTGTGACAACGTTTTTTTCGGGTGGGTCTCTGACTTTAGCGATAACCACTTCCAGCCTGGTTCTTTAGCAGATTAGTGGAAGCCCTGGTGCAGCGCTGTGTACTGAGCGATCTGTGCTGAGCGATGCTAAATCACTCAGCACAAAGCTCCTGGCACCCTGGGTGTATGGGGCATAACTCTTGCCACTTGTTACATTTGCCATACCTGCAGTGTGCACGGTTTTGCCTATTTTAAGAACAACATTTTCCCGAAATCAGGTCTGAATTAGGCCCATCGATACAGCAGTATGGCCCAATGAATAGAATAGACAGAGATCCTTCACCTTAAGGGGGGTATTCAAACACAGTCGTCCTCCCGCAGCCATCTCCCGACGGGGGAGATGGCTGCGGGGCCCTATTCAATGCTGTCTTCCCAACAGCATTGAACAGGGTTTCACCGCAGAACCAGCCCGACAGCTTGTGATGTCGGGCTTCTCGCCGCTCGGCGGCCGGGACATTGAATCCCGACCGCCGAGCTCCAGTCGAGAACGGGACAAGGGCACGGCTGTCGAGCTTGCTCGACAGCCGTTCCCCTGACATCGAATACCCCCTAAATCTGTATTATTATATTTTTAATAATAACCCATCTTGAGTTCTAGGTTCTTTGACAGCTCAGCCGTGCCCTATACTGTATTGGTCCAGATAGGGCTCTTCACTTCACACCTATATTGGAGAGATGCTTTGCTTTAAATGTATTACATTGTGAAACCACATAAGATTTCCACGGTCATTAAAAAAGAATAACTACAACTAGGGCATGGTTCTATTGAAGTCTGTGCATATTATTTCCTTTTATCCCAGAACACGCAATCCATTAAGAGCTCATACTCATGGCAATAAATACATATGCATTCTTTGTATTAAAATACTGTACTGGATGTTACAATACAAAAAATATATTTAATATACTGGTTCTAATTAGGGCTTACTCCTCTTGTAAGAGTTTTCAAATCATTATAAATCTGACAGATCTTGGTTTGACAAACCCCTGATAAATATATACTGTAGTACAGTACATGTACAGTACTGTATATGTGTATATATTTTGTGTGTGACCACCGGACAAGCTTGTGTGAAAAGGATCACATACACTGGATTCAAATGAATTATCTGGTCATTATTTTGTGTAGCAGGTCACAGTATACCAGGTCGCTTCCCCAGGCAAGTGAAGTTACAGCATGCAACGTATAGGTAATCACAGCATAAAGCAGGCTCTTCCAAAATGCTCCAGTTGTCCTTAGTGTAGCACCACACACGCTTGGGCAGCTAATCCACCATCAGGAGCATTTACCCTCTGCCCTGGAAACACTTATATCAGGAGATCACAGGTGCTGCTGATTACACAACCTGGCTCCTGCTACTGCTCCAAAACCTGGTCTGGATTCTCCACATTACTCTCATGCGGAGAGATGCTGTCTCTGCCATACTTGTAAGTGCAAATTGGTTCAGATTTCTGGCAAAGTTTACAATTTAATCTACCCTGGACATGCTCCCAGTAAAAAAATATCTCTACAAGCCCTGATTTAATTAGAAATATGCAGCTATCATTGGTAATTTGAGTTTTGTGAGGCTAATTTAGCATGGATCGCTAATCGGAGAATTTGCAAATCAAGTGATTATTGGATAATTGTACATACAGTATGTACTATTCGCATCACACATGTTCCGGGAAATTAACGACAGAAAACGCTAATGGTCGTTAACGCAATTTGGCTACAGTTTGACTGACAGGAAGCTGCCGTTTGGAGGCAGAAACCACCCATTTTCTGGGTGTGTCTGGCTTTTCTGAGGAGGTTCTGTGTTGTCAGCAATGACCAATTCTATTCTCTCTCAGTCGCAGATTAGTAGATGCCTCCGGACCTACTCACAATTGCACAGATTGCAAAATCGCTGTATTGGTTCGGGAATTGTTTATGGATTTGCAAACGGATAGTGATTAGTGATCTATTCACAATGCTCGAATGGGGCGTTTTCTCTACTACAAATTCTCAATTTAGTGGTCAACTCTGGATTACCCCCTCACACCCGTTTCTACTTTTTATGGTTTGCTCTTATGTTCATTGTTGTTACTAACAAGGGTTTAATTATTTTTTATGCAATCACAAATTAGGATAAGGTACAAGCATTTCACAGTGTTTTAAATAGACCTGTGAATAATACTGTGGGCCTGATTCAGAGTTGGACTATAATGCAGCAGTTCTCAAACTGTGGGTCGTTACCCCAAAGTGGGTCCTAACCATCTCAGCATGGGGTTGTGACTACGTGTTGCTGACCATCAGGCTTATAACTCCGTTGATCTCTCAGTTCCAAGGAGTCTGTAAAATATGTTGAAAATATGATCTGAACTCCTCAGATCCCTGTCTTAAAGATCTGAGGAGTCATAAGGCAGCTCCTCCCCCATATCAGTGCTCTTCCTCTCCTGTCCCGGCCCCAGCAGTAGCTTTTACCTCCATTTTCACCAGCTCTTAATAAGCAGGACTTTGGATCTGTGAAGAAAATCTTGTAGGTAAGTACAGCATGGGTGGGGGTAGGGGGAATAATCCGCTGGCACCAGAAGGGTTGTTTCCAGAAAGCAGCAGAACATGGGCGGATTCATGGGGGGGGGGGGGGTACCCTGGCACATGATGCCCTGTCATTTCAGACATAGTAGATGAGGATTGAGGCTTTCCAACGAGCCTGGCCCCCTGTCGCTAGCCCCACGGGAACAGTAGATATCGCCTGGCAAAACTGAAATGTTTTCCAGAATGGGATAACATGGGACTCGGTAATTTTGACCACTACCTGGTTGCAATGGCTGCCATCACAGAAGCTCATTTGAACCCAAATCACTGGACCTTCAATTTGATACCAGACTGGTCCATATGGGTCAATTGGTTCCAGAGATAATGCAGGCACAAATTATTTTTATATTTGAAATGTCATTTCATGGCTGTTCATTTGAGGGCAGGGGGGGGGGGGGGAGGGGGGCATTTACACTAGCCTAGTCCCTGCTTTCCCCCAGAAAATACAGGGACTAGGCTAGAGTAAAAGGGGCCAACCCAGGAATGCATTTTCTGGTGGGAAAGGGGTATTATCTCAAATAGCTGGGACCTGCAGTACTATGAATACAGCTGGTCAGCCTCCCGCTCTCTGCCCGGCTGTCAATGGCTGTCACTTCTGCCTGGCGGCGGCTGTCCCCCAGTTACCATGAGCATAAATTCCCCTTGGCAATGAGCATGTAATCCTGCATCACAAAAAGCATGGAACCCCTGGCAATGAGCATGGAACCATTGGCAATGAGCATGTAGGTAAGCAGCACTTATGTGGCATAATTTTTAATAGGCATTATGGTGTTTGGCATAATACGTAATGAACAGTATGATGCGTGGCTTAACACGTAATGGGCATTATGGTGTAACTTTTTAATTCACGCCTTTGGTGCGCTATGTCCCTGCTTATGAAGCATATTGTGAATGTTGGCTTAATCTGTGTGGCATTATATCAATTTTGGCTCAGTCTGTTTGGCATTATGTGAATTTTTACACAATCCATGTGGCATTATGTGAATTTTGGCTCATTCCATTTGGCATCATGTGTAAGGGGCAAGTATAATGGGGTCTAGTATTTTGTTGCATAATGTGTAGAATATGTATATGGTGTGGTACACTACACTCAAGGACATGCCCCCTCTTGAGTGGCCAAACCCCCTTGCTGTGTGTCTCTGCAATGCTACTGTGCAGGTGCTAACAGCTGACCACACATGTGGCTGCCCTGCTGCGGTACTTCAGTCATTTTTATCATCCAATGGGGTCCCAGAGCAAAATAGTTTGAAAACCCCTCCACTAATGCAATTGCAGTTTTCTAGGTTAAGGCCCATACACACAGGGCGACTTTCAGCTCAAAGCCCCCCAGTGTGGGCAAAAAACGCCATGTGTATGCATCTTACAGAACCGCTAATGTTAGCTACTGATGCTATTTATCCAGTAGATAGATAGGTACTCAGCTACAATTGCAAAATGATTGAATATCTATCGTAGCCTATATATTTTTAACAAGCACTCAGACATTTATTTTATTCATTTCTAAAATGATTTCCGTCATTTCTTCCTGTATTCAGAAAAGATTATACTAAAACAAATTTGTACCGTTGAGTGCTTATAAAAAAGCGCAGTCTATTTATTAACTATCTATCTGTTCCCATTTTGTTTTATATGTATATAATATCAGAGCACAAATAAGATATAAGGTAAGGCAGAGAAGGAGAGAGAGTGAATGAAAGATGGGAAGAAATATACTGTAGAGATATCCTTTGTTACTGTTGAGTATGGCTTCCTTACCAGATCTTAGATCTCCCAATGCAATCCATGCAAACGCAATCAGTCCAACCGAGACACAAGTGAACATAACAATCAGCACAGTAAACCACACTTCCGTGTCAGTGAGAGGTCTTCTTCTCCCGCTCTTCTTCTTCTTCATCTCTGGATTTCCGTTAGATTTCATTGTTAAAACTTGGCTCTCCGTTTATTCCACAACTGCTTGCCTTACACGAAGAGGAAGTTATGAAGACAAATACATATATTTATGTAGGATCACTTCAATTAATCACACCATTAATCTCGGCCGATATTTCTCAGACAGTCCGCAGGAGTCCATGGAACATATTAAACGTTGCTTGTCCAGTGGAAGAATATAAATAATTCTGGCAGCAGGAGAGCCATAAATATTAATTACTGGTCGTATATATATAACATTTGTTATGTAACAATATAAATGGAAAACTGAAGCTATTAGCATAGAGATAAATATTAACTATCAGTGTACCGCTGCATTGTAATGATCTGACATCATACAGTATCTCTACCAGTAGCTCAGAACACAAAGTCAAGCAGAGATCCTAATCAGTTGAAGTTTGTACCGCTGCTTTATAGCGCGCCAGTTCTAAAGGTCTCTTCTGCTTAGTGAGGATTCCCTGCTAGGATTGTACACAGAGAGTAATACACACTGTAGTGTGACTGAAACTTTGCTTTTATATTGGCTGCAATGATCACTGAGCACAGACAGTGGATGGAAAATTTACTAAGATGGGAGTTCTATTAAAGATGGGATGTTGCCATAGCTACCAATCAGATTATACTTCATGTTTGTTTAGCACCTTCTAGATAATAATAATAATAATAATAATAATAATAATAATAATAAAAAATAGATAGGCCCCGATTGGTTGCTATAGGCAACATCCCATATTCAACAGAACTCCCATTTTAGTAAATGTACCCCTCAGTGTGCTAATATAGCTATAGATAGCACATAGGCAATAACCCATGTGGTGAACGACTTCCTTACACCTGCGGTAACACATTCATTATCATTGGGGCAGTACGGACGGTGTAATGGTTAGCATTACTGCCTCACAGCACTGACGGTGTAATGGTTAGCATTACTGCCTCAAATTACCAATGATAGCTGCATATTTCCATCTTCTGATGGATCGGGCCGATATATTGGTGAAATCAGGCCACATCGGAAGACCGGATCCGATGCGTGTTCCTGTGCACTCTGCTCGATCTGCCTTTGGTTCAACCTCACAGAGCTGCCACCTGTTTTTGCTCGCAGACAGTGCCGTTTGCCCCATTTGCATTGCATCCAGCTCTCCCCACCTCCCTAGTATGTGGGAACCAAAGGACAAATTAGAGTCAAAGATGAGACCTAGGCAGTGAGTTTGAACAAAAATTGTGATTGGATTTGTTACTCTCTCCCAGCCAGTTAGTCTACAGTCCAAACAGCATTAGAACTGGGATGCTTAGAAGAAGTCGACATTGGAGAAAGCACTCAAGTCTGATGGCCAAAGTCAGCCTCCAAGCCTCTTCAAGACTAACAACCTATTTTTTGAATTGTCATAATTTTACATTTATAGCTTTTATATGTGCCTATGTATTATCGTTATGTATGCCTATTTATTATTATCGTTATGTGTTCCTATGTATTATGTTTATGTGTGCCTTTTTAATCACTATCAAATCTGGCAAGACTGAGAAAACTCGCAGAGTTAGCTCCAGCTAGCGCTACCTCTGAAGTACTGGAAAGATCTGCTCATTTTACGAAATACAGTACATTAGAAAAAATAGCAACTTTAGCTCTGTGGGTTCTATACAGTAAATATTCAAATGATGCCCATCTGCAGACTGATTTAGGGTAGATTTTGTATTTTACAGATTATGGTAAAAAGTGATCACTACTTACTGTATATGGATATTATCAAGGACATTAAGCCGGGAGGAGGGAGTACTAATTACCGGGGCCCAGGTCTAATGAAGTGGGGCCCATGTCACCTTGCATCATCAGCTGTAGCAGCTCTCCTCAACCCAGCAGATGTGTCTGTGTTCCCAGGGAGGTGCTTAAGAGCTATGATTTCTGTATTTTATTCTAAGGGTGCATGGTCATGCCTTCCGTGATTAGACCACACCCCCTGAAAAGTACCTGGGCCCATCCAGGCTCTCTACTGCCCTTGATGTTATAATAAGATGAATGTACAAGTACGAGGAGATCAAATAATGTGATTCATGCCCACCCCCAATGTAAAAAGCGCTTTGAGTCCTGTTGGAGAAAGTGCGTTATATAACTTTAACTTACTTACTTAAATGCCCATAATTTCGTCATTGTGCATCAGTGATGGGATCTAGAGTGCCACACCACTATCCACCTCCTTAAATTAGCCCCTCCCACTAAACACATCACTCCCACCCTGCCCACTGCTTCACCAAGCTTTTTGGCCTCAGATACAGATACAGACATACACATACCCCTACACACATTACATGACAGAGTCTATAATCCCAGAATATCTGTCATTTTGACAGGCTTGTGACTAGTTGTGTAATAATTAGGGGCACGATATCCCTGATTAATTTTTTAGAGGATCGGTGCACTTTAAGCAGATGATAATTTGCCAGCCTTCAGCTGTGGCATTGTTAATTAATAGTAAGGCTGGCTGTAACATGTCCTAGGCCCGCTTCCTTTCAGAGGCTCTAACACATTAATTATGGGTCACTAGATACATTTCTATCATCTGAAAAGATGAAATGCCTTTTGTATTTTAAAGCATCTTACAAAGCACTGTAATTAGAATTCCTTTTTTTATCGAGCTGCTGTCAGTGTGGTACCATTATTTACACTCTGAAGGCCAAACAGCAAGTGTCCTGTGAGAGCCTTACACACATTACATAACCCTTGTCATGTTATAGATCATAACAGTGGTAATTCATGACTCTGGTCAAGCGGTGCCAGAAATACGCTGCTTCTGTACTAAGCACTATCATACAAATTCGGCAGCCATCCAATTAAAAAAAAAAAAAAAGCATAAGACATATTGCTTCAATCCTTTATTGTATGATTAGTGTAGGTCTAAGGGCGAATCGCACTATCCTCAAAATTGTGGTGAAACTTCTGAATTTCAAATTCCTGAAAGCAGATCTTTCCATAGCTTTTTCCTAATAGGCATTGCAAGCTGAGATGTCATATAGAAACATATGGTCTTCTTACTAACTATTTCCCCAAGAATGATCCAAAAGGATCACTCCCATTGTCTCCTGTAGCTTGCATTGCCTACGAAAAAGGACTCCTGGATCATAACCAGGAAGTGTTCACACCACGAAGGACAGTTCTTATTGAAAAAGTTGTCCTTTGAAGTTTTAATCACAAAAGAACATCCAAATGGCGTTTCTAAACATTGCTTGCCCATGCTCATTCAAATGCCCTATCCATTAGGTGGTCATCAGCTAAGAGGGAAGAGAGGAGATGTCAAAAGTTAATTCTCTAAATGGATATAGGAGACTCAGGAACAGAAGTCTTAAGTTGTTCTAAAGAGATCTGTTCTCAATTCTTCTAGTTTTTGAGAATGTTCTATTCAGAATGGAGAAGAGAAGGTTCCCATTGAAAGCTTACCTGTGGGCAACATATGACATCAGTTAATGATTCAAGAGCTTCTGCGTATGTGCATTCTTGAAAATGGGTGGCGACACGAAGGGGAGAGCCAAGGGTCTTCATGTCACCATGCAGACTTCCTGGCCTCACAGCTCCCACTTCATGGTTAGCTTCACAGGCTAAGTCTTACTCAGCTGGCCATCTGTGCGGCCGTGTTGTTGGATCTCTTGTGATGTTGGTGGCATTGCTTGGATAGCAGTTACATGCAGGAGGCATCTCTTCTTCTAAAACATTTCCTACATCCCACTCCTATAAATTGAATGGCCCGGCATCCTGGAAAGTCTTGTTTAATTACCACTTTGGCGCTAAGGGAAGCTGATTTAATGTAAAAGCTGATCTCAAGATTTTCAGAAGAAGAGGTCAATCTAAATGTAAGGTTCCTATAGAATCTGGTGTGGCTGGAATCTCATCCAGAATAAACAAAGTTGAGAGCAGTTCTTGGTAGTGATTAAAGGAACTATTCTGAGAACTCCAGCAGTGTAGAGATACAAATAGTTAAGTAAGATTAAGATCTGAAGGAGTTATGTAAATGATAGATATTTTTATACAGTTCTTTATTCATCATTTTAAACACGTCATGGTAACTGCTTTCTCCATTTATGTAAGCAATAAATAATTTGGCCAATTTGCAGTAAGCAAATGTCAGTTCTTGAGCTACAGGTATGTCATCCCCTAAGTGGAGGAGAGCAGAATTGACGATCAAGTGATGAAACCGGTAAATGGTTGCTGTCAGTAATTAATGGCCTTGAATCTTTTAACGGTAATATGTTCCAAGTATTGAATTCACATACAATATTTATACAAAAATAACAGTACTGCATCTGTAGCTCTTTTCAGACTTCTATTAGTCTTTTTTTGCAATCAAAGGAAAACAACTGACCTAATTTTAAGCGCAAAAAAAAATAACATGGCGCTTTTAAGTACATATAAAAATCATGTGAATACTTATTTTTCTGCAGCACTGTTACTGACAGTTTTAAGTAGTTTTCAAGTTTAAAAATAGTGTACATGAATTTGAGATGCAAAGATAAGTTCATAAACACCATCATCATCATCATCAACAACAACAAAGAAATATTTGTTGCCCCTCCGACAGAGTCCGCCAGAATGGGGCACGCGCATGATTCGCTCGCGTGCCCCATTCTGTCAGAAGCCCTGCAGGGCTGCCTACTCTCCCCCACACCCTGCCACCTTGCAGAGTGGGACGTGCGAGTGAGTGAGCCCCTCGCGCGTCCCCGTCCACTGGCCACGCCCCCCCCCCCTGCGAGGGCTGGCTGAGGCTGGCTTCACCTGTACTTAAAAGGCATAACTTACTGTAGATATGGGTTAGTGATCTCTAGAGTATACTGAAAATCTATTGCAGTGGTTTTTCAGGCTTGGTCCTCAGACCCTGGACAGCTTTCTTTTCCCAGGTCACCCGGCAGAAGCACAGGTGTATTCATTACTCACTAGCATATTTTATAAAATCCACAGGTGAAGCTAATTATTTCACTTGTGATTTTGTAAGGAAACCTGGAAAACTGTTTGGGGTCCTGAGGAATGAGTTTGATAACCAGTGATATATTGTACTGGAATTGCATGGAAACGATCCTGACCTGTTTATCAAAGTTTAAGATACGGTCCTCTCAATATGCAAACAAATGTACACCTCAACAAGTACTTGTTTAGAGACATTGGGGGACATTCTGGTTGACTCGTTAAGCAGTGGTAGTTCGCCGCTAAGTGATCCTTTAAATGCCAACCGGCGGCTGTGCGAATGCCCGCCCCCCCCCCACCTCCCAGTGAATAAACATCCATTTGCAGGGTTGCGTGCGGACCAAAAATCATTTGATGTTCCTGACCATCAAATAATTTCTCTAGTGCTCGGAAATCTAAGTCAGTCTCTGCTGGCTTCGATTTGTGGCATCCTGCTCTGAGAACTGGGTGGGAGGCTAATGTCCAGTGATGTCAGCCGTCCCCCCCCCCCCCCCCCGGAATTCAGGTGCCCACCAGTGTTTGCAGTGTTTTTGTGGGTACACCCTGGAAACACTGGGCATTTGCATGTGAAAGTCCCCTGCCTGTCTCCATCTAGCCCCCCCCGTGCAAATGCCATGCTGACTATGCAAGTCGGCAAAGGCGCCCGCACAGAGGCCCTGCACATGCGTATAAGTGATTACAGAAACATCGGTTACCAGTGCGAACATGCTGGGAACCGAATGTATTAAAATAAGTTTAGATTTATTAAGTTTTTAAGTTTTAAATTTATTTTAGAGAAAGAATGCCAAATATAAATAGATAAAAGTCAGGGAGACTAGGAAAAGCAAAAGCAGAGTACAGACACTTCAGAATAAGTCAGGATGAAAAGAGAGTGAAAAAGATGAAAGGCGAAGATGGCTGGCCATCAAGTAATAAGGAAGAGGTGAAGGGAAAGTAGTTAGAACTGTTGAACAAGCAGGCAAAGTAAGTTTAATATTGCTAAATAATACCCTTTTCACAACAGAAAATGCAGGTACTTACATGGGAAAATGGTCCCTGGATCAAGCAGGGACACCACCCTTGTCCAATGGAGGCTCCTACCTCTTTCAGGGAGGGGGGCTGTCTCGGGCCGCAGGCACCTCCCTCCCCCTGTCACCGCCGCTGCCACTTTCCTCCTATGATTGCAGGCACCGGGACTGGCACATGCGCAGTACAAGTATATGTACTGCGCATATGGCCAGCTTCTATGGGCTGCTTTGGCAGCAGCCCATAGAAGTAATCATGGTACAATATAAGTTACAAGCACCAGGACCAGCGCATGCGCAGTACCAATAAAGGTGCTGTGCATGCGCATTTGCCATTTTGGGCTGGCTGCCCGCAACAAGGCGTCCCGGAGGGAGGGAACACCTCCCAATGGCACTACCTTGGTGACTGGCAGGTCGGACTTTCAATAGGAAGTCACTGCCAGCGACAGTGAAGCCAGTGCAGTCTCACAGACTGCATCTGGCTTCACTAAAGTGGCGGATTTTACCTGGAGGGAAACTGCCCTTGTCCCTGCATTTTCTGGTGTGAGGGGGCAGTGGCGTCTGGGCAGCGGGGTCTGGGCAGCGGGTGGTGGGCAGCAGGGTCCAGACTGTGGGGATCAGGGCAGCGGCTGCTGGATGCTTCTAGAAAATGTGCAAATGGTGAGCGATAGAGAATTCTAATCTTTGCAGATGCCAAGAATTCATTTACTATGACAAAGTTTTCTGCTTTATTCCACTGAATTTGCATATAAGAGATTTTCTGAAGGCAAATCTGATGGAAATTCACAGAAAAAATGACTATAAATAACAAGAAAGATGATAGAAACCATTGATTTACAGTCCTTCAGGTTTAGAACCCGCCATAAAGCCAAAGGCAAACCCACACAAAAAATAGACCTGTCTCCAGCTGGAGAGTTGGTACTTATTGGAAACCTTTTTTTTTCCCCATGGAATACAGGGTCAAAAACATTATTTTGTCCCCTTCATAAGAAAACACAGCCTTGGGCAGCCATGCTGGAACCTGTAGTCCACTTGTTATTAAGAACAATATTATTGATCCATTTAAGCATGCAACAGTATTACCTCTGCAGAGAAGAGCCTGGGATTTCAGCATAGGGCTGGTTGTACTTTGGGAGGGGAAATCCCTTTATTTACAGGGTCCCAATTCCCTAGGTATTCCATCCTTAGTATGACTAGTTTCAGTCTGGTTGCTATTATGGCAGGGGGAACTCTGAGTTCCTCTGCTATTGAATCTGCCATCATCTACTTCAAGCTAATGTTGTCTACAGGACAGGGGTGACCCATGTAATTTCTTAAAAGAAAAATTGCAGTGCTCCATCAATACTGAAAGATCATTCTATATAAAACAAGAAGATCAGTTGGGTTTCAGATAAAAGATATACCGTGACCATTGCCATTGGACTTCTGTTGATGCTCAAATCCAATGGTTAGTAAATGTATGTTTTTTTAGATAGCATATGATGTGATAGAAGGTGAGGTCAATCAGATTACAATAAATTATTAAGGTGCCCATACACTTTTCAGATTTGGGCCAATTTCGCCCAATTCCAATGGATCGGGCAGAGTAATAAACCCAAATGGGATGTGTTTGACATCCCCTCCGACCCGATGCACTTTCCATGCACATCAGGTTGGAGTGGGGAGGTTGGACGGGCTGGGCTGCACATTAAATTTATCAGATCGGATCCATCGCTGGCGCATCGCTGGTGCTTTTTAGCACCCACAATGTTTTGGGTCCAATCCTAGGTGTGTGCCTAAGTGCTTAAGTGCAGCGGGGTCAGTGGGGCGGGCAGCAGGATCCTTGTGGCAGGGGGGGGGGGATTTCTGCAGCTGTGAACTAAGTACCGCTATCTGCTGCTGGGTGGTGGGGTGGAAAGTGGCTGCTGAATATGAAAAGATATTTTAAAAAGACTGGCTGGACACTGATTGGCTGACAAAATTCTCTCAACCAATCAGATGGGAGGTTGTTGTTTGGCCTGACGGCCGGCCAGTCTTTTCAAAATATGTTTTCACATTCAGCAGCGGCTTCCCACCCCTCCGCCCAGCAAATAGCGCTGCTTAGTTCCCAGCCACCGCACGGACCCTGCTGACTGACTACCCAGCACCACAAGGACCCTGCTGGCTGCCCCGCCCACGTTGCATGGACCCTGCTGCCCGCCCTACTACATACTTACCACCCATTGTTGACCCGTGTTGGCAGCTGCAGCGCTGCAGAAATCTTTTGGAAAATGGCACCTGTGTTTTCTGCATGCATAGTAAGAAAATCAATGGGAAAATGGTCACTGGGCCATTCTCCTGGAGACCTGCACATGCCCAGTAGAATCTGGGACAATGATAGGGATACTAATTTCCAGAGTGTACAGTGATGCCACCTGAACAGGAAGGAGCCCAGGCTGAGTCTACACACAGGCCTCCTCCTTTCTAGGCTTTCTAGGTGGGTCCTTAGTATTTGTTGGCATATTTTTGCCTCTGCAATTAGAGACTAATTTGAAATGTTTAATTATTATATTGCACTCATTTTATTGTAAATGTTTTTTTTTATTATACTTTACAGCTGAACTTAATACTATGATTGTAAAAATTCTGATAACACAAAATAATGATTCAACAGGAAGGTTTTTATTTTTAATAGAGTATCAGCTGACCACTCCCGGGGCCAAATACAGTACGGGAGGTTTGATTAATATCCGGAATTAATGTCTTTTTCTACTCTCCCTATATTAACCCCTTCAGTGGTTGGTTTTCCTGGGGCAGGACAAACCTACTGTACCAGGGAATGTTTGCCCTACTCCAGAAATACTCACCACAGAAGGTGCACCACTGCAGACACTGCCTTTTGCAGCAGCCTCTGTTCCCCTCATGGCTGCTGATTCTCGCAGGGCCTGGCACAGACGGGGGGGGGGGCAGCCGCAGGGGAGCCACGGTGTATGATCGGGAGTTGGAGACAGCATGCTAGGGTTTTCAGATGCTCCTGTGCTCAGGCTGCCAAACTCGAGGGCTCCTGAAATCGGCATGGGGCAGCCGCAGGAGAGCCCCGGCGATCCATCGTACAATCGCTCAGGAGGTAAGCTCCAGGGGGATGCATTTGACGTGGGGAGGGGTAGGGGGGCGATGCGACGCATGTGTGTGCCAGTGGTGCACAGCTGGAGGCTTCACTTGTGCACACCTCCTTATCAGTACTATAACCAGAAATTTTCCCGGGAGAGCCAACTCCTACAGTGCAGCTCAGCCCGTGCATACCACCGAAGAGGTTAGCCAGGGTCATAAAGAGATTTGGGTGATTGGTACCACCTCTTAGGATACAAGACCAATGGGTTGACCCCAGTGGTATCCTGGTGTTAGATCCTAAAGACATGCTGGTCACCCATTGTCCTACTTCTGGTCCCGTCTTCTATGACATCATGCTGTCACACATGCTGGAGAAGGGAGGCAGTGAGGTCAGCTCAAGGCACATATGTAAATCAGCAGAGAGATGCTGAGTAATAAGAGTTGATTTGGCTGTAAAACAGGGATGGGGAACCCAACATGCTCTGCAACAGTTTTAAGATTGCCAAATAGCAAAACTGTAGTAAGGCATGCTGGGATGTGTAGTTCAACAACAGCTGAAGGGCCGAAGGTTCCCCATCCGTGCTGTAAAGGAAATGAAACAATAATTGTGGATGGAATACTGTGCATTCACTTAGGGTTACCACCTTTGTGTTGAGCGATTCCTGGACAGTGACCCACCCCTTGACACACCCACAGCCAACTCATTGACCCGCCCCCAGCCCCGCCCCTTGACCCGCCTTATGGTTGTTGTTTTTTTATATATGCTTCAAATCTATTTTTGATTTTGCACATGGTAATGCCACATACACGTTACGTCATGTCACACACTGTAATGCCCATTACATGTTATGCCACACACTGATGCCCATTATACATTATGGCACACACCGTGATGCCCATTACACGTTATGCCATGAGTGGACAATGAAAAAAAAAATAGGGACAAAATGGACAAATATTTACACCATAATGCCTATGTCACACATCCATATTATACCACATGCCATCGTGCCTATTACACGTTATGCCAGGGCTCAAAATTTTTTCTTGAAAGAAGGACAACAGTGACAGTGCGCACCAGAGGCCATAATGCCCATTATGAGTTATGCCAGGGCTCAACAATTTTTTAAACTAAGGACAACAGGGACAGTGCGCGCCTGAGGCGCGCGCATAAAACACACCAGAATGCCTAATATACGTCAAACACAGCCATTACATAAGTATACTACATTCCCATTACACATTATGCCCCACACCATAATGCCCATTGTGCCGTTGCCACACAACTGATGCCCATTACTAATATGCCCCCACAGTGCCAGATATGCCCCCACAGTGCAAGATATGCCCCCACAGTGCTAGGTATGCCAACACAGTGTCAGATATGCCCACACAGTGGCAGATATGCCCCCCACAGTGCCAGATATGCCCACAGTGCCAGATATGCCCCCACAGTGCCAGATATGCCCCCCAGTGTCAGATATTCCCCCCACAGTGCCATATATGCCCCCCAGTGCGTGAAATGCCCCCCACAGTGCTAGGTATGCCCCCACAGTGCCAAGTATGCCCCCCAAAGTGCCAGATATGCCCCCCACAGTGCCAGGTATGATCCCACAGTGCCATCGGCAGCACAGCACAACTCACCGTACAGTGCTGGCTTGCTGGCCTGGGCGGCTCAAGGTGTCTCCTGCTGCAGCCTGGTCTCTCCCCCTCCAGCCGCTGACTCCCGCCGCTGCCTCCCCCCGCCGCTGCCTCCCCCCGCCGCTGCTACTGCTGAGGGAGGGGAGGGAGAATTAGTAGAGACACGTGATGCGCTCCCCGCCCCTCCCCTTCAAAGGGAATCTACTGAGGTGGGGGGCGGCGGACCTGTACAGGCCACGCCCTCGCCACTTACATATGCGCGCATGTGCAGAGGGATTCGGGCGGTAATTTGTTATGGCAGTACGGGGTACCGGCACACTATGTTTTACCCCGTACCGCCATACTTTGAGGGAGAGGAGGCAGAGCTACAGTAGCAGTGGAATTCCCGCTGCCCGCATCAGTAATATGCGGTACCAGCCGGGCGGTGGGGGATCAATTCCCGGACTATGTATAGTCCGGGGCAGCCACCCTTCAGAAGTCCGGATGCCGGTGTCAATTACCGGACTGTCCGGAGTAATCCCGGAGGGGTGGTAACCCTATTTTCACTCCTGTTTATAGAGAGTGAAATAGGAGTAAAGTTCTCAAAAAGGGTCAAAAGAGTCACACTCTACTGCGACTACATTAGCATTTTTTACTAGTTACATCATCTATTTTATGCTAATTCCCTAATCTAGAACACAAACCGTGCGTCTGAATGTGCAGGAACACAACCATTGGGTGCACCATTCAAACTTGCACCAGCTGGGTGTGGAATCTCTATCAGAGTATGACATCTCTGTGTATCTGAATAGTCCATGAATGCCCAGTCAAATTCCAGTGCAATTCAGGGACCGTGGAGTTTATTTAATAAGATGGGAGTTCTATTGAAGATGGGATGTTGCTTTGGGCAACCAATCAGAATCAACTTCTTTTTTAGCACCTTCTAGAAGATAACATATATCATCTGATTTGTTGGCCATAGCAACATTCCATTTGTAACAGAACTCACATCTTAGTAAATAAACCCCTTTGTGTCTCAGTGGCTGCTTTAAAGAAGTGCACACACCGCTTTAAGAGAGGAGGGGGCACATGTATTGGCTCCGATTAGGCCCTTGCCTCTCTTTCGCTGCAGTAGATACTGGCATTGTGCTAGAGTCTACTGCCCATGCGCAGGCCTCCGCCAATATAAAAGAGGTTACCATTTAGAATAAATGGGAGGCGGTCTATAGCCACTGGTCTATCTACGTATAATGGGTGCAGAGTGTGGAGTCAACATGTGCCCGTGAGCCAGTGGGGACCCACACAGCACCCACTGCACACACTGAAAATGCTGACTTTGCGGCCGCAGATTTTGTCTCCACGGGATTAGTCTATCAGGATTTGTATTTCCCTACGAATTGGCAGCCTGCACGGATCAGTCAGATCTGTGCAGGCTGCAGTGTGCAAAAAATTGATTAATTAAATGAATAATAAAAAAAAAACGGTACTTGTTTCCTAGCACGGCCACACCGATTTACATCGGGGTGGTCGTGTCGAAAAAATCGGGTCGATCGCATCGCATGCGATTTGGTCGCATGCGATGCGATCGACGCGACCGACCGATTTTGGACCCGATTTTTTTTTTTATGAAATGTCCCTGGGACCCGATTTTACATTGGATTCAATGTAAAATATTCCCAACCCCCCCAAATTCAACGGCGTACACCCCACCCCACGATAGACGCCAACCCGAAGCGTGGCGAGCGCAGCGAGCCCGCGAGGGGCGGCGGTGCGCGTCCTCCGACCTTTTCATTCCCCTACTATCCACGTCGGCGTGGAGTTGAGAATAGAATAGTGTGGCGAGCGCAGCGAGCCACCGAGCCCGAAGCGTGGCGAGCGCAGCGAGCCCCGCGAGGGGACGCGTATACCTGTGAAGTTATACGTGTCCCCTCGCGGGGCTCGCTGCGCTCGCCACGCTTCGGGCTCGGTGGCTCGCTGCGCTCGCCACACTATTCTATTCTCAACTCTACGCCGACGTGGATAGTAGGGGAATGAAAAGGTCGGAGGACGCGCACCGCCGCCCATCGCGGGCTCGCTGCGCTCGCCACGCTTCGGGTTGGCGTCTATCGTGGGGTGACGACGGAGACATCTATAATGTGAAATGGGTCATATTGGCCCATTTCACATTTTTCACATTTTCTCACTATTTCAATGTTAAAAAATATTTTAACATTGAAGCCTATGGAAAAATCGGGGGCATCGCGTCGGGACCATTGTTAATGGTCCCGACCGACGCAATGCCCCCGATATTTTACCTTTCCCGACACGATTTCAATGTTAAAATATTTTTTAACATTGAAGCCTATGGGGAAATCGGGGGCATCGCGTCGGTCGTGTCGGGACCATTGTTAATGGTCCCGACCGACAGGATGCCCCCGATATTTTGTCCTAGCCGGCCAAATGGACCTTATTTCAAAGGAAATCGGGTCCATCGTATGGATCGTGTACCTTAACTTAAAGGTACACGATCCATACGATTGTGGCCGTGCTAGGAAACAAGTACCAAAAAAACAGCAAAGGGTTCCCCCCCATGGCTATAACCAGCCCTGAGCCAAAAGAGCCGGTCCTAGTTTTAGAAACTCAGTGTTTAAAACCAAATAGGGGTCCCCCTAATTTCTAAAACCAGCACCAGGCTCAAGGACCAGTACTGGTTTCTGAACATTTTCACAATCGTTTTCTTCTAATTTTACACCGCCCCGGGGCACCGGATCTGACTGATCCTTGCTGCCAAATACGTCTGGAAAATGAGTAGTATTTTCCAGGCGTATTTGCGGGTCAATTACTGGCCATATGTTACATACGGCCGGATAGTAAATTAGGAATCACCATTCAACTGACCGAAAAATGTCAGATAGGAGCTGATTGGCTGGTTGTTTAGCACTCTCCGCTTTATCACTTTTTGAAGCTTGATACATCTTGCCCAGAATCTGATTGTTTGCTAGGAACATCACCTCTTTTCATTTTTAGAAGTTTTAGTAAATTTTCCCATATCTGTGCTAGGGGGATGAAACCTAAAAAACTTTTTTGGTATAGTCCAAGGTCCATGTTCCCCCCACTTCTTTTTAATTTATACAGTATGGTTTATTTTTCTACACGTTCATTGTCTTGTTATTTAATAGCGACAACGCATGACATTAAATTTGCTGAACTTGCTGGTAATTTAGAAGGTTTCTGATAAATCCAAATTCTCGTTAAGCGCTATAAAATTGTAATTTGTAGATAAGTAAATGTTTTTATTGATTACTGTTTTCAATGATTTACCTTAGAGACATATTTAAGTAAAAAGTGATAGATAAATAACTATAAACGTCATAAGATCATTAAATACGTGCACAGTTAATTGATCTGAACACATTAACCGTTCCTCTGTGTGATAATGACGTTTCGGTCCAAGAGAGATCTACATATTTATCTCTACTTTATGGTCATCATAAAGTAAAAATGACATAGTTCAAATTTCAAAAACAATTAGATGTCTGTGTTCAAGTATTTTTTTAGTAGTGATCTAACATCTACAGAGTAGGTTTTCATTTTAAATGGAGCAAGGGCGTCGGGCCGATGTTTTCAGGCTTCATCTCATGTTCATCTGCTGTGTCATCATTCGTGGAAACAGTTGGGATCGGTTAGAGGCCGCGTGAGCAGTTCCAGCGCTCACGCAACAGCCTCCAAACAGCGTGTCCCGGATGTTGCCGGGCAACCAGGACGCCGCCGTGTCAGCACGCTCAGACGTCCGGCGGGCCTCACTGAATGCCCAGGATCTTCTGCACGGCCACTTCCTCCAATGCCGCAGCGGTTGCCTAGGCGACGGGTAATGCCAGGCCGCCATGTGGAGGAACAGGTGCAGCGCTCAGTTGCGCCGCCTTGATTACAGCAGCAGCAGACAATTGGTCACGGGTCTTATTTAAACTTCCTGGGCAGGCCGGTCAGACGCTTGTTAGAGTTCAGTGTCAGCGTGTCCAGAGTGTTCCCGGTTCCTGGAGTCTTGCTGTTGCCTTTGATCCAGCCTGGTTCCCTGCCTTTCCAGAAGTGTCATCCCCGTATTCCAGTGTTCCTATCCTGGTCTATCCTGCCTGCCAGTACCTTGTTGTTCCTGCTTCCCTGCTATTTCCACCTTGCAGATAAGTTGGGGATTTACCCCTTGCAGTGGCGTAACTACCTAATTGTCGCCCCCTGGTCGCATATTTTTCGGCGCCCCCTCCCCTCGGCCCCCTCCCTCCCCTCGACGTACCTGCCCGGCCGCATCTGCCTGTCACGGTCCCGTCTCTCCCGGCGCCGGCTCCTGCTGCTATAATGAAAACGGACTCTTAGAAAATGGCTGCCCCCATACTGCAGACAGAAACCTGTCTGCAGTATGGGGGCAGCCATTTTCTAAGAGTCCGTTTTTATTATAGCAGCAGGAGCTGGCGCCGGGAGATACGGGACCGTGACAGGCAGATGCGGCCGGACAGCAGCGGGTAAGTGGTAGCTATAGCCCCGCAGACCCCCGGCGCCCACAGGTTCTCTGCGCCTCCCCGCTACCGCGGAGGGCTGCGGAGCTATAGCTACGCCACTGACCCCTCGTGATATTACTGGCAGATCCTTGTTTCTTGTTTATAACATCTTATGTGTATTGTTACACCGGTATTGCTCATAACAGCCTCTGTGTATTGTTACATTGGTATTGCTTATTAGACCCCTGTGTATTGTTACTCCTGCTTTGCCCAAAGGGACCGTCACCTCCCAGGGGCACAGCAGGCTCTTTAGTCAATTGGGGGATCAGTGCCCCGCTACTTTCCTGTCTGAGTTAGTCTGTCCTCTTGTTCCTGGTCAGTCTCCGCAGATAAGTTGTCCTCACATGACTCCTGCCTGTAACGGAGTCTGGGTGGACTTAATTCGCCCTTACAGCCGGGACGGGTACAGGTGAAGCCTAGCTCTAGCACTTATCCGTGGACACTTGGCCAGGACAATAGAGTTAGGGGGCGGGGCCACCGATACCATCATAACAGGATCATAGAACAACCTTTAATGTATCTGATCATACTGTATGACTTTCCCCAACATTTTTTAGACAGCCGGCTGATCTTATTGAAGATAAAGACCTGATGTGACAGGGAATCTAGATAAGATGAAGTCTCGGTCCTTATTTTGTAGCAGGTAAACAGCATAAGAGGTAAACAGCATAGGCAAGGATGGTTACAGCATTGCAGCAAACAGCGGCAGCGCTCACAGCAACGATGATGTGGGGCTCGGCACTGCTGCTGAGACACAGCAGCAAGCTGTATGTGCACGCACCCTGGAGCCATAAATCAACCTGTGCGGCCCAGGCCGGGGCATGTGCAGAAGGACATCACAGACACTGAGCTGCACACGGCACCTCTCTGTCTCCAGCCAGTTAGTCCCAGTGCATATGTAAGTGGCATTGATAATTTGTTGCAACTAAACTTATACAGTGAAGTGCAGTGATGTGTGTGGGCCCCGCCCCCCCCCCCCCCCCTGTGGCTCAGCTGCCTTTACCATGTGGCACTGGTAGGCTGAGAGGAGCCCTTGCCCCCCTGGCCCCTGCTGCTGCCCAGGGCTCAGGCTGACCTAGCAAGGCCTGGCAAGTCTCCAGTCCTGTGTGTGTGGGAATACCCTCTTGAGTCATGTGGCTGTCGCTGTGTCGCTCCTACTCAGTCTGTTGTCTGCAAGGCAGGATGAGTGATACTGACACCACACCAGGTGTCACTGGCTGGCCCGGAGACCCCACTTAGTGTCTGTCTTTGTGGTATTATATGTAATGGGCATTATAGTGTGTGGCATAATGTGTAATGGGCATTACAGAGTTTGGTATAACATGTAGTGGGAATTACAGTGTTTGGTATAATGTGTAATGGGCATTATATAGCGTGTGGTGTAATATATAATAGGTAATATGGCGTGTGTCATAATGTGACATGGTCGTTACGGTTGTGGCATAACGTAATGGGCATTATGGCATGTGGTATAATATGTAATGAGTGTGTGATGTGTAATAGGCATGACAGTGTGAATTTTTGGTGGGATAGATCTACTGTGTGAGGAACATTTCAGCTTGCACCCAGCCTGGGATGGCAAGGCTAATTGAGGGATAAGTGCCCTGTTTGGGAGCTCAAATGGGACTTTTCATATCACATTACTTATTTTAGGCAGGTGTTGCCATTTTATGCTTTAAAATAATTAGCACAATCTGCGACATAAGAAACATCAGTTGAAAATTGCAGCACTCGGAGACTGGCATCAAGTAGGTGGTAAAAATAGTGCTGTTTTAATTCAACATGGTGACTCCTGGAGACTGGAGTCACCACTGGGGTTCTTATCTGCTGTGAAATTCTATGTTTTGATGATTGAAGTAGAAAGTAGGAATGGTCAGTTGGGGTTAGCATCTTGCTAAGAGGAATCTTCAACAATTTGCGGAAGCCCCCCCCCCCCGAATTAGTGTCTTGCTTAGGGCCCCGTGAGGTCTTAATCCACCTCTGGACAGGGGCACTTCTCCCTCGTTTAGATCCATGACCCCCATAGAGCCATAGAGAGAGAACAGAACCTCTCAAGCGCAGTGAAGGGCTTCTTTATGCTTGCCCCCCTGTCGGAGAACCAGCGGTTGGGATTCTGATGTCGGTATACTGACCATCGGAATCCCGACTGTTGGGACTCCATACCACACCCAAAGGAAGGGGGCAGCCATAATCACTGTGACAGCTTTGCCGTGTGCTGGGCTGCCCCCAGCATCTAAATGAAAGCAATTGCAGCTTTGCTATTTTTAATATTTTTAACAAAACTGTAACTGATGTTGAATTAGCCCTATTATTTTTTTACATAGAACCTTAGTTAGTGTTCTAGTTGTGATTTACCATTGTAACTGCTAAGGTTTTCTGTTAAAAAAAATAGATGATGGGTTGACAAAAAGAATTTTTTTTTTTTAAACATGATGTTTTAACTGCAAAGTATGAATGGTACAGATTATGAGGGTGTGGCCAAATCCGGGGAGGCATTGTCACACTACTGAAAAAGTACAAAAATATAGTAATTGTTGGCACAGAAAAGCGCTGCACAGGGGTCATTGTTGCCTGGCCCCACACAGTCACTCTCATACCAGACTCTCCCTGCTGCTTCACCTCTGTGTTGCCAGAAACTATCCCCAGGACCAGGCTCTCAGCAGCTGCAGCTCTGTTCCTTCTCCCTCTGCTCCCAGCAGCTCCTAGTCACTACATTCGGTACTTGTTTAGTTTCATGGCCGCAGCATGGTTGCTCACCCACGCTACGGGCTCGGTGGCTCGCTACGCTCGCCACACTATCTAAAAATCAACTTGATGCCAATGTGGATAGTGGGGGTATGAACTATCCATGTTGGCATGGAGTTTATTTGGTACTCTTTACCTAGAACGGCGCCCATCGCGGTCGTCGCGGGTACATCGCGGGTACATTATTGGCCACCCGCGATGCTAACGACGCGATCAATCATCGCGTCGGTCGCGATGTCGCTAGCATCGCGAGTGGACAACAATGTACCCGCGACGACCGCGATGACCGCGATTGATCAATCATCGCGGTCATCGCGATGTCGTTCGCATCGCGGGCGCACAATAATGTACCCGCGATGACCGCGATGACCGCGATTTCTGGCTGTGGAAAAAAGACAAGTGAAAAAAATGAAAAACACAGCAAATGGCATGGCATCCCTCAATTGAAAAAGTGTGAAAAATACAAAAATACATGAAAATTCCACCTAACACTTAAATGTCATAGATAACAATCAAACCGCACACCTGTTGCGGTGATTTTACAGTAAAAACGCGCACATATCGCGGTGATTTAACATTAAAACTGCGCAGATATCGCGGTGATTGAGGGCACATGGCGGCTGGTTGCATCATGGGTGACCATGGCCGTCATGTGCCTGCAATCACCGCGATAGTTGCGCAAAAAGCAACAAAATTCAATAAAAAAACACATCAAATTACATGGCAAACCGCGCACATATTGCCGTGATTGCGGGCACATGGCGTCCGTTTGCATCACGGGTGACCACGGCCGTCATGTGCCTGCAATCACCGCGATGGGTGCGCAAAAAAGCACCAAAATACAATAAAAAAACACATCAAATTACATGGCAAACTGCGCACATATCACCGTGATTGCGGGGACATGGCGGCCGGTTGCATCACGGGTGACCACGGCCGTCATGTACCTGCAATCACCGCGATGGGTGCGCAAAAAATCAACAAAATACAATAAAAAAACACATCAAATTAATTGGCATTCCTTAATTATAAGACAATGAAATAAGACACGACACAGGTTAAGAATTTCAAATTCTGACTTATTTTTTTATTTTTTAATAAAATATATTATTTTTTTAATTTAGTATAAAATATTTTTTTTTTTTTTTTAAGAATGGGGGGGGGGGGGGGGGGGAAGGTCTGGGCGAAGGTCATTGAAAGTATAGGAGAATAGATGCCTCTTGGGAGGAACTGGATTACAACAAGGCAAATCGGAATGAGGCATACAAAAAATGGGGCTCAATACGCAAAAATGCACCCTAATGCAAACATGCACTGGGTACAGAAGAAAATGCAAATATGCGGAACAGTCCATGGTGAAGGTGCAAAACAAGTACGGACAGCTCAAAGTCCAGGAGTCCGATACTGCGACCATCAGTAACCGAAATTATGGCCTACGAGCAACAAAGTTCATCATGGAGCAAATAACAAACAGAGTGGAACAAGGGCATTGCTGCAAGGCACAATAATTTAAAAACCAATTAAAACCAAATCACTAATTAATGGCGCTCTTCACCTGGGAGGGGACTTTGTGTGCTCAACAGAGCACTTGAAATAGCCCCAGGCAAAGACGAAGGGTCTGTGACTGGTGGCAAAGGGGGCCTCGGCGCGTACATAAAAGGGACAGGAGGAGGCGGAGCATAACCCGACGCACTGTACGAAGGGTAGTGATAGGGGTAATTGGGCATTTGGGCTGCTTGCCATACGACGTTGGCAGATGGCTCTATATTGCATGCACTAGAGAGACTTCTCTCTGATGCACGCATTATAACGCTATATACCAACCTCTTACACTCATGGAGCTGGTCTGGCGCCATGCCCCGCATTTCCACGGCAAGGTTATTACTAAAAATTTGGAAATCGTCAAGGGGAATTTGAGGTGCCTCCGGTGCCGACGTGCTAGAATGCCCTTGGACATTACGAGCAGTCCTGGACAGCTGTCTTCTGGGACGCCTCCTCGGGATAGCAGGTGCAGTGCTCTCCGTCATTGAAGTACTGTCCCCCTCTGCAACTGCCACAGGCTCCTGCTCTGTCTCAGGGGGAACTTCCTAGAAAGGGGAAAAAAAGGGAAAATGGTTATAACATGACATTTCACAGTCACTTACATGCAAGACATTTTTCAGGAAATACTTACAACGTCCACACTCTCCGCTGCAACGGACGAAGAGGTGTCCTCCGTATCCGTTCCCCCTGTTCCACTCTGTTCTCTCTGCTCCAAGATGAACTTCATCCGCTCGTAGTACCATAATTTCGGCACGTAGACGTCATCAGCATCGGCTCCGGAACTCTGAGACTGCCGTACTCGATTCAACTCCTTCACCATAACTGTCCGCATATTCGTCATCCTCTTCTGTACCCAGGCGACGTCTGCATTAGGTACCCGTTTGCGTAGAAGAGCCACCATTTTCTTATACGCCTCATTCCTCTTCGCCTTGTTGTAGTAATCCGGATGTTTCATCTCCCAGAGGCACCTATTCTCCTTATACAAATCAATGACCTTCGCCATGAAACCATTGGTTAATTCTCGCTGAGACATTGCTGTAAAACAAAAACACAAACAAAACCATCTATAAGTAATTGATGTCTATACGGTATGTCAAAATGGTATCGCATCACATCAAATGGCACAACTCCCATGGCATCTGATGTGAGGCGATACCATTTTCACCAAAAATCATTCACATTTGCTAGTATACCACCCCCACTATCCACGCGCACCCGAAGCGTGGCGAGCGCAGCGAGCCCCGCGAGGGGCGGCGGTACGCGTCCTCCGACCTTTTCATGCCCTACTATCCACGTCGGCGTGGAGTTGAGAATAGAATAGTGTGGCGAGCGCAGCGAGCCACCGAGGCCCGAAGCGTGGCGAGCGCAGCGAGCCCCGCGAGGGGACGCAGATACCTTCACAGGTAAGCGCGTCCCTTCGCGGGCTTCACTGCAATACGAGCACAGTTACCAGTGAAGCCGTTGAAGGGACGCGCTTACCTGTGAAGGTATCCGCGTCCCCTCGCGGGGCTCGCTGCGCTCGCCACGCTTCGGGCTCGGTGGCTCGCTGCGCTCGCCACACTATTATATTCTCAACTCCACGCCGACGTGGATAGTAGGGCATGAAAAGGTCGGAGGACGCGTACCGCCGCCCCTCGCGGGGCTCGCTGCGCTCGCCACGCTTCGGGTGCGCGTGGATAGTGGGGGTGGTACCCTGGGAAAAAAAGGCATTTGGGTTACATTTAAAAATTAATTAGAAGAACAATTTAAGCACGACTTACCTTATTCGGGGGATAACGGCGTTTATTTTTTTGTTTTTTTTCTTCAATTCCACCGATTACAGCAACTTCAATTCCCCAAAAAAATAAAAAAAACATCATTAATCAAAATTCAATGACATAGAAATCCCCCCCCACTATCCACGCGCACCCGAAGCGTGGCGAGCGCAGCGAGCCCCGCGAGGGGCGGCGGTACGCGTCCTCCGACCTTTTCATGCCCTACTATCCACGTCGGCGTGGAGTTGAGAATATAATAGTGTGGCGAGCGCAGCGAGCCACCGAGCCCGAAGCGTGGCGAGCGCAGCGAGCCCCGCGAGGGGACGCAGATACCTTCACAGGTAAGCGCGTCCCTTCGCGGGCTTCACTGCAATATGAGCACAGTTACCAGTGAAGCCGTTGAAGGGACGCGCTTACCTGTGAAGGTATCCGCGTCCCCTCGCGGGGCTCGCTGCGCTCGCCACGCTTCGGGCCTCGGTGGCTCGCTGCGCTCGCCACACTATTATATTCTCAACTCCACGCCGACGTGGATAGTAGGGCATGAAAAGGTCGGAGGACGCGTACCGCCGCCCCTCGCGGGGCTCGCTGCGCTCGCCACGCTTCGGGTGAGCGTGGATAGTGGGGGTGGTACCCTGGGAAAAAAAGGCATTTGGGTTACATTTACAAATTAATTAGAAGAACAATTTAAGCACGACTTACCTTATTCGGGGGATAACGGCGTTTATTTTTTTGTTTTTTTTATTCAATTCCACCGATTACAGCAACTTCAATTCCCCAAAAAAATTAAAAAAACATCATTAATTAAAATTCAATGACATAGAAATCCCCCCCCACTATCCACGCGCACCCGAAGCGTGGCGAGCGCAGCGAGCCCCGCGAGGGGCGGCGGTATGCGTCCTCCGACCTTTTCATGCCCTACTATCCACGTCGGCGTGGAGTTGAGAATATAATAGTGTGGCGAGCGCAGCGAGCCACCGAGCCCGAAGCGTGGCGAGCGCAGCGAGCCCCGCGAGGGGACGCAGATACCTTCACAGGTAAGCGCGTCCCTTCGCGGGCTTCACTGCAATACGAGCACAGTTACCAGTGAAGCCGTTGAAGGGACGCGTTTACCTGTGAAGGTATCCGCGTCCCCTCGCGGGGCTCGCTGCGCTCGCCGCGCTTCGGGCTCGGTGGCTCGCTGCGCTCGCCACACTATTATATTCTCAACTCCACGCCGACGTGGATAGTAGGGCATGAAAAGGTCGGAGGACGCGTACCGCCGCCCCTCGCGGGGCTCGCTGCGCTCGCCACGCTTCGGGTGCGCGTGGATAGTGGGGGTGGTACCCTGGGAAAAAAAGGCATTTGGGTTACATTTACAAATTAATTAGAAGAACAATTTAAGCACGACTTACCTTATTCGGGGGATAACGGCGTTTATTTTTTTGTTTTTTTTCTTCAATTCCACCGATTACAGCAACTTCAATTCCCCAAAAAAATAAAAAAAACATCATTAATTAAAATTCAATGACATAGAAATCCCCCCCCACTATCCACGCGCACCCGAAGCGTGGCGAGCGCAGCGAGCCCCGCGAGGGGCGGCGGTACGCGTCCTCCGACCTTTTCATGCCCTACTATCCACGTCGGCGTGGAGTCGAGAATATAATAGTGTGGCGAGCGCAGCGAGCCACCGAGCCCGAAGCGTGGCGAGCGCAGCGAGCCCCGCGAGGGGACGCAGATACCTTCACAGGTAAGCGCGTCCCTTCGCGGGCTTCACTGCAATACGAGCACAGTTACCAGTGAAGCCGTTGAAGGGACGCGTTTACATGTGAAGGTATCCGCGTCCCCTCGCGGGGCTCGCTGCGCTCGCCACGCTTCGGGCTCGGTGGCTCGCTGCGCTCGCCACACTATTATATTCTCAACTCCACGCCGACGTGGATAGTAGGGCATGAAAAGGTCGGAGGACGCGTACCGCTGCGCTCGCCACGCTTCGGGTGCGCGTGGATAGTGGGGGTGGTACCCTGGGAAAAAAAAAGCATTTGGGTTACATTTACAAATTAATTAGAAGAACAATTTAAGAACGACTTACCTTATTCGGGAGATAACGGCGTTTAATTTTTAATTTTTTTCCTTGTATTCCACCGATTACAGTAACTTCAATTCCCCAAAAAAATAAAAAAAACATCATTAATCAAAATCCAATGACATAGAAATCCACTGATTATCAGTCGGTGACATATGTTGCTATGGCTTTTTACACATAGAAACCACCGTTTCAATGTTAATTCACAATGTAAAATGCTGGTTGCTATGTGCAAGCGTGCATAGCAACAATTGTCACAAACATAATATATGCAGGTGACGTATGTTGCTATGCGCTATTTCGCATAGCAACCAGTGTTATCCACTGTAATTTTAACAGACTTACATTGGTTGCTATGTGCAATACCATATAGCAACATAAGTCACTCACTGATAATATGGTGACGTACATTGCCATGTGCTAGTGCACATCGCAAGCGCTGTTAAAAACGGTGGTTGCTATGTGTAAAAAGCGATAGCAACATATGTCACCCACTGATTATCAGTCGGTGACATATGTTGCTATGGCTTTTTACACATAGCAACCACCGTTTCAATGTTAATTCACAGTGTAAAATGCTGGTTGCTATGTGCAAGCGTGCATAGCAACAATTGTCACAAACATAATATATGCAGGTGACGTATGTTGCTATACGCTATTTCGCATAGCAACCAGTGTTATCCACTGTAATTTTAACAGACTTACATTGGTTGCTATGTGCAATACCATATAGCAACATAAGTCACTCACTGATAATATGGTGACGTACATTGCCATGTGCTAGTGCACATCGCAAGCGCTGTTAAAAACGGTGGTTGCTATGTGTAAAAAGCGATAGCAACATATGTCACCGACTGATTATCAGTCGGTGACATATGTTGCTATGGCTTTTTACACATAGCAACCACCGTTTCAATGTTAATTCACAGTGTAAAATGCTGGTTGCTATGTGCAAGCGTGCATAGCAACAATTGTCACAAACATAATATATGCAGGTGACGTATGTTGCTATGCGCTATTTCGCATAGCAACCAGTGTTATCCACTGTAATTTTAACAGACTTACATTGGTTGCTATGTGCAATACCATATAGCAACATAAGTCACTCACTGATAATATGGTGACGTACATTGCCATGTGCTAGTGCACATCGCAAGCGCTGTTAAAAACGGTGGTTGCTATGTGTAAAAAGCGATAGCAACATATGTCACCCACTGATTATTAGTCGGTGACATATGTTGCTATGGCTTTTTACACATAGCAACCACCGTTTCAATGTTAATTCACAGTGTAAAATGCTGGTTGCTATGTGCAAGCGTGCATAGCAACAATTGTCACAAACATAATATATGCAGGTGACGTATGTTGCTATGCGCTATTTCGCATAGCAACCAGTGTTATCCACTGTAATTTTAACAGACTTACATTGGTTGCTATGTGCAATACCATATAGCAACATAAGTCACTCACTGATAATATGGGATGCGGTCATTTTATCAAATGACATTAGTTCGAATGTCATTTGGTCGACCCCACTAGGTCGAATGTGTGAAAAGGTTGACATGGGTTTATGTCGACTGCCATTAGGTCGACTGGGCTTAGGTGGAATTGCTCTTTTTGTTTTTTTTTGGTGCTGACATGTGCCGACAGGCGGTGGTTCATGCCCTACCATCCACTAGGGCGTGGAGGAGGTTATTAAAGATGTGGCGAGCAAAGCGAGCGATGCGAGGGTCCGATTCACTATGTCAACAGTGTCCATGTCAACACTGTTGACATTTCGGCCAAAAAAACCCCAAAAAGAGCAATTCGACCTAACCCCAGTCGACCTAATGGCAGTCGACATAGTCGGAAGGTCGACATAAACCCATGTCAACCTTTTCACACATTCGACCTACTGGGGTCGACCAAATGACATTAGTTCCAATGATCCACACCCCTCCAACTGCCACTGGGACCCCCTTCTACCCTTCTTCCACACAAGCCATCTGCCCCCTCCCCCCCCTCTCCCCCCCTCCCCCCCCTCCCTCTCCCTCTCCCCCCCCCTCCCTCTCCCTCTCCCCCCCTCCCTCTCCCCCCCTGTCCCCCCCTCCTCTCCCACCCTGTCCCCCTCTCCCCCCCAAAAATTTATCCAAAAACGCCACAGGCCACTTACATGTGCTCAGGGGCAGGGTGTGGAAGCGATTGCGCGCTCTGTAGTGAGTGAAATGCATGCTGGGACACTTCCTGCCTTCCCTACATGCATTTTTTCAGTTTGAGTGACATTACTGGATGAAATCGCGGGCATCGCGGGAATCGCGGGCATTGAGGTGTACAATGCACAGCTCAATACCCGCGATGCCCGCGATGACCCCGATTTCAATGTTACTTTTCTGGTGCTAAAAGTGCATGAAATCGCGGGCATCGCGGGCATCCCGGGCATTGTGGTGTACATTACACAGCTCAATGCCCGAGATGCCCGTGATGACCGCGATTTCAATGTTAACTGGCCTAAAATGATGATGGAATCACATTTCTGTGAACCTCTGTCACACAGAAACAGTGTGAGAGGTGACAGCAGGTGTAATTTCGAGGGGGGCAATAATTACAGGACAATAATTACAGGGCCACTATAAGGCAAGGGGTGATATACTAAAATGAGATTGCTGTGATCCTCTGTCACACATAAGCAGTGTGAGAGGTGTCAGCAAATGATTTGGGCCAAATGTACAGTTAGCAAAAAATTACAGGGCCCCAATACAGCTAGGGGTGATTCATGAACTATTACAGGGACCCAATACGGCTAAGGGGGTGATACATGATTAATTACAGGGACAAAATATGGCTAAGGGGTGCAACATTATGGGTGAACACTGCTTAAGATACCAGGGAATCTAACTACTTTTTTGGGGGTGAGAGCAGGAAATGGGCCTAATTCAGGTGTGTGTGCAAATTCACTCATACATGCAAAATCACTCAACTGACTCAGTAAAGACAAGTTTGAATAAAAGGTAGTAATTTACTTGAATAAAATATAGATAACATTGAAATGCAAACAAACAGTAGCATAAAAAAATCAGCTTTACAAGTTTAAAGTCCATAGTTTTTCAGTCATCTTTCTCTAACAATGTTAAGGCGTGTAAAATACGCTCAAAAGTTTGGTTCATACCAATGCTCTTTCTCCACATGAATTCTTGTAGATAGCCTTCCAGCAAATGTCTGGCAGTACCCCGGTGGCGTTTATTGCGCCATTTCGCCGCCCCCCACATGCGCTCAATGTTCTGGGTGTGCACCCCTGTTGTGGGGTCAACAAAGTTATACCTATGATTAACTTGAGCGTGCTGGAAGCCTGCCGCCTCCAGCTGTTCTGTGTTATAGGCCCTCCAGCAATCGCTGTAGATGGTGGTGCCCGGCTCCACATGCTCCACAATGGCAGCCAATAAAGTGGGGGCGTCCCGGGTGGCCACTTTTGTGGCAAAGCACTGCCCAGTTTCCCGGCAGATGCCCCCAAACACCCACTGTTGGGGTAGCACACGGCCGACATGGGACTTGCGGCGGACAAACAGAGTCTCGTCGACCTCGACAATTTTGTCGGGCCCTCCAATGCGGCGCTGGGGCTGAGCCATCAAGTCCATGAGGCACGCCTACCTCATGTACTTATTTTACAGCACCGTTGTCTTGGGGGAGATGCCAAGGTGCCGCTCACAGTAGTCGCCGGAAGTCAACTCCTCACACCAGTTGAAGATGAACCTGATGATGTTCACAAACGACATCCGGCACCCAGGAATGAAGACGCCAGCGCGGAGACTGATCTTCTGGCGGCAGGCTCTCGCGTGGCAGCGCCACATCACCTCCTTCTCGCTGAGCTTCATGGCATGCCCATTGCCGCAGGTAGCTTCCTTGGGCAACAGGTGATGCTCCTGGAGGAATCGGATAGTCTCCGCCTCCGTCTGAGGCAGGGAGTACATGGTCACTCCAGATCCAGATGCCATGGCCATGACAGGAACAGCAGAAACAGCAGAAGGCCGAATTAGCAGCAGGGCCTCAGTCACCAATAGAAACAGCAGCACAGTCTCTGTAATCACGGTGACTCAGCAGCAGAATGAACAGCAGCAGCAACACTGGAATCAGCAGCAGGCTCTCAGGAATCAGTAATAATCAATCAAAACGCAAATCTCTCTCTCTCAAACCACAGCTCCTCTCAACCAACAAAATTCCCCACAAAATGAAGCTCTTTTAAACTGTCACAGGGGGGCGGTCTGAGGCAGTGGGATGTACCCTTTGTTGTTATTGTCCTATAAACATCTGTCACTATGCAGACACAGGGGGTTGGTCTCAGACAGGAGGATGGTGTCAACATGACTAACTAGGCAGACGGACCTAGGGCAGATGTAGCTAGGCAGACTAAGGGCCATTCCACCTATTACAGATGTTACCATGCAGAATTAGGGTCATTAAAGGGTCATTTGAACCCATTACAGATGTGAGTGTGGCGGGAAATCGCGAAATCGCGGTCATCGCGGGCATCGCGGGCATCTTGTGCACAAAATAACACCCGCGATGCCTCAATCACCGCGATTTTGCAATGGGGCCGACGAAAAAGTTGAGGAATCACTGCCATCGCGGTGATCGCGGGCATCGCGGGCATCTTGTCCACCAAAATAACACCCGCGATGCCTCAATCACCGCGATTTTACATGCTGCCGATTAGAAAGTTGAGGCATCGCGGTCATCGCGGTGATCTTGGCCCGCAAATAGTACCCGCGATGCCTCAATCATCGTGGGCGCCGTTCTAGGTAAAGAGTACCGTTTATTTAGTTTATTTTAGAAAGTTTGACGAGCGCCGAACCCGGAAGTAGCGCGCGGCCATGCTGCCACCGTGAAACTAAACAAGTAGCCTACATTCTGCTTTAGGCAGGCTGCTCTGTCTGTCCATCCAACACCCCTGCGCTGCACTTCACTCCTATCAGCATTGCTCAGGGCAGCTTTGGGCGTCCCCACAGCCTGCACTTCCAGCAGCTCCTTGCATCACCCAGCGGTAGCTCTGCAGCTCCTCACTCTGCTCCTGGCACTGCATGTCCCCCCCACCCTTGCGCCGCAATCACAGCAGTGGCAGCTCCATGACACCCATCCCTTTCCCTGTACTTCCAGCAGTGGCAGCTCCATTTTTCCATTCTCCCTGTGTCCCCGCAATAGAGCCTAGTTATGCGACACACATTAATAACAATTACACGGCCAGATGTATCAAGCTTCAAAAGTGATAAAGTGGAGAGTGATAAACAGCCAGCCAATCAGCCCCTATCTGTCATTTTTCAAACCCAGCCTGTAACATGGCAGGTAGGAGCTGATTGGCTGTCTGTTTATCACTGTCCATATTATAATTTTTCGAAGCTTGATACATCTGGCCCTAAAAAACATATTCGAAATGACAGGGGGGCATGTGCCGTGGTGACCCCCCCCCCCCCCTTAAATATGCCACTGCCGATGTTGGCTTCTTGACTACTGCTGTGCTAACATCACTGTAATACTGTCATCAATTAGATCAATTTGGATGCTGACACTGGAAACTGGAATCCCGACTTCCCGGAAGCCAAAAATAAAGGATGTGGGCAGCGCTAGCCTGCAGCTGGAGAAGGGGAAATTAAGTTTAGGCACTTGTGATAGGACTTCTTTTTAGGCTGGGGGATGCTAAAGTTAGGGTTAGGCTAAAGGAAGGGGTGGTTATGGCTAGGCACTTAAAAGGGAAGTTTAGGGTTAGGCTATGGGGTGGGGGGTTAGATTTAGGTTAAAGACACTAGCTGAAAGGGTTCATGTCCGGCTGGTGCGGTAGGGTTAGGCTGCAGGAAGGGAGGAGTTTGAGGGGGCAGGGAGAGGGTTAGTATACCTAAGTACCTCACCCTTGTTGGCATTCTCTCCTTCAGGATGGCGGGATCGGTATTCTGACCTCCTGCATCCTGACTAGTGGAGGCTCCAGAGGTGGGGCAGCAGAACAGTTCAAAATTCAAATAGGGGAGAAACACCAACTACTACAAACTGCCATTCCAAACTGACTCACCGGCAGTTGGTGTGGCTCCCCTGTTTGAATTTTTAACTGTGCTGCAGCCCCTCCTCTGGAGTCGCCACTGATCCAGACCAATGGCCACCCATTTTTATCCCCTTTAAATTCTTATCTTGCCTTCTCAGTAACCATAGACAACTCACTGATGTGTCTGAACAGTTTGTTTTATTTGGCTCATTCGGAATGGCGCTGAAATAAATAATGGTGCTATAAACAGTTAAGATGTTAGCGGAGCACAACTGTGTCACTTGAAAAACTTTCCTTTGTTTTCCTCTATTCTCCTATTTGTTAGACACCTGTAAAACAACAATCAATAAAAAGAACGAGAGAATCTGACATTTTATTGCAGCTTTTGCTCTGCACCGCATGATATAATAGTCTTAGAACAAACAACCTCGCTAAATTAAGCTAGAAATGTTCCAGGAATTTGAAGAGTGAAGATTTTGATACATTCCCGCTGTGATTTACTAAATTAATAAATTAACCAAGTGGCATATGTTTTAGGTACTGTCATATCTGCAAAATTAACTTTAATGAAGATTTTTTTTTCCTAAGTCACTCATTCGTGTCAGGTCTGTTGCTTTTATACAAACAAAATAAAACCCTCAGTGCTCCATTTTTTTATATAAATTTTGACATATTATATATGAAAATATAAATATGTTTAAATCCAAATACAAAAATGTCATTGTGACACGTCGCATTGATGTGGCTCATATTTGTCAGGATGGCCGACAACTTGCATAAATTAAGAAAAAAACCTTTTTGCCAGTATATACTGTAGGCCAGGCATGACCAAACTGTGGCCCTCCAGCTGTTGTAAAACGACACATTCCAGCATGCCTTGCCATCGTTTTAGCATTCCCTAATAGCAAAACTGTGGCAAGGCATGATGGGACGTGTAGTTTCATAACAGCTGGAGGACCATAGTTTGGATATGCCTGATTTCTGTAAAGTAATCCAGTCCAATTTATTGTCTGATTGGCCGACTGGTCATCTCACCTAAGAAGCCATCTTTGGCACTAGCTCTCTCCCCACCCACTGTCACCTTATTGAGGTGTAGATGTATGAGTCAGTGATAATGGAGGAGAAGTGAGCCAGGGGAGAAGTGGCCCATGACCCATGGCAACCAATCAGCTACTCTGTATATTTTTTATATGCAAATTATAGATGTTACTTCAGTGCTGATTGGTTGCCATGGGCCGCTTCTCCTATGCCTCACTTCTCTGCCTTTATCGCTGCTTCATACATCTACCCTCTATTCCATTTTCTAAAACTACAATCTACTTGAATGTATTGTCTACAACTACAGTACTGGAAGCCTTTTCTCTCCATTAATTATTTGTTCTCCTCTTCAGTAAGTCTTATACCCTTTAGGGGTAAATTTACTAAAGCTACCAAAAATGAAAAGACATGATGTTGAATATTATCTGTTATAAAGGTTTCAGAATTAGAAGCTTTATTTTATGAAGTTCAGCTTCTTTCTCTACACAAATTTATGGCATTGTTTCCTTCGCTTCCTTCCTTTCAATCTAAGATTGCGTTGGCATGCGATCTTAATCAGAATTTAGTTATTGGAAACCTTGACACCTTTAGGCAAGACAATTAATCAAGGTCAATTGTCTCTGCGAGATGTGTTTAGAATGATAAGAATGTACCTAGAGAGGACTCCTGCCAGTATTAGGAAATCAGATAGTTTACTTATTCAAAAGAGGTTGGCCAACATCCGAGCAGGCTATAGCCAAATGGTTTGAGGCCACAATCTAGCGAATATCCGTGGGGACCGAGGACTTATTTAAGGTAGGATTTCAGCTCATTCCACTCACTCGGTTAGTACTTGTAGTGGGATGCGGTGCTTCTACTGAGCAGTTATGTAGAGCTAAATAATCCAAATCAGATTTTAGTACTCACCAGTAAATCACTTCCTCTAACTCCATTTGTGGAACACTTTGGTCCATCCCTTAATTTGCTGTGCATGTGAGAAGGACGCAGTACTGTTCGACCTATCATTGAGGCTTATTAAGTTCATGCTGGGAATTGAGTTAGGGGAGTAACTTTATACTTGAAAAAGTTAATTAATTAATTGCTGGCTTTTCAACCCTTGCTAACACCATAGTCTAGAAGTGTCCATCAGATGGACTCAGGAAAAGAGATTTAATGGTACAGTAATTACCTAATATAGCATCTTTCATTCCTTTGAATTGTGGGGAAGCAGGACGGGCCAGATTTAATGCTGCCCGAGTTCAGTGGCAGTGCGAGTTGTCCGCCAAACTCGGATGTTTTTTTAAAGGGGAAATGGCATGGTTTTGCCTTGTAAGTTAATTCCTCTTTAAAAAAATGTCCAAGTTCGGCGGACAGCTCGCAATGCCGCTGAACTCTTGCGGCATTAAATCTCCCCCCAAATTTTATTGTTAAATTTCACATTTATATTTTATAACTGTTGCTTAAATTTCTCCAGACTAAAAAAAAAAAGTCATTAATTTTCATAATTTTTGTCCCCTCCTTAAACTTCTTCTGTCAACATTTCAGCACAAGGTTTAGTGAATTTCACTTCTGTAATTAAAGCATTACCACCAACATGTGACGTATTTTTCTTTGACAAATGTAATTAATTTTGATGTATATATGGCTGAATGATTCGCGTAACCATTTCTTGTCAATGCTTGTAGCTCTGAACCAACACACCTGTTCCTTTTATAATGAATTGCATGTGCATTTCTACAGCTAGACCAGAATGGCATTCATGGTAATCACAATACAGTACTGTATATCGGTTGAGCTCAGAATGTGCCTATGGCAAGGAGCAATGATTTTGATTTGCTCCCGTGCATTTCAGTAAAATGCTGCAGGTTGAATTCCAATTCCATTGTTTTCCTACATCTACTATATATACAGTAGGACCTTATTCATGTTTGTACGCACATGTGTGAACGTCGGCTACAGTATACAAATATGAAATGGGCACATAGCTAAGAGAGATAAAGTGGGTGTGATGAAGAGGTTTATTTATTAAGCAATTTTTACACCATATCTCCTGAAACACGTGTTGAGGAGTTGGTTACCTCAAATATTATTTATGACCACAGCCGGAGACCACTTTTGTTTATATAGGGGGTTGCAAAGTTTTCAGATTTACGAAAAGTCTTCAGATGGCATTAGTCCCTGTAGCTTACGGGCTCCATGTTCCCCCTGGGATCTGCATCGATGTGTGCATTGGTCCCCACGGGGAACCCCGGGCTCAGCATAAAGCATGACACACTATTAATTCAATCCCCAGACTCCTTTGAAACTAACAAATTGGAGTCTGGGGGTGGGCTTTTAAGGAGTGCAACAGTGTAAAAAGGTCGACAGAGCAAAATGGTCGACAGTAAAAAGACCGATATGGTCAAAAGGTTGTCATGGTCAAAAGGTTGACATGAAAACGCTCGACATGAGGTTATTACTAAATTTTGAGCTGACATTTGCCGACAGGTGGCATTTCATAACCTACCATCCACTCCGCATGGAGGGAGACTGTTACAGTCTACAAGTGCAGTGAGACACTGTGCCCGAAGCATGGTGAGCGTAGCAGGCCATGCGAGGTACACTTTGACGATGTCCATATTGACATAGACACCGGAAAAACATGACAACCGCATGTCAACCTTTTCCATGTTGACCTTTTGAATGTTGACCTTTTGACCCTGTCAACCTTTTGACTGTTGAGCATTTGACCCCCGATCTTTCAACCCTTTTGACCTTTTGATTGTTGACGAATAGTGGTCGACCATATGACTGTAGATCTAGACAATGTAGATCTAATATACCATAACCAATACAAATACCTTCACTAACATAATCACAAGTGGCACTTACACATATTACAGTGCTCTGATTAGCTACATTTTGTGCTACCCCACAAAACTTAAAAACTGTTGACATATACTCTAACCTTAGTAAAATGCTAATTAAATGGTATTGAGAAAAACTTAAATAAGTGACAACAAGCCCAATATTTACAGTATGTCCAAAGCCACAAGGCAGTTCAAATAGGGGAGCCACACCAACTGCCAGTGAGTCCGTTTGGAATGGCAGTTGATGGTAGTTGGCATGATGCTCCAATTTGAATTTTGAACTGTGCTGCAGTCCCACCTCTGCATCTGAAACTGGTGATAAACATATACGTTTGGTTCTGTACCTTGGAAACGCCAACCCTCCTAACAGCTAATGTGCACATTGTATATAAGTCACATACCTTAAATAACCATACACTGTATAAACATAGTGACAGAAAATGACATAAAAGAAAGGCTAGCTGTGTATTGGAAAAAGTCAACCTGTTGAACACTGTACAGTGACAAGAAAGGTTGGCCAGTAATTAGCCATCCCTTCCTCTTTAAAAACCTGGTGTGGAAGTTCCGGTAGTCTGTGACGTGCAATGAGAACAGGGGGCGTGTCCTTACTGGCTAGGAGTGTGGTGTTATAAGCTGGGGGCATGGCCTCATGGCCCAAACCCTTGTTTTTATCACTGTGGGGCTCCGGGAGGTGTGGGCTGGAGAGTGTGTTCGGTTCTGGCTTCTACATAGGGACAGGAGCTGAGTTCTGCATTTAATGTTACAGTGTAGCTGACTTCTGCTACTGAGCAGGAGTCAGCACTGGGACATCACCCCTCGGCTGCCATTGCCAACATTTACAACTCCCTATAGATTGTAAGCTTGCGAGCAGTGCCCTCCTACATTTTGACTGTCTGTAAATACCCTGTTTTGTTGTATCACTGTCCCCTTTGTAAAGAGCAACGGAATATGCTGCGCTATATAAGAAACTGTTAATAAATAAATAAAATATATAACAGGTATCCAACTTAGGGGCAATTCAGACCCGTTCATGTGGGTCCAAATTCAGACCCTTTTCCAATGGTGAAGGGTCTGTGCATGCAGAAATATGTATGAATGACTTTGGCGAGCACCACAGTAACCGGGGTGTTCTCAGGGGAAGGAGGGGGCAGCATCAGGGGAACACCCAGCATTTTTTGTGAATGCAAGCGGCCCGATGTCTGTTCGGGGTGGGCGGCTGACATCATGGTCTCATGATCTCCGACGGTCAGTTCTGACTAACCTTTATTACTGAAGAGTAGAGAAATCAAATGATGGTCGGTGACCATCAAAGGATTTCTCTCCCCTTTGGTCGCATGCTAGCAGGGGGGGGGGGAGGGTTATTGTTTGGCAGGAAGGCAGGCATCGCTAACCTGTTCGCTAGGCTGCAAGTATACGCAGGTCTGAATCAGGCCCTTAATCTTGCAACATAACAAATCACTCGGAAAGGTGTAATGCAGCCCCTCAGACTTCAGTCAAGATTAGCGCCCCCAAAAAACATAACTACACCTAAAAGTATTATGGTTCAACCCTGGGATTAAAGTGAGGGGGAACATGGTGGAACTGAGTTCCACCACCTCTAATGGTGAGGGGGAACATGGTGGAACTGTGTTCCACCACCTCTAATAGTGAGGGGGAACAGGGTGGAACTGAGTTCCACCACCTCTAATGGTGAGGGGGAACATGGTGGAACTGAGTTCCACCACCTCTAATGGTGAGGGGGAACAGGGTGGAACTGAGTTCCACCACCTCTAATGGTGAGGTGGAACATTTTAACCTTTACATTGGCCCAGCACAGTAATTCTTACAGAAAAACATTCTAGTTTGCAGGGGGATGCCAAAAACCCTACCACTGGCCCTGTCTCTGCCTAGTGGGCGGAGGGAAGGGGGTGTAATTAGGTGGCATAGAGAAATGAGTTGCATGACCACTTTATGCCCTGGTTCAACCTATGCAAGGAATACTTTGCCTTCTTTTTTTCCTTGAACTTGTACTGTAAATTCTTGTTGTATCTTATGAAAATGGAAAAAAAAAACGACTCCTATGAAGACACTTGGAAGACGCTCTTATTTAAGCAGAGAAAATCCTTTGGAAAGTTACAGCAGGACTGTGTTCCATTGTAATCGGTGCATTTGTAACTTGAGACACATTATGCACTATCTAGATTCATTCGGTGGACAATATGCAATTTCCTACAACAGAAATCACCGGTGAAGGAGAAATGTCATTATCTGTAAGATGAACAGAGGCGAGTGAATGAAACAGTACCTGTACACAGCAAAATGGCTATTGCCTGAATAAAGTCTTATCTGTTAGGCAGTTTAGAGATTGATTTTGATATGACTTGGGATAAGAAGATTAGCAGACCGGAGACACAGATATAATGAAACTGTCGTCTGTTTTCTATTTTTCTGCTATAGCATGACAATGTAAATAAATGAGTATCCGCGCTAAATGAATAGAAATGCGCTTCGAGTAGAATGTATTCTCTGGCTTGTGGGTGTGTGACTTCCGTCCGTGAAAGACGTTCCCTGTGTCCTGCGCGGATGGCGTTCGCTGCTCAGCAGACGTGAAATAGAATTTGCTCGACAAGAAATACTTTTTTATTAATGTGCATGTTACATGAAATGTGACATATGTATAAAGGAGAGATAATTGTTTAAGATAAGAAAGACTTTGTCACCAAGTTGTGTTGCTCTTTTCCTATCTTTTCCTTACCAGCCCAGCATGACACAAAGTGGCGAATTTCATCCAAGTTGCCTGGAGGCAACATAAATTTATACATAGTGACAAGGAATCACATACGATGGATAAGATTAATTTTTGTTCTTCATTTTAAAGCAGGTAAACAGCATACCAGGTAAACAGCATAGGCAAGGATGGTTACAGCATTGCAATATACAGGTGTCACAGCGTAGAACAAACTTTTCAGTATGTTCCAGTGGTCCCTACCATAGCCCACATCCCGGCCTATCACTTGGGCATCTGTTTTACCATCAAGAGCAATGACCCTCTGCACGGGAAACACTTATATAAGGAGAGCACAGATGCTGCTAATCAGCCAAACTATTATCACATCATATTTCCTGCAGCTGCTGCTCTAAAACCAGGAATGGATTGCCAACCTCTAGTTGTGTCATCCGTTCGGGTACACAGCCCTCCGCCACTTTCCATAGGTCACCCACCTCGCCCTATTCCTCCTCCCCTAGCTCTTGCTTCAATATAGGGTTGCTTGGAGGATCGGCTTCACCATTGGACTGCTTGGAGGATTGGGATCTACAAACGTCCTAGAAAAGGGCATCAGTATTGAGATGCTGTTTCCCGGATGATGCCTCAACTCTTCTCAAATGGCTATAAAGTCAAACAGGTCACACGAGCATTCACCTCTTTGTTCATGTGCATTCATTCCAAGGGCACATGGTCTGTGACCAACAAAAACTTTAGTCCCAACAAATAATATTTTAAGGACTCCACCTCCCCCCTTTATTGTCAAGCACTCCTGCTCTGCATTTGAATATCTGTGCTCTCTGGGCAGTAATTTATGGCTAAGATAGAGGATTGACTTCTCCTTATGCTGTCCCAAAGACATCCGTCTGCAACACAAACTGTTTTGTAAAGTTAGGAGTTTATGTATCAGAGAACTCTTCTAGGTGCGAATACAAGTTTAAAAAGGGAATTTTAAAAAGTATGCATTAAAATAAAAATAAAAAAACTGTAGTATCCTTGTCACTAGCAAACAAAATAAAGAGCACTGCAAAATATAGAGTTAATATCAAAGCTATACTGTATATGCCTATATGCTTATGCTCCAGGCCTTACTCAACAGCAAAGTTTTGTTGTATATATGTAGTGACCCTCATTTGTTCCTATTATGCATACTGTATAACAAAATATCGGTAATGGTATGTAGGATTTAAAACCATAAATCACTTATTGGTAGGCATTGTCATATCTTCAAAAATGAGATTGAAATGCTACACATTAATGGATTTCTGGGCTGCCAGAAACTAGGGTGTGCACACCATGCACACAATGTATTCATGCCTATCCTTAATATAATTTATACAGTATGTGACAGAGAACTAGCCATTTTTCTATTTTAGCTTAATATTAATCTGTATATCAAAAAATGGGCCCCTTTAGAATTGGAGACAAAAACTCCTTAAAAATGGCCACCGTGCCCCATTGAAATGAATGAGAAATATAGTTAAAATAGCACAATATTAATATATAACTAGGACGACTACACCAGTGCTTCTCTTATGTTGCAATATGCTGGCATGGATATGCGGACCGCGGCACGGATGCTGGGATGCGGGTGTGAGTGCAGCTCTTTTTGGTATCACCCCCCTAGTGATGCCACTGCTGACAAACCAAATAGTTGAGTTGTTATACAGATATGTAGCTGAAGGCAGTGGTGGCCAAAACTGTCCTCAAGATCTACCAACAGTTCATGTTTTTCAGACACCCTGTGGATCTAGTAGAAATGAATGCAGCATGTCTGAAAATGTGACAGTTAGCAGTGGTGGCCGGTACCTTTTTTGGAGAGGGGGCTGCCCTCCCCCCCCGTCGCCTGTGCCGCCGCCGATCCCTGCAGTGAGTTTACTTCCCGGCGCCTGTGCTCTAATGACAGGTGCCAGGACTGGTGCATGCACAGTACAAACCTCTGTACTGCGCATATGGCCAGCTTCTATGGGCTGCTTCAGCAGCCGCCCATAGAAGTATTCATGGCGCCTGTACTATACAAATGACATGCACGTACCCGATATATGTACTATGCATGCGCAAACGGCGAATCCGCGGGGCAGCCTGCAGAAACATCTCCCGGTGGGAGGTAACACCTCCCAATGGGACTGCCTTTGTGACTGGCAGGTCGGACTTCCAATAGGAAGTCACTGCCAGTCACAGTGAAGCCAGTGCAGTCTCACAGACTGCATCTGGCTTCACTACAGTGGTGGATTTTACCTGGGGGGACTGCAGCCCTGCAGCCCATAGGTAAAAACTGCCACTGACAGTTAGTAATGATTACAGCTGTGCACCAGCTAGGTGATTTGGAAAATGTGGACTGTTGTTAGATCTTGAGGACCAGTTTGGCCACTCCTGTCTTAAGGTGTATGGTCGGCATCACACCTAAGTGGATTTTTACAGCTAGAAAGAGCCTTTAACATATGTTTTCAACTGTTCATGGATCTGTATTTCAACATTTTTATTAACTTTTTATTAACTTTGCAGTGAAAACAATGGGGTAAATTTACTAAGATAAAATGAGTACAAATGGGTAAATTTACTAACAGCAGAATTGGGCTGTTTTTAAGAACGGCAAATTCAGCAGAGATCGGCTATATGAACACCATTGATAGAACTCGGCGGATATGGCCATAACATTCTATACCTTGGGCAATCAGATCCATGCAGGCCTCTCTGTATAAAAAAAATAGAATAAATAAATAACTATGACTATAACCCCCATGACTATAACCTGCCCCGGTATTTTTTAACCCCTGGATGCCTACTACAGACCAAAGAAGTCGTAACTACGCCGGAGGGATAGTGAGTATAATTTTTTTTCACAGGTTCCCAATTGGATTTTGTACTGTAGAAGAGGACCGAAGCTACGAGATGAAGACAGGTAAGTATAGATGGAGTGTGTAATAAAATTGTACTTTTTTGTGTGTGGGTCATGTCTTTCGGTATTGGTTCTGTAGTGGGACTCCAGTGGGCCCAATAATGTCCTGTATGCTGGGATATGTGGTTCTCTGATTCCCCGCATGCTATTAGTCCGGCATCCAATGCCCAGGAGCACTGGGGACAGCCCCAAGCTTCAGTCTGGGCTGGGGTTCCCTGAAGGGGAGGACTCCTTCATTGGCAGGTCCCCACTCCCCCAAGAACCCGGTCAGGGCTGACCAGCCAGGGTGCCATATTTTGGTCGGGGTAACTTATATAAAATGTTTTCAAACGTAGGGGCAGATTTATTATTGATGAAGTGATAAAGTGGAAAGTGATCATGCAGCAGCCAAGCATCCCCTAACTGTAATTTTGAAACCCAGCCTGTAACTTGTAAGGAGTTAGGACCTGTAGTTAGACAAGTAAAACACAATAATAAATCAATTTTACACTTCATTGCTATAATCTTGCCACCCACAGCCCAGGTGGGTAGCACTGGGCTTCAGCCCATGGATTGCCTGGAGGGGGGTTATTGCTATGGCTGCAGGGACCCCCTGGTTGTACCATTACTTTACTGACTAGTGTAGCTCGGTGATGGTTTAAGAAATACAGGAGACGCCTACTGTATCTCCCTTTCCCCCTATATTTTTGGAACCATGTCGGTCCAAGAGCCCAGCCCTTTTACAGGGAACCCACACTGGGGGCTGGTTTTGTTTAGGAGGGTAACCCCACACTGTTTTTTTTTTAACACTTTCTGCACATTTAAAGACAGGATCAGGGATGCCATAACAAATTGTGGAGCCTGGGACTGACCAAACGGGCAGGGCCACTACAGGGGAAAACAGGGTGCTTAGCTATGCGGAGATAGCTATACACTGAGTGGCCAAATTATAATGACCACCCACTCAATACAATTTTGGAGCACCTTTTGCCTTTAATACTGCATTAATTCTTCTTGGCATGGACTCTATGAGATGTTGGTAGGTGGTATGAGGAATTTGAGACCATATCCGATGCACTTTCCAATTCCCCGCCACTCGGTGTCAGGTGACAGAATCCCTGGCCGTCTCTGCTTCAGGGAGAAGGGCAGGGTTAGGGGGGTACGGGGAGGCAGCGTGGACCAGCGGGGAGCGGTGGGGAGGAGCTGTAGAGCTTTGTCAGAATTGAGCTGGTGGTTGGCGATTCTATCATCAGCTTCCGGCTTCCAGCTAAATGAGAGCGGCACGAACTGTAAATAATAAAAACAATATATAAATCCATTTGACTATAAGTTTGTAAATGTATTCATATGCATAAGTTAGTTTCATATAATTGCACATGGTAACATAACACTTTACAATGAGAAAAGGTCAAGCAGTTTACTGAAATAAAAAGTACTTGACAGTACAAAGCTAATACAGTAAGTCTGAGTAGAATATTATGCGTGCTTTAATAAAATCAAAATAATATTCAGAGCCAAAGGCACTGGGGAACAATCTTTTATACTTTCAATAGGACCACACTGTGCAACAAGCCAAAATATACAATTTCATTTTCTGTGCAATAATTGGCAAACAATGTTGATTTACTGACACTTACATTTCATTATGTATATTTTCAAGTAGAGAAAATGTAAAACAACACAACATAGGATTTCTTTGTACTTCTAATGAAAGTGCAGAGAGACTACTATGCATAACATTAACATATGTGAGAGAAGCTGGAGCACTTTCCTTTTATAAAAATGCAGCAATATACAGGACGTCTTTACATATTCCCATACAAAACAGCCGTATAAAGCCGCGTATAAAGGTTACGCATTTCATTTTAAAAAGGAAAGTGTTTTACATTTTCATCATGTCACTTATTCTAAAGTTGGTTATTCATAGCACACAATTAAAATGATTATAGGGTGACAGCAATATTTTTTATTTTGTTAAAGTTTTCTTTTACAGCTGAACTAGTATTGACAAAAGTATTTACACAATGGGCCTTATTCTGGTCGGTGTGGTCCGTTCCGAATTCTTTCGGAGGGCACTTTTTAGCTGTCTGCGCATGCATAGGCAATGCTATGCGCATGTGCCACGCATGGTTTCCATACTCGTTCTCAGTAATACCGTCCACAAATGTGCATCGCATTGACTCTGGAAATATGGGCCTAATATGGGCGTCATTCGGACCTACACAAGGGCGTGGTTGCAAAGTGGGAAAAACTGGGCGTAAATATGGGCGTACACGAGGGAGTGCGCTAACTCTGGTAGGTGTGCATTCGGACAGCACACCGACTGCAAACGAAGCAACACGCATGAAATATGCGGTCTTCATAAGCAAGTTTCACTTTGCGGAGAGCACTTGTTCATGTGCTAGGCATTCGGTTCGCCCAATTAGTACGCCCGCACCTGAAGCACTGTCAGCTGAACACAATAAAATCCACTCCTCTACTCATTAGTCATTAATTACACTCTTTTCATTGCTTCAATTGGAAGCATTGCTGCCTAAATGGACCATTAGTAAATACACAAATATAAGCTGAAAACACCACTGCATGTTTGCTATTTTACCCACATTTATACTGCAAGCAATGGTCAGAAATTGGTACCAATAATATAATTTTACATGTCACTTTTACATTCAGCAATGACAGCACACATTTGGGGATAAAAATAACATTTATTAAATTGGTGGAAAACATATGAATTTTCTAGCATGTGATTTTTATGAGATAGCCTAATTGCATAAGTGTGTCATGTGTCTGATGTATAAGTTACGATTATAGTAGTAAGTTTTGCGTAAATACACTGTATCGGTGCGCACGGGCAGCTTCCCGTGTGTTCTGACGATGTAAGACCGTGCAGAATCTTTGTGTGGCCACCGCACACGCACGGTTTGGATGTTTTCGGAAAACACACCCTCTTCTTTGAGAGTGAGTCCGTCCGAATGCGGAGGACCTGTGGGCGTTTGTTCTTACAATCTCCACACAGCGTGGCGTTCGGTCAGCTCCGAAAGAATTCAGAACGGACCGCACCAACCAGAATAACCTCCAATGTTACCCTTTATCACAAGGATTTATGTACAGCCCTATGGGGGCAATGCGGACCTGACTAATGGACAAATTTGTTCCCAAAATGGTAAAAACCATGCTGCACTGCAGGTGGGGCAGATGTAACGTGGAGATAGAGTTAAGGCTCAGTGATCTGGGGCTATTTTTAAGCGATCTGACTAGCTCCCATATCCCTAGACTCCTCTCCCCCTAGACTCCTAACTACATTTTCCCCTAACCCTAACCTCCCACCCTGCAGCCTTACCCTAACCTGTTTCCTAACCTCCCATTCTGCAGCCTCACCCTAACCTCTCCCCCAACCTCTCCCCTCCTGCAGCCTGACCTTACACTCTCCACTAACTTCCTATCCTGCAGCCTAACCCTAACCTCTCGCCTAACCTCTCATCCTGCAGACTTATCCTCACCTCTCCTATAACCTCTCCCCTCCTGCAACCTTTCCTTCCCCTATCTCTAACCTCATCTCCCAGATCCTTATCCTACACTATCCCCTAATCCTAACCTCCCATCCAGCAGCTTTACCCTAGTCTCCCCCCTACCCCCCTATCCTGCAGCTTTACTCTAACCTCTCCCCCAACCACCCATCCTGCAGACTTACCTTCACCTCTCCCATAACCTCTCCCCTCCTGCAGCCTTACTTTAACTGCTCCCCTATCTCTAACCTCCTCTCCCAGGGCCAAACACTACATTATCCCCTAATCCTAACCTTCCCTCCTGCAGCCTTACCATAACCTCTACCATAACCTCTCCCCTTCTGCAGCCTTAACTTAAATATTCCCCGGATCTCTAGCCTTCTCCCCCAGAGTCATACCCTACATTGGGGCAGATGTATTAAGCCTTAACAAGAGATAAATTCAAGGGTAATAAAGAGAGATAAACATCAAGCCAATCACATCCTAACTGCCATGTTACAGGCTGCCAGTAAGGAGCTGATTGGCTGGACGTTTATCTCTCCTTCTCACCCTTGAATTTATCTCTTGTTAAAGCTTAATACACCTGCCCCATTATCCCTTAACCTTAACCTCCCATCCTGCAGCCTTGCCCATACCTCTGCCCTAACCTCCCATTCTGCACCCTTACCCTAACCTCTCCCCCAAACTCTCCCCTCCTGCAGCCTTATCCTAACCTCTCCCCTAACCTCACTTCCCACAGACTTACCCAATTCTCTCCCCTAACCTCCCATCCTGCAACCTCACCTTATACTATCCCCTAACCTTTACTTCCCCTCCAGCGGCCTTATCCTAACTTCTCACCTAACCTCCCCTCCTGCAGCCTTACCCAAACCTATCCCCCAACCTCTACTCTTGCAGCCTAACCTTGTGGTACCCGTGACACTGACATCATCAATTCACATATGAAAGGGGACGTGGGTAATCCGTTCAGCTGCCTGGCTGTGAGTGGACAGACACACTAGGGTCACATCTGTCTGCATCAAAGCCAGCTAGCCAAATTATTAATGTTGATGTTAGCCTGCCCCACTGCAGGGCACTGTCTGGCCTGGAGAGGCTGCAGGGAGCGGAGTGCATACAGGGCAGTGACAGGAGGCGGTGAGTGAGAGAGAGCGGCTCTGCAGGTGGTACTGCCAGACGGTGTGCCCACAGTGAAAATGTGCTGTGGGCAAGGCACCACTGTCATGCTGGAAACTGCTGGGTAGGTCTGGTTACAGATGTGGGTTTGTTGCTGGGCAACTGAAATCCCCCCCCCCCCCATTACCCCTTATTGTTTGCTTGTGGTATTACTTCTATTTAAATGTGACTGTTTTTTGTTTTATTGTGGGATATTTCCCAACTATCCCAATTTTCACAGGACAGTCCAGTTTTTTGAGGACTCTCCCATTACCCATCCCCCTGGCAGCTTAGCAGAGCAGCAGTTAATAGATTTTGTGCACATGTGCAAAGCATATATTCACAAGATACAGTGTGACTTGGGGCATGCAATCAGCTCACAGAGCACTGGGAATGCTCCCTCCAGTGTCGGTAAACGGGTGTGACTCAGGGTCGCGGCATTCCCACCCCTTTTGCTGAGGCCACGCCCCTTTTCAGGAGCGCACACCTTCCCAACTGTGCCTTATAAGATCTTGGGAGGTGTGTTGTGGTGAGAAGTGACCTTACAAGAAGAAGGGGTGAGGGAGATGCACACAAAATATCACATTGGGGAGAAATTGTGAATAACAGTCAGCTCATTAAATATAATTAATTTTATAGCAGAACAAAATTCATGCGTTCCTTCTGAGAACTTTTCATTGCAAAATGCACATGAAACAAACAGTGATAAATTGGTCGGCATTACAAAAAAAAAATGACAACGGTAGATTTTAAACGGGCTCTTATAAGTAGGTACATTTTTTTACACCTTAAATAAATGATGTGCAGTAACTCGTGCCTGAATCGCTCTTTGTAGATGTTCATTACTGGCAAAGCTTAAAATGAGCTCTTTAAAATATTGTACTTTTATGTACATAAAATCCCCGGCAGCAATTAGCCTATTGCAACTGTTTGGGGAGATTATATTCTTTGTGAGCTTAAGTTCTACAAAGGTATTGATATGGAAGACTTTTGATGTCAAGTAGAAATGGAAAGCTTCAAGTCTATAAAACATAAAGGTAATAAAATAGCAGAAGCATAAAAGGTAATTAGAGTAAAATCAATTTCTAGTTTCACTGTATAAAGGAGAGGTTTTATAAACTGCTAATATGGGTAACTTATGGAACGACATCATATTGATTTACATTCAAATATGCCTGTGAAATATGTGCATGATGATAGGAATTATTACTTTAAGTGCCCCTTTTCGTAGCTAAGTGTTCGTGATACCATGGCAACCAGACAACAATAAACAAAAGTCTCTGGTCTAGATTTATCAACTTGAAGAAAAGAACTCTCACCCAAATCCTTTGTTTTTCTATAAAGAAAAGTATATAGCTCCAAGTTCATTTCAGAAAGCTCAGTAGTTAGAACAGGGTAATTCCTATGGTGTTCTATTCTTATTGATTTCTATACAATTGAATTTGTACTCCAAGATTGGAGAACTAAAGAACCTTCGTCTTTCATGGAACGTGGCTTTTAAAAAGGTCAAACAATTCTCTTTAATAACTGAAAGCAGCAATAGACATAGCATGCTAATGGCTGAGTTTGTGGACCTATGAGTGGCTTTTTAAAGCACTACTAAAAAAAGTATTGATGGGTATTGATGTTGGCATCATGGACAACAATTCATTTTATTGTGTTGTGTCTATACAGTAGGTTCCTCTGTAGTTTTCTAAACTGGCCCATTTCTCGCCCCTTTGGTGCATAACATATAGTAGTAGTGTATAAACAACGTCATAGTGTGCAAAGAACAATGGGGGTGGTTCATGTTCATTTGCAAAGCACATTTGGTTTTCTAATGGACAGATCAATGCTGCACTGCAGGTGGGGCTGATGCAGAAAGAGTTAGATTTGGGGGAGTTATTTTGTTTCTGTGCAGGGTAAATACTGGCTGCTTTATTTTTACACTGCAATATAGATATCAGTTTGAAGCACCCAAATCTAACTGTCTGTGCACATGTTACATCTGCCCCAGCTGCAGTGCACATGGGGAACCTGATTCAGGCCCAATGTGCTTACCTCATATAGATCTAAGCACTGATAACTCTCTTTTATCCAATATAATTGGCAGTAAGTTTGCAATTAAGGGTACATTTTAGAACTACAGTTATAGAAAGTTCCAGAGGTGGTGATTTGCCAAAAAGTGTAAATTACTGTTTAGTTTAGTCTGTCTGGTCCCAGTACCGGTTGTACTTTTTGCCGATTTGTATACTGGTACACCCACGAGGGAAGAAGCATTAGGTCAGATGACCTCATAAAGATACCTTTATATGATTGACACCGTATTGTATCGTGTAAGTGGGTTAAGTCCCCGTCTACATTTACTTTGAACCCTTATCCACTAATTTTGGGACCCTTGGTGAAAGCAAACCTGGTTTGGGTGAAAAGATGCCTTGATGCGAGGTTTCCACACTTATCCTGTGTGAGTTTCGGTACGACACCTATATACCTGTAAAGAAACCTTTATAAGAGGAGTACAGTTTTAATTGGTGTGAGTAGGGTACGCTACCCTCCCATACAGTAGAAACACTCCCATATGGTGGTAGTGACATGTGTTTATAAGTTATATGAACGTACTACACCATATCTGGTATCGTTCTCTTTTTCATATACTCTAAGGACCTTATTCTGTTTCGGTCGGCCAAACGTGCGTACGTTCCATATCACCGTACGTTTTCCATACGCGGACGTTGAGCGAAAGTCCACCCACAAAACATCCGCATACGGACGGTCACAAACACCGACAAAGGGGTGTGGCGTACAATTGAGCGTACGCCACCGTACACGGGCGGATCTCCTCCTAGACACCGACAACTGGCGTACAACAGAGCGTACGCCACCGTATACGGACGGCTCTCGTCCGTTTTCACACCAACATCTAACGGCTATCTGAGCGTTCGCCACCTTGTACGGACGGGTTTCGCCTGTTTTCAATGAAAAACTCAGCGTTTGACACCCATCGTGAGCGTACGTCCGTGCACGCTGACATACCCTCCACATACAGTAGGAGCAAGTTTCATTTTTGCTCCTTTGGGCGGGGCTAGCCATGGCTAGCCATGGCTAATCTATTGTTCTCAACTGCAATACAATACGTATTGCAGCTGAGAACAATAGAATAGCCATGGCTAGCCATGGCTAGCCATGGCCATAGGAGCAAAGATGAAACTTGCTCCTACTGTATATGACCCTGCTAATCTAGCCTTTCAACTATGATTAAGCCAATTAAATGAATTATTCTAATTGTTAATCAATTATTGTTTTCTATTACCTCAATTGCCTACCTTCATGAACAGCCTAATAAAAATAAATTTTACCCCTCCTTACATGTATATTTATTATGTTCTAATGTTGCATTTTAATCACTATCTATGTGTCCTCACATTGCTTTTACTTTTAAATAAAATGATTCTTACCTTAAATGAAACCAACCTTTACATGTAGAGAAGTGTAGAAAGATATGCTTCCAATGTGTTTGAGGGCTGTGTGTGGCTTGCAGGTAGTGAAATAATGGTTTGGACTTAATAGACTGCAGGATTGCTTATTACATTCAGGTGTATGTGTTTGACTAGTAATCAGCGTTAATTAGCAGACCCAGGCGTCCGCTCTCATGCGGTATCTGTAGGGGTGGTCTGGAGGTGGCGGCCGTCTGTTTTGTGTCCGAAATGCACGGTGCTTTCGCCGATCAAGCGGTAGTAGCACCGTACATTTTTTGTGCACACCCCCGTGTACGCCCATGTTTATGCCCAGTTTCCCTCATTATTTCGGCCGCTCCCCTCAACACGCCCCTATGCCGCCCACAATGACGTACTATTGCGGACAGGTTTTTTCGCACGGAAAGACCGGTCCGTGAGCGTTGTGGAGTCGTCGCGCCTGTGCATTGCGGAAGGTACGCATGCACAGATCAAAACAAATCCCGGAACGTACTCTTACGGCCCAACCGCCCGAACCAGAATAACCCCCTAAATACTGAGAGACAAAAGGAAGAAGATATCAATTGGAAAAGAGTCAAGAAGAGCAGAAAAACACCTATGGACTTATTATTGTGTATCCATTAGGTTGTGAGCACAGTGTTCGACAGGTGAAACATTTGTTGTGATTTTGGATATTGTTTAAAGGTCGGGTGACCTTTTTTCTCCCGTATACATTGCTGTTTTTTTGTTTGTGTTTGAAAAATGTCAGGCAGGAGCTGATTGGCTGGCTGTTTATCACTCTCCACTTTATCACTTTTGAACCTTAGTGTATCTGTCCCCTAGTGTGAAGGAAAAGCTTCTTTTTTAATTATTTTTTTTTTTTTTTAAACATAAATATACAGGCATAAATATACAGGCACAACATATATAGGAAATTTAAATTTAAGCTAACTAGGTGCCAGAATATTATGGATTTACTTTTTCGGAAAATAAAACGTGGATTTGTTGGTAAGTTATCTTTTAAAAATGGATCATATCTAAGCAGGCCATCAATTTTTGTATTAATGATATTCTTAATTTGTCAAATTATGCATTATGGGTGAAATATAACAGGATGAGAGATTCAGAAAGTGAGAGATTTGGTACTTTTTTTTTTTTTTAAAGCGGCAATCATTTACACTGCAAAATCAAACCGGTTCTGCAGTGTAAATGGTTGCAGCTTTAAAAAAAAAAAACCTGGAGATTTCTTACCAAATCTCTCACTTTCTGAATCTCTCATCTATTAAATTTCCCCCAATATGTACTGTAAAGATGGAAACTACAGTATATATTTATCTTCACTGTGTGTATTTTCTCATAGAACTATACAAAAATTTATCTCTGAGGAAGCCGCTGAGGCTTACAGCAAGCGGGGAAACACATTGGGGACAAAATTACCTTTCTTATATATGCATTATACATCTTGCACTTTGCAGAAATCCTTGGTGTCTACTCCGGATAAAGTTGTCTAAAGGACCATTGGCATCAGCAACTGGGAGGCACATGAGGACAACATCATCTTTAAAGCTGCAAGAAGCCCTTGGTGCACCACTCCGGATAAAGTTGATATACAAACCACTAAGTGTCAGCAATTGGGAGGCACAAGAGGGCAGCACCATCTTTAAAGCTGTAAGGAACCTTTTCACACTCTGTCTGGATTCAGCATGAAAAGCCGGCGGTCGGGATCCCGGCGTTCAAAATCCCGATGCCGGAATCCCGAACGCCGAAATCCCGAGAAGGGGGGAACGTGGATCGCCCCCCCCTTGCGGGCTCGCTGCGCTCGCCACGCAGCGGGCCCGGTGCCTCGCTACACTCGGCACACTAATTTATTCTCCCTCCGAGGGTGTCATGGACACCCACGGGGGGAGAAAGTGTTGGGATTTCGGCGTTCGGGATTCCGGCGTCGGGATTTTGAATGCCGGGATCCCGACCGCCGGGATTTAAACTGCATCTCCTCTGTCTGGCTAGACATTAATTTGGATTGAACTAACAAAGAGGTAAACATAAGGCTTAAGCTGCCCATAGATGGTCCGTTCCCGGACCGTCCGTTCTGTACTATGAGATGCGCGCTCCCGCGCATCTCATCGTACGGTACAAAAAGTATGTCCTGCACATACTTTTTGTACTAGCTGTTCATCGCATCGCATTGCATTGCATGCACGCTGCATGCACAAGGCATGCAATGCGATGCAATGTGTACTATATAAGTCCCAAACAGATCCGTTAAACGGACTGTGTATGGGTAGCTTTACTACTCACTTCTAACTGCCACTATCTACTAACTTAAAATACAGTATATCACCTAAAGGACAAAGTGTTACCCTTGTGTTCTGCTAGAACTGTTCAGAATCTGTCTGCTAATTAACAGCTAGTAACCATCTACGACTAAAGCTGCAGTTCTATTCTGGCAGTAACAGCTGCTATATAAAGACGCTACTAACTATCTGCTTGAAGGGCCTCATACTCAATTACAGATGCCATATATGCTTTAATTGCATTTTTAATGTCTACTTTTTTTATTATGTTTTATTGGTGTTTTTATTATATATTTATTTAGAATAGAGTGGCCACCTATTAGCTTTACAGCTTATTATAATACACTATTGTTGTTCTCTATATTAAAATTGGTATTCTTAAATATCATCCCAACTCTGCGCAGTTTTTGTACTTTTTTCTGTTTCTTTTCAATTTTTGGGGCATTGAGTGGCCCCTAACAAAACAGCAGCACAGTTGGGATTATCGTTATTGTTAAACATCTAGTTAATACCACCAGAATTGTTTAGCGCTGGACTTTGGCTTTTTTTCATAGAAGGCTTATTAACTAGATGTTCTGGGTAACCTCTACTGTATCTCTATGAATGAACTCGTCATAAGTTTCCCTTGTTGTTTGAAGGTTTCTTAGTCTGAACAGTTTTTCCTTGGCCTTATTTTGGTATCATTACGAGAAAACTGTAAAATATAGGAACAAGCTGGACATTACCTATAAATTATATTTTATTTTCCATGTGTCTAAATTTACATTCATTTTAGATATTATGTATATTATGCAAAAATAAATTCTGATTATTTTGATATTAATTAATCCATTAGCATTATTTTGCACAACTCTTTACTACCAGGCAAGAAAGGATAACTCTTTAAATGTTTTGTTGCCCAAATGTACTATACATTTAAAGAAATATTAGACTCAACATGTGGCTTAGTTCCTTGATGGCTAACCTTCACACTCCAGCTGTTGTTGAACTACACATCCCAGTATGCTCTGCTTCAGTTTTGTAATGGCCATGCTAAATCTGATGCAGAGCATGCTGGGATGTGTAGTTCAACAACAGCTGGAGTGTCAAGGTTAGCCATCAAGGGCTTAGATGATTTGATATTAAAAAAATATCAACAAATGCTTAAAAACTGTGTCAAACATGCAACTAACAGTGCAGCACATACAAATACAGCTTGTATGATCTTTTATATACACATCTAAAAGCAAATGAAAAGCACAATAAATGTTTCTGAAATAGTAAGAAACTTAGGCCGTAATTTAAGTTTGATCTGAAGGGGCTGATTTTGTCTGCGCTTTATTGCGCAGACGAAATGAATCAGTCCCTTGTTGTCTATACCATGAACTATAGCAAGATCTATCATCAAATGTGCCCTAATACAGATGGAGTGCATCTCATTTATCACCGGGAATCGCCAGAATGCCCCCACTGGTGATTTCTGACGGAGAGGCGCTCCTTCTGACTGGGACACACGAGCGTCTCACACACACGCTCGTCCCAGTATTAGGGTCGGCGGGTGACAGAATCCCTGCCTGTCTCCGCTTCAGGGAGATGGGCAGGGTTAGGTGGGTGCGGAGGGATGCAGGTACCGATGGGTGAGCCGCATAGAGTCGGTGGTGGGCAGCAGTGGGCTCCTTCGGAATGGGACGCGTGAGCGCATCGTGTGCACGCACACCCTTTCGGTGGGTGGTGGAGGCTGGCGATTTGATCTCCAGACCCAGCTGAATGAGAGGCGCTACATCTGTATATTGTAATTAGAATATAGTAGAAAATGTTATGTAGGTGACATGACTGAAAATGAGTGCCTTGCCTGAAGTTGGATAAATCACAACAACAGAAAATGTGTGTGTGTGTCTGTGTGTGTGTGTGTGTGTGTGTGTGTGTGTGTGTGTAAGGGGGGGGAGAATAAAAAAAAGAGAAGATGCAGGTTTACACTCTAAGAAGTCTGGTAATCAATCAGAACAAATATTACAAGCTTAGATTACTGGGATTCTACGTTAGAGTGTGCAACAACATTTAATTTTTCTCTGTGTGGAACAACATAGAACAGGTAAGCTGTTTATAGCTTATACACAATCTCGCTATACTCAAGGCTGTAAATTGTAGAAATGGCTGGTAAATTCAGTCTAATGGGCAGTATAGCGATTAGAAGTCAGTGTTTCCCTGTCTTTCACAGAAGCAATTTTAAATGTCGAACAGACCAATAGACGTAACGACTATTGTTCTAAAACGGCCTTTTCCTGATTAAAACTAGAATCCGCGGATCAACTATGTCTTTCACACATAGACATAATTACAGGTATGACATTGATAGTGTTCTTAGAATGAAGAGATGTCTGCAATAATGCGTTATCCGATAACCCTACAAGATAACTCTCTTCTTTCGGATCAGGACGAATTGCAAAACAATGAGAATGTTGTAACAATACAATCCTGAGCGTCAATGGAAGTGTTGGAGAGAGGTGGATCAAACCTTATAATATTTTCTGTACCAATCATTTTCTAGATCTTTAATCAAGTACATTATGCAAACCAGTGGTCAGGGAACAGGGGTAAATGATCCCAAATGGGGTAAAAATGAAATTCCATGGGGTAATGGATGGTCACGCTGCCAAGACACAGCTGGGCATACATATTAATCTACATGTATGCCCGGCTGTGTCTCGGCAGCGCGACTGTCCAGTACCTCCAGGAATTTAGCATGCCACCAATAGTTGCCTGGATGAAACATTATCAATAGCCATGCCAGACACAGCCTGGCAACCTTTGATGGTGATATTTACCATGTATGGCTGTGTGTGGTACAAATTTTGTACCACACACAGCCAAACATGGTAATCATCATCATCATCAATTGCTACCAGGCTGTGTGCCATACTAGTAGGATATATCATTAATTTCTGTGTGTACAGTGTGTATGGCAAATATAAGATTTCCTTCCTTTCGAGTCAAGGGGGTAACGTTGGAATATCTAAATATATTTTGGGGAAAAAGGTTAAAAAGATCACTGACCCCTGATATAAACTGCTAGGCAGACAATGGTTGCTATGCTATAACATAGAATTTAATTTAGCTGCAGGATAAATACACTGTATGGGGAAAAGGTTGTTCTGAGCAACCGTACATATGCGTGCACATTCAGTAGGAAATGGGTGGACAGCTACGATGTCAGCTGACCGTCCCCCGCATGTCCGTCATGGCCGCATTAGCATGAGAACGGCCCAGCATGAAACGCTGGGCGTTCCCATATGCTAATGGGAAAGCCCGCCGCCCCATGCCCTCCGCCCGCAAGGATGGGTGCGTGCACCCTGTGAACAGTTTGTTTGCAGTGGGCACACGCACCCAGCGCATGCACTTGAATGCGAAAATGCGAAATGCGAAAAGCGCAAACATCGGTCTAGTGCAAAAGCATGCAGACCTACAAACAGACCAGAAAAAGGTCCCATGTCTGGTTAGACAGTCAATAGGTCAACACCAAAAATGAGGCATTCATTAGATAGACATTAACAAAAGTTAGACATCCATTAGTTAGACATGCCAATGCACTCAATATCCTGACTTATTTATTTATTAACAGTTATTTATTCACATTCACAGTCCCTGCCCCAGTGGAGCTTACAATCTATATTCCCTACCACATGTACACGCACACAGACTTTCTAGGGTTCATTTTTGGGTACTTGTTTCCTAGAACGGCCACAACGATTTAGATCGTTGTGGTCGTAAGATAAAAAATCGGATCGATCGCATCGCATGCGATTTGGTCGCATACGATGCGACCGATCCGATCGACCGATTTTTCACCCGATTTTTTTTTTTTTTTCAACAGATTTGTTTAAATTGCCCCCCCAAATGTTAATAAGTGTGCTAGACCCCACGATAGACGTGAACCCGAAGCGTGGCGAGCGCAGCGAGCCCGCGAGGGGCGGCGGTGCGCGTCCTCCGACCTTTTCATTCCCCTACTATCCACTAGGGCGTGGAGTGAGAATATAATAGTGTGGCGAGCGCAGCGAGCCACCGAGCCCGAAGCGCGGCGAGCGCAGCGAGCCCCGCGAGGGGACGCGTCTAACTTCACAGGTATACGCGTCCCCTCGCGGGGCTCGCTGCGCTCGCCACGCTTCGGGCTCGGTGGCTCGCTGCGCTCGCCACACTATTATATTCTCACTCCACGCCCTAGTGGATAGTAGGGGAATGAAAAGGTCGGAGGACGCGCACCGCCGCCCCTCGCGGGCTCGCTGCGCTCGCCACGCTTCGGGTTCACGTCTATCGTGGGGTCATGGCGGGCACATAAAAAATGTGAAATGGGTCATATTGGCCCATTTCACCTTTTTTATCATTTTTCCCTATGTGAGATGGACTTAATCAAGTCCATCTCATCTTGTGCCATTATAATGGCACAAGACCGACCGATTTCAATGTTAAAAGATTTTTTAACATTGAAGTCTATGGAAAAATCGGGTCAATCGGTCGGTCGCATCGCGGCCGATTTTAATTGGTCGCGACCGACCGATTGACCCGATTTCTGTCAATCAAATGGAAAAAATTGTAAAAAATCGGCCACATCGTGAGGATCGTGTCCCTTAATTAAGAGCCACGATCACTCACGATTGTGGCCGTTCTAGGAAACAAGTACCCATTTTTGTGACTTCTTCATATTTTACTATCCTAGTGGGCATAGAGGGAGAATATAAGAAGGAGCATAGAATAGTGTGTTGAGCACAGCAAGGCCCTGTGTGCAAGTGGACACAATGCATTAATACGGTGTCGATATACTCATATTGATTTTCCATATTGACATTTTGTGCCATTACTTTTGTGACTGTTGGACTAACGCATGTCTAACTGTTGTCAATGTCTAACTAATGGATGTTTAACTTTTGTTAATATCTAACCAATGCATGTCTAACTTTCATTGTCAAAATTGACTGTCTAACTAGACGTTGTCTGAGAGCTATACCACACCCAAAAAATGTCATCCCTTTTGCTATGGCTATCTCACACTCTGACCAAAGTACATACAGTAATTCAGTTGCCTGCATACAGGGCCGGTGGGGATGCGGGCGCCACCACCATGGAGGTAGAACTGCAGCCGCCAATTCGCTCCACCAGGGGGGGGTCCACTGCTCCTGCTGAGTCGCTTTACTAGTGCTCTACTTTGAGGCAAGTGGGGGGGGGGGGGTTGGTGCGGGCGCTGCTCACCTGGCTCCACAGGGGGGGGATCCCAAGTGCTGCCCTCCAGTAGCCGGTGCCCTCAGGCAAATGCCTAAAGCTGCCTAGTGGTGGCGCCAGCCCTACCTGTATACTCAGTAGAATAAAGAAATACTATTTTTAAGTACATATTGGAGTAATTGTAGAAAACTGTATTTTTGTTAGAAATATGCTGTAACATTCCTAACTTTCTTAATATTTAAATTCGCTTAGTTAGAATTATAGATAATGGTATAAGTTTGAACTCCTGGGCACTGAAATTCTTTATCTGCAGCACTAGTCCCTTATGTTACTCCCCAAGAAATCAAGAAACAATTGGTTGAGGAAGGGACACATGGTTCCCGATACGCGTTGCGGCAAAGGACTGGAGTGTGCCATACGATAGAGGAAGATTCCAGTACTGGTGTGTGGTTAAAGTACCTGGAGGCAGGTTTTCCGGAAAACCCAGGACGCCTCAGAGATACCATTTTACAGGCATTTTCCCTCATTGACACCGGGTAAACTTCCATCTATACCGTTTTATATAAGAGTTTTATGTATATTTTTGTGTGTCATTTCACATGTTTTGTCATTTATCTTAAAATGATTGTTTTATTAAATTGAAATTATTTTTGGCTGTACTATACATTTTCATTTTCTTATCCATATGGCTCCCTCATATATGATTGTATTGGAGAGCCTTTTGACCAGATGTATCAAGCTTCAAAAAGTGATTAAATGGATAATGATAAACAACCAGCCAATCAGCTCCTACCTGTTATGTCACAGGCTGGGTTTAAAAAATGACAGGAAGGAGCTGATTGGCTGGTTGTTTATCACTCTCCATTTTATCACTTTTTGAAGCTTGATACATCTGGCCCTAATTAGGGGAAGACACATAAGATAATGAGAGTACTGTTCTTCTATGTGTGTCCAGTCTCACATTATACACAGTGACTGAGAAGGTATCTCTTATAGGCTCACCATTCACCAGCTTTATATCAGCGCACAGAGTCACCTTAGTTAAACTTATCCTCCTAATGCACTCAATGCAGCATAAAAACATAATACTGGTAACAATGGATAAACTACCAGTCTCTATAAAAGTTACAACAATGGTAACAAAGGAAAGTAACGGGGGAAAATCAGCTAGTTTGAAATATAGATGGAATAATTTACAGTATTGAATAAGAGGTTAGATAAACTGATTTCGTATTAACCTGGGATACGAGAGTCCTTTCAATCACAAATCATAAAGCATTAGCTATATGAATTTTGCCGATGATTTTCCATTTTTTACAATATTTCAGATGTTTAATTTCTATTTTTTAGGAAGCGTTTGCCTAGGATTCACATTCAGTATATTAACAAGCATGCTGTTTTTCTGTTTAATGTAGGTTGTGCCATAGGCAATTAAATCTCTTGAGCCTTATTATGAATTGCTGGCATAAACTATGCAATACCATTACACATTCCCAAGTCATTACTTGTGCGTTTGAAGCTAAGACTTTGCTAGAAGGGAAGTCATCACATCCATTCATAGCATAGGGGCAGCATGCAGAATATCGAAAAGACATTTCACATTCATTAGGAGACATGGGCTTGTTGGTCATATTTCTCAAGTTCATTTCAAGTTATCTAACTAAGAATTGTAAGACATTACCACTGACATAAACAAGGTCACCAAACTAAGGATGTTGGTATAAATGTCAACATGTATGTTATGGTCTTGGGGGAGTATCTTAGAATTCAAGGCAGTGCGGACTAGGGCAATGGAAGTCACAAAGTGAAGTGGATGCTTGACCACGGTCTGCTGGACATTAAACCCTGTGCTCCCAGTAGAAAGACTCACAGAGAACCCCAGCAGGTCTTCTCGCCTATAATACCCGCTTTTCCCCGTAAGGATAGACACGCCTACAGTACTGGGATGCCAACAGGACTTAAGTCACTGGCGTCTGTGTGAACTTACCCCCAAGCGACTGGGGTTAAGTGTTGGTAGGTAAGGGAGATGAAAACGACAGACAGAGAGGATAGTATAGAATAATACAGTATAAGAGGTAAGCAGACATAAATCAAGGTACAACCAAATGTAAATAATAGTGCAGAAATTTAACAGCAGAACTAGAATAAGGGAAGGTAATCGGTACTGAATGGAGCCTGGGACAAAAAGAAATAACTATATCACACTCCAAGAGAACAGTAATAAGATAAGTATAGCATAAATACAAAAAGTAACCTGATATTAAGCAGGAATACATGCAGTGCAGGACAGGATCTCATTAGAGGCTATAGTGCATAAACACGCGGGACCAGGACTTTATCCAGGGATGATCTGTACCTGGGTTCAGCCTTTATATGGCTGTCCAAGTACTCCAGTGGTTAAATGACGTCCATCTGCTCCCGCTCAATTTAATTGCCAAACAATGGAGAACACTGTCTGAATCTGGTGTCCCTGTTGCTAGGCACCCCTCTTTTTCCAAGTATATGGATCTTCTTCAGGAAACTATTCCCTGAAGCTGAGAGATGGGTATGGGTAAAAACCGGACCCAGGCAAAACCCCGGACCGCTGGACTGGACATCAAAATCTACAGTGCGGAGCTTGTAGTGTCCGGTCCGGGGGTGTCCCGTCCTGGAGGTGCCTTTCATAAGGGGAAGGGGAGATTAAAGCCTCCCTGTATGGTCCGGGAATGTAGCAAAAACCTGAATGGTCTGGACCACACGGGGAGGATGTCCCTGGTAAAAGCTATCACAGGCATCCCCCTGGACAAGGCTCTCCCAGGACGGGACACCCTCCGGACCAGACACTACAAGCTCTGGACTGCAGATTTTGATGTCCGGTCTGGCCGTCCAGGGTCTTGTCTGGGTCCGGTTTTTACAAAGTCCCCTAAGAGATATATCACGGAGCATGTTTCAACTTCTTTATTATCTGGTTTCATCACCTATCCCAACTACAACATTGTAAGCAGAACAAGGACCAAGACAAGTAAGTAAGTAAGTAAGTTTCATTTATATAGTGCACTTTCTCCAATAGGACTCAAGGCGCTTTACAGACATTTAAAAAATAGAAAGTACAGTAATTCAAGCTGTGTGAATGCGCAATAAAACCACAGTGCAGCTAGCATCCAGAACCACAGAGTAGGTACACCTTCTGACTACTCAGAAAGACAAATATAGCACAAAATGGAGTGGAACTGACAGATAGCGCTCAGTGATAGCTAAATATAGAGGGTGATTAGCCTCAGATTGAAAGTATATAATAAAATATTTATACAAAACCAAATACAACTTCTCAGTGTCGCACAGGATTTGAATGCAATGAGTGGTTTTCAATTTTCCACATGAATCCGAGTGGATTCTCCCCTATTAGACATAAATGGGAGACACAATAGGGAAAGACATGGTGCAGATCATTATGATAAAAAGAATTTAATAGGGTGGATACACTTACAAAGTGTTGACGGTAATAAAAGCGTACAGCAATGAATCCAAGGCAAAGCAGCAGGCATAAAGATGTTTCAGGGAAGAGCTACTGTCCAGGGTCCCTTGGTCCGGAATCAAGGGGGGCTCAGTCCAGGGTCTTCCTTCGCCGTGAATACTGCTACCCGGAAATCCAATGTCCAAACGCAAATAGAACACGCTTGTTTTATTTGCGTTTGGACATTGGATTCAAATCATTGCATTCAAATCCTGTGCAACACTAAGAAGTTGTATTTGGTTTTGTATAAATATTTTATTATATACTTTCCATCTGAGGCTAATCACCCTCTATATTTAGACATTAAAAAAAAACAATGCACATAATACAGAGGATGCTGGTAGTACCGTAACAGACAATGCACATAATACAGAGGATGCTGGTAGTACAGTATCAGGCAATGCACATAATACATAGGATGTCCCTGCGATGGTGTGCGGCAATGGCCTGCGCCCATGGGAACGCCCAGCATTTTATGGAGGTTTCCATGAAAATGCTGAGCATTGCCATGCAAATGGCCCATTGATGCGAGTTCCAGGGGCGGGCACCTGGTGTCAGCAGATGTCAGCTGCCCACCCGCTTCCCTTCACGGGGTGCTCGCAGAGGTAAGACCTTTTGACTGTCAATCTTCCTATTGTCGACCTAATGCTTGTGTCGACCTTTAACCCTGTCTACCTATCTCAGGTATTGACCTAAGCCCTGTTGACCTTCAGTGGTCAACCCAATGAATGTCGATCTAAATAGGGTCGACACAATGACCCATAACCCCAAATTGGATAGTTCGATAAATATCATTGGTAAAAAATGGAGGACCTAGAGGCCTTGGTTTCACCGAAACAATTTGATCTTAGCGGTATTACTGAAACTTGGTGGGATCAATCACATGACTGGGCGACTAACTTGCATTGATATAGCTTTTTTAGAAAATGTATAGTTAACAGGGGGTAGGGGGTGTTGGTTTATACATTAAACCTTCCCTAAAACCCTACATAAGAGAAGATATATACAGAGGAGCAGGTTACACACATACACACATACACGTGTAATATAATAGCCATGTATGTGTGTTCTGACAGTATGTTTTTGAAAGGGAGAAAAACCAGAATCACTTATGTCCTCAGAACAATTTATAGATGAAGATAAATGTGTGTATTACAGCTCAAAAGAAGAGACTAGAAGACCATATTTTTCATACCACTTTGTCAGGATTGTACAGATAAGGAGATACTCAATACGATCAACCTTAGATTTAATTTATTTTCCTTAGAAGAAAATACAGTTGAGGAGCATTGAATAGTATGTCTGATGTTTGAGGTGACCTTGTATATTTCCACAAGCATCTGAGGTTATTCATGCACACAGCAATAATGAATTACTGAATATGACCAACATTTATTTAAACTGTGGCAAAATAGAGTATCAGCTTTGTTCCGTATGCAGACATGAAATTGTCCTTGTCAATTGTAAAATCCTGCTACTGCCACCCTCTTAGCAGAGAGCCGGGAAGCAGGAGAGAGAAGACAGGCTGCCGCTGCAGCACAGCCTCTCTTCCCATCCCAGCACATGCAGCTCAGTGCTGTGTGCTGAGCTGGTAAGAAGGTCAGCTGCAGCAGCAGCCTGTCCTCTCTCTCTCTCTCTCTCTCTCTCTCAGTAAGCGGGTGTGCGATTCCACCCGCACCCTAGTTAAGACACTGGCACTCCCTTCCATTGGCCACACCTCCTTATTTTACCAGGGCTCATCGAAAATGTTGGTGCCGCTGAGAACTTGATGTATAGTTGGATATACCGTAAGTCAAACTTTCTGTTGATAAATTCCGCATTGTGTAACTGTGCAGTGACAGGAACACAATGTTTATAGAAGTAATAAGACATCTTGCCTTGGTGTTCTCTGGCCAAACTATGTAAGCATAATAATGCAAAATCAAAAGGTTTTACATAGCACATAAATTAGTGAGCAATGATGGCTGCTGCCCGTGTTCTGCCAGTAGCAACAGAGCGCTGGCCATACTGAATTCCAGAGCATGACCCACGCTAGTGATGTCCTCCATCTTTCTGCATGTACATGCGATGAACGATGCCACTGATGATGCATGGGGGAGCTCACTGTCAGCTACACAGGCAATAATTCAGACCTGATTGTTGGGCTGCCATTTTACACAGCCCAGCGATCGGTTAGCCGCTTCCCCGTCAGAGTAATACCCCACCCCTGTGCACGGATGCAAATGGCATTGCAGACATGTAATTATGGGAAAATCCATTTGGATGTGCAGTGGCCGAGTAGTCATAATGGTGTACACATAGTGCCAACTACTTAATATTCGATCTTGATTCTATCCTGATCTAATCGGGATCGAATCACACTGTGCTGTGTACACATTCGATTTGACTATATAGTACAGATCTGTACTACAGTTTATACTGTAGTCTTGCCTGCACAGTCTATTTCTCTATTAGATTCGGCTGCAGGGCCGAATTTGATTTGCCTTTATAGAAAAATAGTCTATATCGAACCATGTCTACACCCTAATAGACTTACTCAGTGCTGCGATAATCCTGTAGAGTTCAGGGCCAGAGCTGAGGTCAGCGGTCCTCCCTTCCAACGGCCAGGATCCACCTACGTTTTCCCACGACGCTCCCAAAAAATGGCTTTCATCGCTAAATGTCCTTGCGCATGCCCACTATGATCCATGCATATGTGGGATCGTTCGATTATCTTATGGGCTGCGAATTTGCATTGTGAACACAATGAACGATTTGGTGTTCCAAACTGTTGCTATAAGCCAAAACATTCAACAATGTTGTCTAGTGTGTTCCCGGTTTAACCCTCCCGCTTACAGACTGACCATAGTATTGAAATTCTGAAAATGTCGATCTTTGACATGTCAACATGTTGCCTTTCGACATTTTATCAATGTCAACAGGATAACTGCCGACACTGTCATGTGAACATCATGATGTCCGGATTGCTGTATCAACATGATCAATGCCCATTGGTTTTGTCTCCTCTCGCGCGCTCTTTTCCCAGCTCCCAAGCACACAACCTGAACATTGCTGGAAAAACTAAATAGTTTAGGGCATGATGTGCTGTATAACATAAGGTCTTACAATGTATGCTGTATGTGTTATATATTGTTCTGCATTGTACTGTATGCATGACTTATGTACCTTGGTGCATTGTGTTCTAGATGCACTGTGATACAGATAAAGTGGTGATGTAGAGGTGATAAAGTGGATCAATCAATGCTGAACTGTTTTAATTTTATCACACAGCTGATTGGGTGGTGCGTTATCATCTTCCACTTTATCACCGCTTTATCAGTTTACCAGGCTGAATATATCTGCTTCAATGTTTCCTGGTCTCATGTCAATTGTGTGTTTATATACAGTATATATACATATTTTTTTTTTATATTGATGAATAAAGTGTAAATTTCAATAACAATATACATAGCTTAATATATTGTATTTATGTCTTTCTTTTACTAGAAACATTCACTAATACCCCTTTCGCACTCGCAGAGCCAGGTCATACCCAGGAATGTGTTCCCGGATGGTTCCTGGGACTCTACCTGGGAATGTACCCTTTCACACTGCACTCAGACCTGGGATCGACCCGGGACAGCCCCATTCACTCTGATCCCGGGAAATCCCTGCAAATACATATGCATGTCATTAGAAATGGACTCCAGTGCTCTGAAAGATGATATCACCATTTGTGAGCCCAAGAAAGCACCAATCAGCAGCTTTTTTAAAGTCCCGTGTACCCAATCCTGGGTAGGGGACCATTCACACTGACCGCACCCCAGGTCAGGACCTGGGTAGAAATCCCAGGATGTTCATCCCGGGATATTCTTTCAAGACCCTTTCACACTGAGCTAAATCCCAGGTTGATGCGCATTCATGTGCAAAAACCCGGGATATTTTTGCAAGTGTGAAAGGGGTATAAAGTCTTGTTTCTGTGACGCCAGTATTCAGTATGTCAACTCCTTGATCTGTCTGAAATTTGTGAACAGGACAATACAGTCTAGCCTTTGCAGTCTAGCTATCAATACAGTCTAGCTCTTGCCAAGCAACAAGTATCGAACAAAGAATCTCCAAGACAAGGGCCTTGATGTTTTATTCAATGAGACTTGCACTCCAAAAATATTTCTTATTTTAAAAATGATGAAAATTTCCAAAGCACCTTTCAAATATCACTTAAGAGTAAGGGTTTAAACATTCACATTAGTAACATAAATTGTATGTTTGTCGCACAACTCCTTGCCCTGCGGGGAATCTATATTTGACTCCGTGACCTTAAGTTTAATTCCCAGTGTTGATCTCATACCATGTCAGGGTCAGATCTTTAGTAGCCATTATTTAATTTTAAGGTCCATTAGGTGGAATAAAAGATCCAATATTTGCACTGGCGACGCGACGATAATAATATCCAGGAGCGGAACTCAACAATGCACATACAACATCCACGCTGCTTCCTTTTAAAACCTTCGGGGTGAAATGAAATTACTGCTACTTGTCATGAAAGCACTTTATTAATTTCAATGCTATGACAATCAATTCTGGTCAATTTTATATATACATAAAAGCGACAATTCTGCAGGTTGTACAAAGTGTAAATTATTTTTAATTCTTCTTGCCTGGCAATGTCACAAAATCAATACTAATACCCTCTGGCCAACCTTTTTGTATCTGGCTTTTGGAGACTTATAGAAACAGAATATCCCTTAAGCTACTGTAGCATCGTTTGTAGTAAGGGATCTGTCAATTCAGCAATAAAACCAAACATTAATTGTCCTCGAAGAGGAGTATTTTAAATAGGCTTATTTAATTACCGGTGTAATTAAACAGGTTAATATAGGGTCTGGGAGTCAATTTACTGTTGTCTACCAACAAATTCAACATTTATTCAGTAGAATTTTAAGTATTAAAATAAACTGCTTTGCTTTTTTTTTTTTTAACTGGATAGAAGACAGATAAAGCAAACTACTGTATAGCGTAGATGCAAAAATAAGAAGATACGGTCATTATGTTGACACTATTAACGTCGACATGCATCGAGACTACCACTGAAGATCGACAGGGCTAAGGTCGACACCTGAAATATATCAACATGACTAAGGTCAACAGGGTTAGAAGGTCAAAAGTCAAAAGGTAGACATGAGTTTTTCACGTTTTTTTTCTTCGAGCTGATATAACCGAACATCCACTAGGGCTTAATGGGAGAACAAAAGAGTGTGCGGAGCACAACGAGGCACTGTGCCCGCGCATGGCGAGTGCAGCAGCACACTAAGACTGTGTCAATGTTGACTAAGTAAAAAAAAACGTGAAAAACTCATGTCAATCATTTGACTGTCGACCTTTCCATTGTCGATCTAACTTTTGTGTCGACCATCTGACCGAGACAACCTTAGCTACAGTGACCTATTTCAGATGTTGAACTTAGCCCCATTGACCTTCAGTGGTCGACCTAGTGCATGCATCCTTAATGCAGTTGACCCATACCTGTTGTGAGTATTATGGAATGGTGATGGAAGATTGTAGCAAGGCTGCCTATGATCACGTATTATGCACTTATGTCTAATATCCCTTTCACTATAATATGCTGAAAAATATACGTCCTTGGAAGTACTGTGCAGTCGCCGAAGCTTTGAAATATAACCTTGGAGAGACAGACGGCATCAATGTACTGTATGTATGGTAACTGCCAAAAATAAACAGAAAAGAAAGAAACAATCAATCTGGAAACAGTTCGGAAAACAATAAGCCTCTCTTTAAATCTTCTTCCAACCAATCTCATAAATCATCCATCCCCTTCTCTCCTTCCAGACTGGGGCACTTCCGTTGATTACAGATGGAGCCAGCCTCCCTCTTGCCTCCAGCGTTCCAGATAACACTAGCTGGCGGGCGCTGGCGGAGGGCAGGCTGGCGGACGTGGACGCGTGAGCATCCCACATGCTTGCTTGTCCATAGCAGAGAATGGGACTCCCGTGTAGGGATGGCCATCGACCATCAATGATTCTAAATCATCGATGGTTCATGGCCGATGTCGAATACTTTTGCCATCGATGGGGGAGTACCAGATGGTTTCCCTCCATCGATGGAATAGCAAAACTATGTTTTGCTTTTTTTTTTTCAAAGTGCTGGGACACGGAGCATAGCTCCGCCCCCGACACCCGCGAAGCCCCGCCCCCGTGTTTTGATTGGCCCACAGGCCAATCAAACACAATGGATGACCATAGATATGTAAAAATATTGATGGTCATCCACTGCATAGTTAAGCACTATCGATGGCCAGTTGCCGATTTGCCATCGATGGCAACCATCGATGGCAATGGCAACGATGGCCATCCCTACTTCCGAGCAGGGGAGACGCACACGTGCCAGGTCGCAGTGTGGCTGGAGGCGTGATGGGAGATGCTACAGTATGATGAGAGTGCATTTCCATTGCGTGGAGCATGACTCACCCACTCATCAGAGAGACAAACCCACTCCATGCAAAATTTTACTGCCAAATATCATTTCCCTGAAACCAGTTTTCAAGTTTGCTTCAAAAGCCACCAATCACCCCACTTGGGGCACAGCATATCCCGATGTGGGTAAGGTTGACTGTTAATTGTCCCTACTGTGAATAAACTCTCCCCCCTGCACAGAGTTATCATGCAGGGAATGACTGTATTATTATCATTCTTCTACTTATTATTACATTTTATTAATAAGGCGACACAAGTGGTTGGCAGTGCCGCACATATGGCGGCATACGATCACTAGGTCTACAAGCATTGGGTCGACACCATTAGGTAGACATGCATTAAGTTCGACATGCAGGAAGGTCGGCATGACGGAATATCGACATGGGTTAGGTTGACAGGGCCATTAGGTCAACACAAGCATTAGATCGACACAGGGAAAAGGTTGACATGGGACTTTTCACATGTATATTGAGCCGACATGCGCCGACAGGCGGTATTTCATGCCCTACCATCCACTAGGGCATAGTGGGAGAATAAAATAGTGTGCCGAGGGCAGCGAGGCTCCGTGCCTGAAGCCCGGGGATGCGGTGCTACGTTTCAGTGTCCATGTCGACTGTGCCGAAATTCGGGACAAAAAAGTGAAAAATCACATGTCGACCTTTTGAATGTCGACACTTCCAATGTCAACATAATGCTTGTGTGATCCTAATGACCCTCTTGACCTAACCCACGTCGACCTTCAGTCATGTCGACATTAATGTCAACCTTAATGCATGTCAACCTAATGATGTTGACCTTATGATGTCGACCTATTGCTTGTCGACCAACTTGCTGGTGACCCAATGATCCATAACCCATATGGCATACATCAGAACATTACAGGTTTTACGCAGGTAAGAATAAGCGGAGTAATTCTCTACACAATACAGCTGAGATGTAGGGAAGCAGAGTAGTTGTCTGCATACTACTAGGGGTAGTTCTGCCTCTGACCTGGAAACTGTGAACTGTTGGCGCACTAGAGGAACAGAGTTGGGAACCATTGTTCTAGAGGAGGTGAGACAGACAACATGACGTACCCTATTCTCATAAATCCTGGTCCAGCAGACAGTTTCCCTGATATTTTGTGAATTCTTTGACAAAATGAACAGTTTACAAAATGGCAGATTCAACTGCTTTCAAGTGACAAAGCGTTTAAGAACAACTGAACACATTTATTAAGCCTCGAAAAGTGATAAAGTGGTGATAAAGCGGTTATAATGTGAAAGGAGAACACACACTATCCAATCAGCTACTAACTATCATTTTTCATAAAGTTGATTGGCAGGTGCATTATCACCTCCCACTTGATCAGGCTTAATATATCTGCCCCAACGGGCCAAATTAATTAAGCATTATCAGTGATAAAGTGGAGAGTGATAAAGAGTGATACAGTACTAATCAGCCAGCCCCCAACTGTCATTTCTCAAACAACATATAATGTGGCAGTTGGGAGCTGACTGGCTGGCACTTTATCACACTCCATATTATTTCTTGCTAAAGCTTAATACATTTGGCCCAAAAGGTTCTATAGCCTGTACCAGCCAATCAGCTCCTAACTGGCTGTGTTTGAAAATTGGCAGTTAGGAACTCATTGGATGGAACTTTATCTCCATCCAATTTATTACACTCCAAGGCTTTGTACATAGACCCCAATATCACATATAGCATTATTGCAAGAGAAACAAACTTTATTGCAAGTATAACACTGATGCAGAAATATTCCTTCAGTAACATATTCTGACAAGCTCTCCAATGCCATCCCTATGCCACAGCACACAAGCTGGAGTTTCATCCATATGGGAATTAAAACAATGCAGTGTAGTTACCATATTAACCACCTAGTGTCACTCTTTCACTTTCCCCATCACCATTAACAGCACTTGTCCTTTGAAATATATTTAAACTAAATTCTTTCTCATTTGTGAGTGTTTTGTTTTTTAACCGACTAATTAATGAGCAAAAACAACATGATCCTTTAATCATAGGTATTAATCAGAAATATGTCCATTTCTGTACTTCGGCTGTAGCCTAGATGCAGATATTGTATTCCCAGGGGAATTCAGGAAGTTTGCAACAATAATTTTAATTTTCAAAACTTGTATAGTTATTAACTTAGCAGCTGCTGTTCCAATTGTGCAACTGGCACAGTGACCCGGTGGTTAGTATTGCTGTTTCACAACACTGGATGAATGGGATTCATTCCAGCCAGGCCCTATCTCTGTGGAGTTTGCATACTTTACTCTCATTATGCTTGCGTCTGTTTCTTCTGAATGGGATGGAACACCATGGAGGCGGGGTCTGTTGAAGGGGAGCGTTCTGGTGGGATCCTTTCTCATTGGGCCTGATTCTGAATGGACACAGTTGCAGACATCCTGTGTATGTGGTTTTATACTAATTCCACTACAATGTCCTTCCCTGGTGTCATGGGCGGATTGGGAAGTGGCTCTGGAAAAATGTCAAGAATGTGGCCCTCTTACAAACCCACATTGCCTGATATTTTCTACCCCCTAACACACCCACACCACCAGTCTGTCACTCTCTACCCCCAAACACAACAATGCCACCAGTCTGTCACTCTCTACCCCCAAACACAACCACGCCACCAGTCTGTCACTCTCTACCCCCAAACAAACCTACACCACCAGTCTGTCACTCTCTACCCCCAAACACAACCACACCACCAGTCTGTCACTCTCTACCCCCAAACACACCCACACCACCAGTCTGTCACTCTCTACCACCAAACAAACCTACACCACCAGTCTGTCACTCTCTACCACCAAACAAACCTACTCCACCAGTCTGTCACTCTCTACCCCCAAACAAACCTACTCCACCAGTCTGTCACTCTCTACCACCAAACACACCCACACCACCAGTCTGTCACTCTCTACCACCAAACAAACCTACTCCACCAGTCTGTCACTCTCTACCCCCAAACACAACCACGCCACCAGTCTGTCACTCTCTACCCCCAAACACAACCACGCCACCAGTCTGTCACTCTCTAGCCCCAAACACAACCACAAAACCAGTCTGTCACTCTCTACCCCCAAACACAGCCACACCACCAGTCTGTCACTCTCTATCCCCCAAACACACCCACACCACCAGTCTGTCACTCTCTACCCCCCCAAACACACCCACACCACCAGTCGGTCACTGTCTACCTCCAAACACACCCACACCACCAGTCTGTCACTCTCTACCCAAAACACAACCACACCACCAGTCTGTCACTCTCTAACCCCAAACAAACCCACTCCACCAGTCTGTCACTCTCTACCCCCAAACAAACCTACACCACCAGTCTGTCACTCTCTACCCCCCAAACAAACCCACACCACCTGTCTGTCACTCTCTACCCCCAAACACAACCGCGCCACCAGTCTGTCACTCTCTACCCCAAACAAACCCACACCACCAGTCTGTCACTCTCTACCCCCACACACAACCACACCACCAATCTGTCACTCTCTACCCCAAACAAACCTACACCACCAGTCTGTCACTCTCTACCCCCCAAACACACCCACACCACTAGTCTGTCACTCTCCACCCCCAAACACACCCACACCACCAGTCTGTCACTGTCTACCTCCAAACACATGCACACCACCAGTCTGTCACTCTCTACCCCCAAAATACAACCACACCACCAGTGTGTCTTTCTCTAGCCCGAAACAAACCTACACCACCAGTCTTTCACTCTCTTCCCCCAAACACACCCACACCACCAATCTGTCACTCTCTACCCCCAAACACAACCACACCACCAGTCTGTCACTCTCTACCCAAAACACAACCACGCCACCAGTCTGTCACTCTCTACCCCCAAACAAACCCACACCACCAGTCTGTCACTGTCTACCTCCAAACACACCCACACCACCAGTCTGTCACTCTCTACCCAAAACACAACCACACCACCAGTCTGTCACTCTCTAACCCCAAACAAACCCACTCCACCAGTCTGTCACTCTCTACCACCAAACAAACCTACACCACCAGTCTGTCACTCTCTACCACCAAACAAACCTACTCCACCAGTCTGTCACTCTCTACCCCCAAACAAACCTACTCCACCAGTCTGTCACTCTCTACCACCAAACACACCCACACCACCAGTCTGTCACTCTCTACCACCAAACAAACCTACTCCACCAGTCTGTCACTCTCTACCCCCAAACACAACCACGCCACCAGTCTGTCACTCTCTACCCCCAAACACAACCACGCCACCAGTCTGTCACTCTCTAGCCCCAAACACAACCACAAAACCAGTCTGTCACTCTCTACCCCCAAACACAGCCACACCACCAGTCTGTCACTCTCTATCCCCCAAACACACCCACACCACCAGTCTGTCACTCTCTACCCCCCCAAACACACCCACACCACCAGTCGGTCACTGTCTACCTCCAAACACACCCACACCACCAGTCTGTCACTCTCTACCCAAAACACAACCACACCACCAGTCTGTCACTCTCTAACCCCAAACAAACCCACTCCACCAGTCTGTCACTCTCTACCCCCAAACAAACCTACACCACCAGTCTGTCACTCTCTACCCCCCAAACAAACCCACACCACCTGTCTGTCACTCTCTACCCCCAAACACAACCGCGCCACCAGTCTGTCACTCTCTACCCCAAACAAACCCACACCACCAGTCTGTCACTCTCTACCCCCACACACAACCACACCACCAATCTGTCACTCTCTACCCCAAACAAACCTACACCACCAGTCTGTCACTCTCTACCCCCCAAACACACCCACACCACTAGTCTGTCACTCTCCACCCCCAAACACACCCACACCACCAGTCTGTCACTGTCTACCTCCAAACACATGCACACCACCAGTCTGTCACTCTCTACCCCCAAAATACAACCACACCACCAGTGTGTCTTTCTCTAGCCCGAAACAAACCTACACCACCAGTCTTTCACTCTCTTCCCCCAAACACACCCACACCACCAATCTGTCACTCTCTACCCCCAAACACAACCACACCACCAGTCTGTCACTCTCTACCCAAAACACAACCACGCCACCAGTCTGTCACTCTCTACCCCCAAACAAACCCACACCAGCAGTCTGTCACTGTCTACCTCCAAACACACCCACACCACCAGTCTGTCACTCTCTACCCAAAACACAACCACACCACCAGTCTGTCACTCTCTAACCCCAAACAAACCCACTCCACCAGTCTTTCATTGTCTACCCCCAAACACACCCACACCACCAGTCTGTCACTCTCTACCCCCAAACACAACCACACCACCAGTCTGTCACTCTCTACCCCCCAAACACACCCACACCCCCAGTCTGTCACTCTCTACCCCCAAACAAACCTACACCACCAGTCTGTCACTCTCTACCCCCCAAACAAACCCACACCACCAGTCTGTCACTCTCTACCCCCAAACACAACCACGCCACCAGTCTGTCACTCTCTAGCCCCAAACACAACCACAAAACCAGTCTGTCACTCTCTACCCCCAAACAAACCCACTCCACCAGTCTGTCACTCTCTACCCCCACACACAACCACACCACCAATCTGTCACTCTCTACCCCCAAACAAACCTACACCACCAGTCTGTCACTCTCTATCCCCCAAACACACCCACACCACCAGTCTGTCACTCTCTACCCCCCCAAACACACCCACACCACCAGTCGGTCACTGTCTACCTCCAAACACACCCACACCACCAGTCTGTCACTCTCTACCCAAAACACAACCACACCACCAGTCTGTCACTCTCTAACCCCAAACAAACCCACTCCACCAGTCTTTCACTGTCTACCCCCAAACACACCCACACCACCAGTCTGTCACTCTCTACCCCCAAACAAACCTACACCACCAGTCTGTCACTCTCTACCCCCCAAACAAACCCACACCACCTGTCTGTCACTCTCTACCCCCAAACACAACCACGCCACCAGTCTGTCACTCTCTACCCCCAAACAAACCCACACCACCAGTCTGTCACTCTCTACCCCCACACACAACCACACCACCAATCTGTCACTCTCTACCCCAAACAAACCTACACCACCAGTCTGTCACTCTCTACCCCCCAAACACACACACACCACCAGTCTGTCACTCTCTACCCCCCCCCCCCCCAAACACACCCACACCACCAGTCTGTCACTGTCTACCTCCAAACACATGCACACCACCAGTCTGTCAATCTCTACCCAAAATACAACCACACCACCAGTCTGTCATTCTCTACCCCCAAACAAACCCACTCCACCAGTCTTTCACTCTCTTCCCCCAAACACACCCACACCACCAATCTGTCACTCTCTACCCAAAACACAACCACGCCACCAGTCTGTCACTCTCTACCCCCAAACAAACCCACACCACCAGTCTGTCACTGTCTACCTCCAAACACACCCACACCACCAGTCTGTCACTCTCTACCCAAAACACAACCACACCACCAGTCTGTCACTCTCTAACCCCAAACAAACCCACTCCACCAGTCTTTCATTGTCTACCCCCAAACACACCCACACCCCCAGTCTGTCACTCTCTACCCCCAAACAAACCTACACCACCAGTCTGTCACTCTCTACCCCCCAAACAAACCCACACCACCAGTCTGTCACTCTCTACCCCCAAACACAACCACGCCACCAGTCTGTCACTCTCTACCCCCAAACAAACCCACACCACCAGTCTGTCACTCTCTACCCCCACACACAACCACACCACCAATCTGTCACTCTCTACCCCAAACAAACCTACACCACCAGTCTGTCACTCTCTACCACCAAACAAACCTACTCCACCAGTCTGTCACTCTCTACCCCCAAACAAACCTACTCCACCAGTCTGTCACTCTCTACCACCAAACACACCCACACCACCAGTCTGTCACTCTCTACCACCAAACAAACCTACTCCACCAGTCTGTCACTCTCTACCCCCAAACACAACCACGCCACCAGTCTGTCACTCTCTACCCCCCAAACACACCCACACCACCAGTCTGTCACTCTCTATCCCCCCCCCCAAACACAACCACACCACCAGTCTGTCGCTGTCTACCTCCAAACACATGCATACCACCAGTCTGTCACTCTCTACCCAAAATACAACCACACCACCAGTCTGTCACTCTCTACCCAAAATACAACCACACCACCAGTCTGTCATTCTCTACCCCCAAACAAACCCACTCCACCAGTCTTTCACTCTCTTCCCCCAAACACACCCACACCACCAGTCTGTCACTCTCTACCCAAAACACAACCACACCACCAGTCTGTCACTCTCTACCCCCAAACACAACCACATCACCAGTCTGTCACTCTCTACCCCCAAACAAACCCACACCACCAGTCTGTCACTCTCTACCCCCCAAACACAACCACACCACCAGTCTGTCACTCTCTACCCCCAAACACACCCACACCACCAATCTGTCACACTCTCTACCCCCAAACACAACCATGCCACCAGTCTGTCACTCTCTACTCCAAACACACCCACACCACCAGTCTGTCACTCTCTACCCCAAAACAAACCCACACCACCAGTCTGTCACTCTCTACCCCCAAACAAACCTACACCACCAGTCTGTCACTCTCTACCCCCCCAAAAAACAACCACGCCACCAGTCTGTCACTCTCTACCCCCCAAACACATGCACACCACCAGTCTGTCACTCTCTACTGCCAAACACACCCATACCACCAGTCTGTCACTCTCTACCCCCACACACAACCACACCACCAATCTGTCACTCTCTACCCTCACCTGGCTAACAGTCGCACCGGACCACTGGGAAACTTCCCTGTGTCTTCTATAGCCAGTCCGCCCCTGATTGTAGCCTTTCCTGCTTGATTAGAATGTGTGCCTGGATTTTACACAAACCTGTATGTGTGTACATCATGATTTTCCTTTTAGAAGTCCAGATCTGAGTTCCACAGCACAGTAATTGTTAACTGAAGGACCAATCAGAACAATTACAGCAAGGTCCAAGATCTAGGGTTGGCCATCAGAAGAAGGCCATTGATTACCCAGTGCTTGTTGATGTTTTAATTACAGTATTGATGGTTTTCTAGTATGAATGTTCAGTGGGCAGTTGACCTTCTGCTTGTCGACCAGTTGTTGTTGACCTATTGACTATCGACCTTATGCTTGTCGACCTAATGATCCACACTTGCAGCTGCTACAATGCACCCATCTCTGAATCACCTATGTGTTCAGTTATCACTTTATTACTCTCCCTCACTTAGGCTGCATGGCCCTTGTAACACCGTAGGCCAGGGCTGGCCAAACCGGTCCTCGAGATCTCCCAACGGTCCACGTTTTCCAAATCACCCTGCTGGTACCCAGCTGTAGTCATTACTAACTGTCACATTTCAAACCTGCTGCATTCATTCCTACTATAGATCCACAGGTTGCCTGGAAAACATGCACCGTTGGTAGATCTTGAGGACAGGTTTGGCCACCCCTGCCGTAGACTGCATACCTCCCAACTGTCCCGTTTTTCTCGGGACCGTCCTGTAATTTTGGGGCGGTCCTGCCAGGGGGGCCACCAGTGTCCCGTGGCAGAAGTGGGGGTGGGGGGATAGAAGATGGAAGTCCCTTCCCTGTGTCATTTTTATGGTATTGTGCATCTGTGATTTGAATCATACAGATCAAGTCAATGAGTAACAACAAAGGTATTAATATTATTATTGCAGAGCTAAACATGGTACTATAAGGTGCTGTATAAGGTGCTGTATAAGGTGCTGTATAAGGTGCTGTATAAGGTGCTGTGTAAGGTGCTGTATAAGGTGCTGTATAAGGAGCTGTATAAGGTGCTGTATAAGGTGCTGTATAAGGTGCTGTATAAGGTGCTGTATAAGGTGCTGGATAAGGAGCTGTATAAGTTGTTGCTTTTCTAAAATATAAAATAATCTGATTTATTAAACATATTTGATCATTCTAACAATTTACTAAGATGGGAGTTCTATTTCACATGGGATGTTGCTACGGGCAACCAATCATATACTATCTATTGTCTTCTAGAGGGTGATGAATAAATAACAAGTAGATTCTGATTGGTTGCCCATAGCCACATCCCATGTGAAATAGAACTCCCATCTCAGTAAATTTCCCCCTATAACTCCTACAATGAGCTAGTATTAGAAATGCCGGTATTTGTGTACTATCACGGTGCCCATCGCATCGCAGACCATAAGGCATGCGATGGTATGCGATGCGACGCAATATGCACCCGATGGTATACAATTTAAAATTGTATACCATTGTATACGGCATACAATGCCATACAATGCGATGCAATGCGATGTTAAATTGTATAAGCACCCTAATGGGGGCTTACAAGGTTAAATGCACCCCCACGCCACCCCCACTATGAACGTGAACCCGAAGCGTGGCGAGCGCAGTGAGGCCACGAGGGGCGGCGGTACGCTTCCTCCGATCCACTGAGCCCGAAGTGTGGCGAGTGCAGCGTGCCCCGCGAGGGGACGTGCATTACTTCACAGGTATTACGCGTCCCCTCGCGCTGCGCTCGCCA